>NC_080468.1:30170606-30494356 GCF_030265055.1 Doryrhamphus excisus | reverse complement strand
CGCCCGATCTCGTCCGATCTCGGAAGTTAAGCAGGGGCGGGCCTGGTTAGTACTTGGATGGGAGACCGCCTGGGAATACCAGGTGCTGTAAGCATTTTATGGTTTCTGCTCTTGCCTGACAGCAGAGGGCGCTGTTTGACACTTTTTGCTGGAGTCTAGTTTGGCCTGCGTCGCCTTCAAATAGGATATTTTCAGTTGACCTGGCAGCTTACGGCCATACTACCCTGAAAACGCCCGATCTCGTCCGATCTCGGAAGCTAAGCAGGGGCGGGCCTGGTTAGTACTTGGATGGGAGACCGCCTGGGAATACCAGGTGCTGTAAGCTTTTTATTGTTTCTGCTCTTGCCTGACAGCAGAGGGCGCTGTTTGACACTTTTTGCTGGAGTCTAGTTTGGCCTGCGTCGCCTTCAAATAGGATCTTTTCAGTTGTCCTGGCAGCTTACGGCCATACTACCCTGAAAACGCCTCATCTCGTCCGATCTCGGAAGCTAAGCAGGGGAGGGCCTGGTTAGTACTTGGACGGGAGACCGCCTGGGAATACCAGGTGCTGTAAGCTTTTTATGGTTTCTGCTCTTGCCTGACAGCAGAGGGCGCTGTTTGACACTTTTTGCTGGAGTCCAGTTTGGCCTGCGTCGCCTTCAAATAGGATCTTTTCAGTTGCCCTGGCAGCTTACGGCCATACTACCCTGAAAACGCCCAATCTCGTCTGATCTCTGAAGCTAAGCAGGGGCGGGCCTGGTTAGTCCTTGGATGGGAGACCAACTGGGAATACCAGGTGCTGTAAGCCTTTTATGGTTTCAGGATTCCAACCTGTGCGGGGAAACCCCATTGGATTTCGAGTCCAACGTCTTAACCTCTCGGCCACCGTGACTCCTTGGAAAAGACCAATGGGGGCAGGTGACCCCATTGTCCTAGAACCAAAATTTTGCTGATCTCAAGGATCAGCTGGCAACATGTGCATGGGAGGAAGACACATGGTTTGTGTGAGAGGCTACACAAGTCTTTCCACTTCTAGATAAAAGCCAGGCACCTCACATTGTTTCCATAAAGTACCAAGGGATTGTCCTGTTGCCCTTGTATTTTGTGGGCAAAAAGGAGGCGTTTGCAAGTGGACCTCAGACCCTATCACTGGTCACCTGAACGGGGACTTGAATCCACTCAGATCAAAAGTCTAATGTTCAGGTGACTGGCTCAAACTTTGTCTTGTCTGACCACTCTTTTGTCCAGAAGATATTTGGGTAATGTGGTCTGTTTTCTTAAACCTGCAAATGTCCAAATACACAAGGGTATTGTCTTTGTGGTCTTTTGAGCATTGTAGTACATGTGACATGTATACTACATATGACATCAGAAATGATGGGTCTTTATTCAACAGAAGAAGAACAACATTTCTTTTAAATAACAGCATAGGAGCTGCTGAAACACAGAGAAGGCACTGCTGGGATTTGAACCCAGGATCTCCTGTGTACTAGACATGTCTGTCAAAAAATCACAACAGTATACAGTGTCTTCTCTTAAGGGCCCCTGCTTACCAGTTGATGGGGTTTGACTTGATTCCTTTTAACATAAAAGCATTCCGTCGTCTCTTAATCTATAATCCTGGCTGACGCTTTTGCAAAAGATAATATTTTCAAGCAGAGCTTCTGTGTTTCACCAGACCTGTGCAGAAACAAACTGAAATCTGTGACTTGATCAACCTAACTTCTGATCAAATGTGTTAGACCATGGAAGCTGGAATGTGCTTTTGAAAAGTCATTGACACGCAGTTTGCCATTTGGGAACCACACAAGTGCTGTGCAAGAGTGGAGCGCAAACATGAATGAACAGTGACACTGGTGACATCCAGAGAACGTCCCTGGGTGGGCTCGAACCACCAGCCTCCCGGTTAACAGCCGAGCGCGCTGACCGATTGCGCCACAGAGACGCACACACTGACAACTTCTGTTCAGTTGAAGCCATATGAACGCATGCTATGCGTCCAGCATGCCCTTTGTTTTGGATGTGACTCGCACCTTCTGGTGTAAAAATCGAGGCATTGCAAACCAGGACACCAGCTTTACTCTTTGATGAACGCAAAGTATTTTTGGGTACAATCCAGGGGTCTTGTGCTCTCACGGAAATGGCTCTGTCTTTTTTCAACATGAGTTGAGACGAAATGTATTAAAATAGACAGACTGCATTGGTCACTCAATCAGAATTTCTCAGTTTGCCAATTTCAGACTGTGTGACAAAGAATCAAGTCAAACTCCATCGACAGGATGGACAGGGAACAACAAAGCAGGGAAGATAAGGGATAGGGAGGAGAGGGGAAAGATGCGACCGCCTTTGTTGAGAGCCAGCGAAGAAGCTCTCATCTCTGCAAGGTCAAGTACAGTATGCCAGAAGATTTTACCTTGTGAGTTGTCCTCATTCCATAAAGGCCTGGATAGCTCAGTTGGTAGAGCATCAGACTTTTAATCTGAGGGTCCAGGGTTCAAGTCAGGCGGTGAAGGTCGGCCCCTTCCCTGAATAACTTGTTTAAGTAAACCTTTTCGACCAAGCACCTTTGCGATCTTCCAGGACTGTGGGTAAACGCCATTCTCAATAATTAAATTGAAGATACAGTGCGAGACAGGCACTTTGACCAGCTTAGCCACAGCGCCAGCTGTGCATCTGGCACCAACACAAAAAAAAACAGTTCGCCAATGGGGGAAAATGTTCATACAAGGGAGGGAGTCCAAAGTCCAACACGTGTGAATTGAGAGTCCCTGGGTGGGCTCGGTTATCAAACTCGCTCCCAAGGAAATGTTGGAACTTGGGAAAGCATTAAGAATGGCAATGGTATGTTTACAGACCACGGACTCCTCCTAAATTTAGATACATAGCCTTATCCATGCCAAAACCACACAACAACCTTGACCAAATCCTGACTGACATAACTGACTTGGTACATAATCACCGTCTCAACGGAACTGAATTAGCCCAACTGTTGACATTGACCACAGGCTCCAAGTATGGTGCTTTTTGTACGGCCATTTAGCCAATTTGGCCAAAGGGGAATTCAGAACACCCTCGTGGCCCATTGCCATTTTTATGGTACCTGGCGACTTCAACCAGTGAACTCCACTGTACCGCTTATCCTCATCGACGGACTGTATTCCCCACCCTTTACCAGCATGGGGACATTCCAACCCAAGATGAGAACACACTGGACCAGGTACACAGCAACATAGTACGTGGCACAGACACAGCTTCACCCTACCCCCACTTTTAGCCCAGACTGAAAAAGCAGAGAACCCCCTTTGCAGCTGAAATTGCTCAGTTGGGAGAGCGTTGGATTGAATCTCTAAAGGTCCCTGGTTCAATCCCAGTTTTCAGCACAATAGCTGTTTACATCAGCCAATGACATATTAAGAACAGACAAGTGCAGTTGGGAGGTGACATACAGAATCCTGATGCATATCATGTTACAATCAGACACAAACAGGATGTAGGACCCGACCTTGAGTTTGCGCAAATGTTCACAGAATTAGGTCTGCAAAGTGTTCAGCTGATGCACATTTACTGGAAAGGAAAATGGGCTTTTGTCACGGTAGCCATGCCGACACGAGCTAAAATGTTTCTCCCGCCAGGACAACACCCACATGAAATTCAAGCTTTGCTCGCAGACGAAAAAGAACCAGCTGGAATGAGCAATCTGCACCTCCAAGTCTGAGTTTATGGTTCTTGCCCAGAAAAGCATAGCTCACAGCCGTAATTGTATAGTGGTTCCTACTCTGTGTTGTGGCCGCAACAACCCCGGCCGATTCAGGGTCATGGCAGGTGTGTGTTGCTTTTGTAATTGTATTGTCTGAAAAGACAAGATTGTCTGTCCACTTGAAGTGTGGTGATGTAAAAGTACACTAGTTTTGACCACACCTGTTATTTTAGTAAACATTATTAGCATGCAATGAATCAAAGTATAAGGTACGATGTCGGATATCAAGAACGCTTTTGTTGGCAAAAAAAAGCCATAACATATCATTTCGACAATACGGGTATCAAACCCGCTATTTCTTGCATGTAGAGCAAGAACTCTAGCCTTTGAGTTAAATCCCCCCGCTGCACAGGAAGGCTGCCACAATTTCTGCAACACCAAAACACTAATTAAGATGTGTCATTTTGAGTCAACAAGACAATGTCCACAAAGGAGATGAGGTGACCGAGAGGTTAAGGTGATGGACTGCTAATCCATTGTGTTCTGCACGCATGGGTTCGAATCCCATCCTCATCGGACTATACTAATGCACCAGTTTTGACACCACCTGTGTTTTTAGGAAACATCATTAGAATGCAATTAATCCAAGCATCCGGTACGATGTGGGAGATTGAGAATGCTTTTTTGGCAAGAAAAAGGCATAATATACCATTTGGAGAATGCAGGCATCGATTCCACTTCATCTCACATGCGAAGTGAGCACTCTACCATTTGTGGTCCTACAAGAATGGGATTTGTTTTTGTGTACTTCGAATGAAATGTTTTCCGCATGTTGCAGAATTTTCCACAGGAAAGAAATCTTTAAGATGTATCACCAAAAGAGCTGAACCGCCCAATGTGGGGCTCGAACCCACGACCCTGAGATTAAGAGTCTCATGCTCTCCCGACTGAGCTAACCGGGCATTTTTCTGCCACAATATCACTTTTTAATTTGTTTGAATTGATGTGGTCTTCTTGATGTTTGATCAATTCCACACCCAACCTAGTTTCTCAGGGAACAAAGGAGGGAGAGGTTCAGTCATAGCTGAGAACTTTGGAAGTGTAGTCATCTTAACCCTCCTGTTATGTTCATTTGCCAGGAACATGTGTTCCCGGGTCAGTTTGCATGTTTATTTATCTGAAAGATGTCCAACACCAAAAAAATCCCCACAAGCATTGTTAGTTATTCACTACTAACTCCATTACTAACTATTCTATCAATGTTTAGAGCAATGGTGTACCTTACCTCTCACAGGTAGTGGTTTAATTAATTTTAATTAATTAATTAATTAATTAATTGAATGAATCAGAGGCATCATGACCAGTCTGCATCAAAACATTATCTGAAATCCTGTGGCAGGTTTCTGGCATTGATTCTTAATTCAGTTGCCATCCCTGATAGATGGTAATGGTAATGGTAATCATGCCCGCGTGGCAGGCGAGTCTCTTTGCTTGTCTGACGTCTGTGTCGCATCCTGATTGGCTGGCAGCAAATGTCAACAACACGCGCGCGGCCCCCGCTTGGCAAGTGAGAATTCTACCACTGAACCACCAATGCCACGTGGGGACACACTGTAAGAGAAAAAAAATTCAACTGTCAAGTGGATGAGCCTCTGCAAAGTGGCGCTGAATGACAACACATCACAATGTCATACTCTTTGGATTCAAGCACCTTCTGGCGTAATGGGATCCGCAACAATCACGTCAGCTGTGGATGCAACGTCAATTCGTTCTTGAAGGGCAAGTGACAAAAAGAAGTACATGGTTCACAAATCAGCTGCCAAAGTTTCACTGACCAAGCACCCAGGCACTGCTGGGATTTGAACCCAGGATCTCCTGTTTACTAGACAGGCACTTTGACCAGCTTAGCCACAGTGCCAGCAGTGCATCGGGCACCAACACAAAAACAGTTCGCCAATGGGGAAAAATGTTCATACAAGGGAGGGAGTCCAAAGTCCAACAAATATGTGAATTGAGAGTCCCTGGGTGGGCTCGAACCACCAACCTCTCAGTTAACAGCCAAACGTGCTGACCAATTGCGCGACAGAGACTACAACAGCATGACAGGTTTCACTAAGTGCTGTCCACCTTAACTCTCGGGTGGTCCGGTCTGTTACGTTTCAGGTGTCATTCTGAATACTGTCCTTTAGCAGGAAAAGAGCCTTTGTACTTTTACAACATGAGCTCTAAAGAAAGGTACAAGCTAAGATATACTGCATTGGCCGGGAATCGGACCCGGGCCTCCCGCTTGGCAAGCAAGAATTCTACCACTGAACCACCAATGCCACATTGGGAAACACTGTCGGAGAACAAATTAAATTGTCGAGTGGATGTGCCTCTGCAAAGTGGCGCTGAATGACAAAACATCACAACACACGCACGGGATGCCAGGGGAGGCCGAGTACTAACAGAGCTGAGCGAGAGGGCATAAGAAAAAAAATTGTGACCTTGTGGTGGTTACCCGGCAGCACCAAGGATGTGGCGCACGTCTGATGCGTAATGCATGCCAGGTGATGTTCATCTAGCGAGCGGACATTCTTGTGGGGGACAAGCTCAACAGTAGGAATGTTGAGAGAACTGACCAGTCCGCTATCAATGAAGTTCTCGTCCGCCCCAGAGTCAATTAATGCTGTGGTAGGAGAAGCTTCCCCCGCCCAGGATATCGTACCTTCCACCAGAAGTCGGCCCACCAAAGCGGATGACGCAGCCGGTGTGGTTGGAGCAGGCAGTGCCAGCAGCTGGGGAATATCCTTGGTGGAGGAAGAGCGTTGGCGTGCTGGGCGAACTGGACAGCGGGAAATTGTGTGTAGGACTCCCACAGTACAGGCACAGCCACAGGCGTTGACGGTGACTTCTCTCCACTGACGTAAGGCGACTGGCTCCCAGTTGCATGGGGACGACACTCCTGACGTCATCAGACGGCGCTCCGTGTTTTGTCTGAGTCACGGCTGGTGTGTGTTGCTTTTTGTTGTTTTCTTGCCTGAAAGGACTTCTCGCTCGACCCAATTTTACTCTTGGCGAAACACTGATAATCCAGAACATAGCCTTAAACTGCAGGTGCATTAGTTGGAGGGCTCGTGGCCACCTGGTCACCTGAACAGGGACTTGAATCCCGGACACTCAGATCAAAAGTTTAATGTTCAGGTGATTGGCTCAACCTTTGTCCAGAAGATATTAGGCTTGTCCATGTGGTCAGTTTAAGACCTCTGTCGATCTTGGAGGTGGCCATTTCGGGACAGGGGCTTCTTCATCTCTGCAAGGTCAAGTACAGTATGCCAGAAGATTTTGCCTTGTGAGTTGTCCTCATTCATCAAGGCCCTGGATAGCTCAGTTGGTAGAGCATCAGACTTTTAATCTGATTGTCCAGGGTTCAAGTCCCTGTTCAGGCAGAGAAGAGTAGACCCCACATTACCAGCATGGGGACATACCAACCCAAGATGAGAACACACTGGGCCAGGTACACAGCAACATATGTGGCAGAAACACAGCTTCAACCTGGCCCCTCTTTTAGCCTCTACTGAAAAAGCGGAACACCACCTTTGCAGCTGAAATCGCTCAGTTGGGCGAGTGCGAGAATTAAGATTTAAAGGTCCGTGGTTCAGGATTTGGAAGCGTTCAGCCAAATCATGCGGGCAAGACGCGAAAAGATGAACATTTCCAGGGCCGAGGCCAAAGCTTTAAAAGAATTAAGAACAAACAGACAAATCGTAATCAAACCAGCAGATAAAGAGAGCGCGGTGGTGATTTTGGGACGAGAACAGTACACCCAAGAGGTTTATCGACAGCTGAACGATCAAAGATATAGAAAACTACAAAATCCAATTGTTCGGCAGACAATGCCAATGGTACGAGAGATCGTGTATAAATTGTATTATAAAAAGTTCATCCTAACCATCAGAAATAAGTTCAGACAATGGTCCGGCGTTCGTGCATAAAGTAGGGTTAGCCTAACCCTAACCCTAACCCAAACCCAAACCCAAACCATATTGTACAACAACTGCGAATAAAACAAAGGTTCGGGTTTGTCTATCATCCCCAGTCCCAGGGAATGGTAGAACGAGTAAATGGGACACTCAAAGCCAAGCTCAATAAAATCTGTGCTAGCGCAAAGTTAAATTGTGCGGATGCACTAACAATTGCATTAATGAGCTATCGCATGCAAACTAACAGAATTACACATCTAACACCGCATGAGATGCTTACGGGTCGACCCATGCCAGCACTGCATTTGAGAGGGCCTTATAAAGGGCCCCCACTTGAGCAGTTGCAAAATGAATTGACTATATAAAATATGTTAACTGCCATACATGGAGCTATCTATGTGCAGGAGAAAAAAAGGGTTCCTGAGTCGACAAAGGTGACTTGGTGGTGCCAAGCAACCAGGTGTACATCAAAGTGTACAGGCGAAAGTGGCACGAGCCAAGACGATTGGGACCCTATAAGGTGGTTGAGCAGCCTTACCTATTTCCCAATCCGGACGATCGTGAGGATGATGGCACTGACTCAGAGGACTCGATGAGCCATGAGGTATGACTGTTGCTATGATTGGCAAGGGAGCCGGACCTGGAGCTGAACATCACCATCTTTAAGTCACTATGCGAGTCCTCTCCACGAACTATGCTGATATTGCTTGAGAAACCGCCATGCCATGGACAGGACTGATCTAGAAGGGCAAGGGACTTGACGGGACTGAACAACAATGCACTCACTTACAGTTAATAAGTGTGGGTAATACCAGTCAATCAGTAGTAACACGTGTACTGGTTCAGTTGTTCAGCACTACTTACTATGTTAGGAGTATATCAGTCACTCACTATTCCAGTTGCCTTATACAGTACTTTAGAGCATTAAGGACTTTACACGGTCACTATAGACACAAAGGTGTGTTTTGTTTAGATTTGTTTTGCAGTTAGATTCCATTTATATATTAAAGGGTGTAGTGGATATGTTATTTATGTAACTCATAAATTGCAATAGTCACCAGACACTCAAATAGTAAGCATAGGGTCAGAGTTAGGAAGGGAATGTTCCAGCGAAGTTGGCGCCAACCAAGGGAACCCGCCGACTGAGCCATTCCGGAGGACCGCCCTCCTCCTACATGTGATGTGGCAAGTCACCACCTCATCTCGACGAAAGGAGCCCCTCATTACAAAGGGTCCCTCCAGATGAGACAGTTTGTACAGAGGCACAATAATCCTCTGGGCGGTGAAAATGTGAGCAGAAACATTGCTCTTAACCAATTCTGCTCTCGCCCTGGGCCTTGAATCCCAGACCACAACACTTCCCCTTCCCCAGGCCCATGTTCCAGGAGGGCAGCGAGATCCCCTTGAATGTCATATGTGAATTCTCTTCGGAAATGGTAACGCGCCAAGGGGCCAAGACTGGACCAAGAGACATTATTTGTTGTTTTGGGAGTTTGGTACCCCCAAAAGGGGGGAATATATTGTAAAATGACTACTCTTTTGCACATTGCATATGACTTTTCTTCTTGGTAAACTCTAGTTGAACTTAAGAGGGCTACGTGACTTGGGGAGGCCAACCTGACCTGATTGTTACACAAGATGTTTTCAGATGTTTGGAGTCCAAGATGTTCTGCCAAAATACTTAGGTCCAGTCAGGAGGCATGACCAGATAGGGACTGAATTCTGGAAATCCACGTCATCGTTATTGTTCATGAGGTCCATATAAGTGCTGTTTTAAATAAACAAGAGCACCCTTTCCCGACAACTGCAGACGTGGTTCGTGTTGCATTACTTGCCAACAAGAGGAACCCGACGAGTACGGGGACCAGCTGTCCCTGCACCTGGACCTGATGGCGCGAGGGGAAGTGGTTTCCCCCATGGACCCGCCCCCCTCCCCGGCAACAGAGGCCCTCTGCCGTTGGGAGTCAGAGAACTTACTTGACGACACCCCACTGCTGACTTCCACGCCGCCAACGAAATCACCTGTGGAAAAAGAAGGCCAATGGGAAGAGCTGCTGGCAGACATCAGTTTCGACAGCTCTATGTCCGGCTCAATTGGCGGGCGCCAAAAGCAACTGGTCCAGCGACATTGGAACACCACCAGGAAAATGGTCGACCGGAAACTTACCGTGTGGAAGAAATTTGTCATCCTGGGAGATTCTAACGTGTCCCGGTTCCCACCACATGACTTCCCAGATCTGCAGGTTGACAGCTTTCCGCGGGGCCACCTTTAGGAGTAGCCGAGGCGCTACTCGCCAAGGCAGTCATTCACACCAAGGTGGAAAAACTGGTGTTGTCCTTCGGGATCAACAGTAGAACTCAGAAATTCAAAGAGACCACCTCCAGGCAGTTGCAGGCACTTTGGAAAGAGGCCAAGCGGGTCTTCCTGGAGGCGGCAGTTTTCATCCCATTAGTTAACCACTCACCATACTAATGCCTACTGAGAACCCTCAATGAGTATATTGAGGATAGACTACCGTCCATCCCGCTTCTGCAGGACAATCTGTTCCACACAGACCCAGACTGCATACCCAGACCACGTCCACTGCTGAAGCAATGCTCAGGCATTGGACACGATTTTTAAACTTGTAGGCCCCCAAAGGACAAAGTCCCTGGGGGGTCCCAAGTTTCACTAAATTGCCAAAATGTTAAAGTGTTATCCCCCAGTTTCAATCCATCCGGAGCACAATTATCCCTGTTATCCAAAGGCCTACCTTTTATACCTACCCAATCAGAAAACAAGAATTATAAATTGGAAAACACAAAAGACCACTTTGGGATGTGCAAGAATATCATAGACGGCTTAGACTTATTGAATTTTTCGGTAGAGAAGAAGAAGAAAAAAGCGCATAGCCAAAGTTCCATCCCCCCTCGATTTGCCTCCCCCCCCCCACTTAACACAATCTCCCCCGCCCTACACACCCTAATTAGAAAAGATAGGGAACTAGCCGAACAAAAACCTGAGGAAAAGGATAAACTAACCAAAAGGGAAAGAGCCGCACTAAAGGAATTGAATAGGGATAGCTCCATAGTTATCAAACCGGTGGACAAGGGATCATCTATAGTAATTCTTAGCAGAGAACAGTACGTCTGGGAGGGACAAAGACAATCAGGGGACCCCACTTATAAAAAACTTACACAACCCATGTATACACAAACGATACCCCTAGTTCGAAAAATCATCAAAGAACTCATCTATCAAAAATCCATCAAAACCCGAGACTTGGAATCCCCCACACCACATTCCCCGGGTAGACCAATTGTATCGGATTGTGGTAGTGAAACATATGGTACGGCTATATTTATTGACTTCTATCTTAACCCACTCTCCAACAAACATTTGGCTTATGTGAAAGATACCTACAATTTTGTCGAGTTAGTCCAAAAAAATTAAATTTCTTCTTTTTTTCGCTAGACGTGGACAATATGTACACGAATATCGATACCAAGAGGGGCCTAGAAGCTGTCAAATACATATTTGATGAATACCCTGACAGGACAAGACCCCAGAAACAACTTTTACAATTATTGGAAATTAACCTCACTGGAAATGATTTTGAATTTAACTCAGAGTACGTCCAGTGGCTGGGCTTGTTGTGGGCGACCTGATGAGACCACCACTTAGCATGTGGCATGTGCGAGAGACTAGTCCGGGCGAGACCGGTGCAACTCATACTTACCTGGCAGGGGAGATACCATGATCAAGAAGGTGGTTCACCCAGGGTCGAGCCATTGCACATGGGTTGAGCTGACCTCTGCGAATTCCCCAAACGTGGGAATCTCGACTGCATAATTTGTGGAAGTGGGGGACTGTGTTTGCGCTCTCCCCTTATCCTGTGTTTAAAACAAGAGGCAGGTGCAGCACCGCGCTGAGCTCCTTGGCTTGCGAGTGCAGCCAGACCAAGCAAGAAACGACCAGCCCAGCACTACCAATGCTTGCTGAAAATGTCTGCCCGTCCGCGGGAGACAACCAACCAGCCATGAGGCCGATCTGCTCTCAGTCAGGAAACCTCAATGAGAAACGGCGACAAGACAGAGAAAGGGGCGTCGGCAACCATTTCGATTGATCTGAGTCTAAAGTTCAAGGTTTGCTCACAGGCAAATTTGAAGCAGCGAGAATGAGCAATCCGCACCTCTGAGTAGGAGTTCATGGTTCTCACCTAAAAAAGGATAGCTTATAGCCGTAATCGTGTTGTTTTTTGTATTCTGTGTTTTGTCTGAGTCACGGCTGGTGTGTGTTGCTTTTTGTTGTTTTCTTGCCTGAAAGGACTTCTCGCTCGACCCAATTTTACTCTTGGCGAAACACTGATAATCCAGAACATAGCCTTAAACTGCAGGTGCATTAGTTGGAGGGCTCGTGGCCACCTGGTCACCTGAACAGGGACTTGAATCCCGGACACTCAGATCAAAAGTTTATTGTTCAGGTTCAACCTTGGCTCAACCTTTGTCTTGTCTGACCATTAACTCTTTTTGTCCAGAAGATATTAGGCTTGTCCATGTGGGCAGTTTAAGACCTCCGTCGATCTTGGAGGTGGCAATTTCGGGACAGGGGCTTCTTCATCTCTGCAAGGTCAAGTACAGTATGCCAGAAGATTTTGCCTTGTGATTTGTCCTCATTCATCAAGGGCCTGGATAGCTCAGTTGGTAGAGCATCAGACTTTTAATCTGATTGTCCAGGGTTCAAGTCCCTGTTCAGGCGGAGAAGAGTAGACCCCACATTACCAGCATGGGGACATACCAACCCAAGATGAGAACACCCTGGGCCAGGTACACAGCAACACATGTGGCAGAAACACAGCTTCACCCTGGCCCCTCTTTTAGCCTCTACTGAAAAAGTGGAACACCACCTTTGCAGCTGAATTGCTCAGTCGGGCGAGTGCGAGAATTAAGATTTAAAGGTCCGTGGTTCAAGCCTGGGTTTGAGCACAATCCCTATTTACGTTGCGACTTTGCCAATAGTTTGAAAATGCTTATTGGCAGGCTGAAAGGACCTTAACTTCATTCATCAAAAGGCCACCCCTTCAGACAATGTTAGAGGAGGTTACAAGCCAAACCTGTCAAGCCGTGATTGTGATTTCATGTTTTGTTGAAGAAAAGCCCATAATTTGTGGAACAATTTTCCCTACAAGGGAGAAACATTTGTCAATTTGGACAATTGTCAATATGCCCCCACTTTGGACACATTTGTTTGGCAACTGCTTCACCAGTCCCCTTAAAGGGCTCACCCTTCATAGTGTAGTGGTTAGCACGTTTGCCTTACATGCAAAAGGTCCCTAGTTGGAAACTGGGTGGAAGCAAGGCCGTTCAATTCCTTCTTTCACAAAAAAATCAAGGTGACAAATGGGAACAAGGATATGTGCTTGATCCCTGAAGGTGTGTACACGGGCATCTGTCCCCAGTTTGGACACACAATCCATATTTCCCGGATGACTGATCGGGTGCGTCACTGGCCTGCACGAAGGGGCTTATAGGAAGGAGGTGGCCGCTGTGGTGTCGTTGCATGCAAACAACATCCTCATCCTTGACACAGCGAAGACCAAGGAGGAGAATAATCGTGGATTCGGTCCGCTTACACTGGCAGGATTTCACCAGTCCTGTTGAAAGCCTGGCCACTGGTGTGGTTTCCGTCATGCAGTGGTTCGCCTAACACTGAAGACACTCCTTCGCCGGCGCTGTGGCTTAGTTGGTCGAAGTTCCTGTCTCGTAAACAGGAGGTCCTGGGTTCAAATCCCAGCAGTGCCTTGCATATGTGTTTCAGCGACTCAATTTTTTTCTCTCCAACATTTCAAGTAAATGTTTTGAATCAGATGTCATGTTCTGTTGAAGAAATATCCATCATTTCTGATGCCATATGTAGCATAAATGTCATATGTACTACAATGCTCTCGACAAAGGCAAAAACATTGTGCATTTGGACATGTGCGAGGATAAGAAATTAGCAAAACAAAAGAGGTTCGGGTCTAACATTTAAGGGAAGCGCTCTACTATCTGAGGTAATTCCCCTGCTGCTGCAATGTTGGCAGAGAAGGTCCAGTCACAGAACTATTTTGGTTCCTTTGCTGGAGTACGTCAAAGTGACACTGTCTCTGCCTTGCTGAGTGCAGACATAAAGCATGTGGATGCCTGCGAGGCTTCCCACACCCACCCGGAGTTCAGTTCGCAGGGTGTCATTGCGACACATAGCAGTTGCCATGGAGAAGTCCGTGGTGGGCCAGAGAAGAGAAACAACAGGTGTCCATGAAGGAATGAAGGAGGGTCAGAGCGTCCCGCTGCAGCAATCTCTTGGGAGAAGTTGTTTTCACAACACGACCTTGGTTAGCCGTGGTGGGGACGCCGAAATCCAGATTAAGAATATTGTTTGGGTTAGGTCGGGCAGCCACATTCCAATAGACCGGACCACCCTATTGTCCTTTCTGGCCTCCCAATTGATCCAACTGCTTTTGCAAAGCCGAAATCTTCACCAAGATGGTATCCTTGTTGTGATTGGCAGTCACAGTCAGTGTGTGAACGGCTTTGCCCACCAAATCATTCACGATGGGTAGCTGTGGGCCAGCTCGATCCGCTGCCTTCATCATCATACGAATTTTGCGATACACCAGGAAAGTGCCCAATCTAATCAGCAACAGACCTGTTATCATGGTTCCGAATAGGTAGACGTCTTTGATGTCCTCCACGGAAAGAATCGCCAGGCACATGACCTTCCACTTCCCCCAACTGTCCATCACGTACCCGGCGGTGAACGTTCCGTCAGGGCAGGCAGGTTCCCCCGTACCTGAGCTTCTCGTCGAGAAGATCGTGTCAATTGCGTGGAGAGACCAGTTGATCAATTCCATGATTTAGGCTTTTGGAGAGCAGTGCAGTGAGAGGCTCTTGAGGAAGTAGAAGACGAGACTAGGCAAGACAAAGACGCTAAGCAGGGAAGATAAGGGATAGGGAGGAGAGGGGAAAGATGCGACCGCCTTCGTTGAGAGCCAGAGAGGATTGTACCCAAAAATACTTTGCGTTCATCAAAGAGTAAAGCTGGTGTCCTGGTTTGCAATGCCTCAATTGTTACACCAGAAGGTGCGAGTCACATCCAAAACAAAGGGCATGCTGGACGCATAGCAACTGAACAGAAGTTGGCAAGGTGTGAGTCTCTGTGGAGCAATCGGTCAGCGCGCTCGGCTGTTAACCGGGAGGCTGGTGGTTCGAGCCCACCCAGGGACGTTCTCTGGATGCATCAGTGTCACTGTTCCTTCATGTTTGCGCTCCACTCTTGCACAGCACTTGTGTGGTTCCCAAATGGCAAACTGCGTGTCAATGACTTTTCAAAAGCACATTCCTGCTTCCATGGTCTAACACATTTGATCAGAAGTTAGGTTGATCAAGTCACAGATTTCAGTTTGAAGCTCTGCTTGAAAATATTATCTTTTGCAAAAGCGTCAGCCAGGATTATAGATTAAGAGACGACGGAATGCTTTTATGTTAAAAGGAATCAAGTCAAACCCCATCAACTGGTAAGCAGGGGCCCTTAAGAGAAGACACTGTATACTGTTGTGGTTTTTTGACAGACATGTCTAGTAAACAGGAGATCATGGGTTCAAATCCCAGCAGTGCCTTCTCTGTGTTTCAGCAGCTCCTATGCTGTTATTTAAAAGAAATGTTGTTCTTGTTCTGTTGAATAAAGACCCATCATTTCTGATGTCATATGTAGTATACATGTCACATGTACTACAATGCTCCCTACAAAGATGTATTTGGACATTTGCAGGTTTAAGAAAACAGACCACATTAGCCAAATATCTTCTGGACAAAAGAGTGGTCAGACAAGACAAAGTTTGAGCCAGTCACCTGAACATTAGACTTTTGATCTGAGTGTCCGGGATTCAAGTCCCTGTTCAGGTGACCAGTGATAGGGTCTGAGGTCCACTTGCAAACGCCTCCTTTTTGCCCACAAAATACAAGGGCAACAGGACAATCCCTTGGTACTTTATGGAAACAATGTGAGGTGCCTGGCTTTTAATTAGAAGTGGAAAGACTTGTGTAGCCCCTCACACAAATCATGTGTCTTCCTCCCATGCACATGTTGCCAGCTGATCCTTGACATCAGCAAAATTTTTGTTCTAGGACAATGGGGTCACCTGCCCCCATTGGTCTTTTCCAAGGAGTCACGGTGGCCGAGAGGTTAAGGCGTTGGACTCGAAATCCAATGGGGTTTCCCCCGTTTTCTTTACCTCTCCCCGGTCTTTCAGCGGCCTTGTCGAGGGTGTTTCACAGATGGGTGGGTGGTGTGATGTTGGATATGGGGGCCAGTGGGTTGTCGACCTTTTGTTGTTCCTGAAGCACATAAAGAAGAGTGGCCACTGTACTGGCCGTCCTGGCCACTGTACTGGCCACTCTTGATCTTCTTGATCAAACATCAAGAAGACCACATCAATTTAGAAAAATTAAAAAGTGATATCTTGGCAGAAAAATGCCCGGTTAGCTCAGTCGGGAGCGCATGAGACTCTTAATCTCAGGGTCGTGGGTTTGAGCCCCACATTGGGCGGTTCAGCTGTTTTGGTGATACATCTTAAAGATTTCTTTCCTGTGGAAAATTCTGCAACATGCGGAAAACATTTCATTCGAAGTACACAAAAACAAATCCCATTCTTGTAGGACCACAAGTGGTAGAGCGCTCACTTCGCATGTGAGATGAAGTGGAATCGATGCCTGCATTCTCCAAATGGTATATTATGCCTTTTTCTTGCCAAAAAAGCATTCTCAATCTCCCACATCGTACCGGATGCTTGGATTAATTGCATTCTAATGATGTTTCCTAAAAACACAGGTGGTGTCAAAACTGGTGCATTAGTATAGTCCGATGAGGATGGGATTCGAACCCATGCGTGGAGAACACAATGGATTAGCAGTCCATCACCTTAACCTCTCGGTCACCTCATCTCCTTCGTGGACATGGTCTTGTTGACTCAAAATGACACATCTTAATTAGCGTTTTGGTGTTGCAGAAATTGTGGCAGCCTTCCTGTGCAGCGGGGGGATTTAACTCAAAGGCTAGAGTTCTTTCTCTACATGCAAGAAATAGCGGGTTTGAGACCCGTATTGTCGAAATGATATGTTATGGCTTTTTTTTGCCAACAAAAGCGTTCTTGATCTCCGACATCGTACCTTATACTTTGATTCATTGCATGCTAATAATGTTTACTAAAAATACAGGTGTGGTCAAAACTAGTGTATTTTTACATCACCACACTTCAAGTGGACAGACAATCTTGTCTTTTCAGACAATACAATTACAAAAGCAACACACACCTGCCATGACCCTGAATCGGCCGGGGTTGTTGCGGCCACAACACAGAGTAGGAACCACTATACAATTACGGCTGTGAGCTATGCTTTTCTGGGCAAGAACCATAAACTCAGACTTGGAGGTGCAGATTGCTCATTCCAGCTGGTTCTTTTTCGTCTGCGAGCAAAGCTTGAATTTCATGTGGGTGTTGTCCTGGCAGGAGAAACATTTTAGCTTGTGTCGGCATGGCTACCGTGACAATGGCCCATTTTCCTTTCCA
Source organism: Doryrhamphus excisus (assembly GCF_030265055.1). Classification (NCBI taxonomy): domain Eukaryota; kingdom Metazoa; phylum Chordata; class Actinopteri; order Syngnathiformes; family Syngnathidae; genus Doryrhamphus; species Doryrhamphus excisus. The sequence continues at coordinate 30,477,131 of NC_080468.1, read as the reverse complement.
GTAAATGTGCATCAGCTGAACACTTTGCAGACCTAATGCTGTGAACATTTGTTGTATGTCACCTCCCAACTGAACTTGTCTGGTCTTAATATGTAATTGTCTGGCTGTGTTGTTGTGATCGATGTTGATGAAATCAAGAGAACAAAGTCACCCCTTTACAAACTATTTGCCAACTCACGATGCAAACAGCGATTGTGCTGAAAACTGGGCTTGAACCAGGGACCTTTAGATAGTCAGTCCAACGCTCTCCCAAATAAGCAATTTCAGCTGCAAAGGTGTTTCTCTGCATTTTCAGTCTGGGCTAAAAGTGGGGGTAGGGTGAAGCTGTGTCTGTGCCACGTACTATGTTGCTGTGTACCTGGTCCAGTGTGTTCTCATCTTGGTTTGGAATGTCCCCATGCTGGTAACGGGTGGGGAATAGAGTCCGTTGATGACGATAAGCGGGGCAGAAAATGGATGGAGTTCACTGGTTGAAGTCGCCAGGTACCATAAAAATGGCAATGGGCCACAAGCGTGTTCTGAATTCCCCTTTGGCCAAATTGGCTAAATGGCCGTACAAAAAGCACCATACTTGGAGCCTGTGGTCAATGTCAACAGTCGGGCTAATTCAGTTCCGTTGAGACGGTGATTATGTACCAAGTCAGTTATGTCAATCAGGATTTGGTCAAGGTTGTTGTGTGGTTTTGGCATGGATAAGGCTATGTATCTAAATTTAGGAGGAGTCCATGGTCTGTAAACATACTGAGATACTCCCCCTGCTGTTGCGGAACTTGCGGGAACTTGCAAATTTTCCCACTGAGGGACGAATAAAGCTCCTCTCGCTCCTTCTGAAACAAGGTTGTCTGTGGAATTGATCAAACATCAAGATGGCCACATCGATAAAAAAGAAAAACAAAAAATTATATCTACAGCAGAAAAAGGCTTGGTTAGCTCAGTGGGTAGAGCATGAGACTCTTACTCTCAGGGGCCTGGGTTTGAGACCCACATTGGGTGTGCATGTGAGGAAGACACTTGGTTTGTGTGCGGGGCTACACAAGCCTTTCCAGTTCCAGTTAAAAGGTAGGCACCTCAGGCAGGCATTGGTGGTTCAGAGGTAGAATTCTCGCTTGCCAAGCGGGAGGCCCGGGTCTGATCCCCGGCCAATACAGTATATCTAAGCTTTTACCTAGAGCTCATGTTGAAAAAGGACAAAGGCTCTTTTCCTGCCAAAGGGCAGAACTCAGAATGACACCTGAAAAGTAACAGACCGGACCACCTGAGAGTTAAGGTGGACAGCACTTGAGTATTTGCAAATTTCTGTCAGAAGTGGAAACTTACTGAAACCTTACTGCAGTAAGGATGTAGTCTCTATGGAGCAATTGGTCAGCGCGTTCGGCTGTTAACTGAGAGGTTGGTGGTTAGAGCCCACCCAGGGACGCTCAATTGACACATGTGTTTGGCTTTGGGCTCCCTCCCTTGTATGAACATTTTTCCCCATTGGTGAACTGTTTTTGTGTCGGTGCCAGATGCACAGGATTTCCTTTTTTACTAAAGGCATCATTGTCAAGTTTGCATGCTTCGCAGGCACTATGCTTTAGTTGGTCAAATTACATGCCAAGCAAAGAGGGGCTCCTTGGTTCTAATTCCAGCAGTCCTCTACTGGTATTTCCATGACTCTGGTTTTCATACTTTTTATCAGAGGTCATGTTGAAGAACAAAGACTGTTTTCTGGAGAAACGCAAGACCCCAGGATGCAATAGGTCTGCTTTGTATACTTTTCAGCAGCAGTCATGTTGAAAAGCACCCCTGGTTTACTGCCCAGGAGGAGCAGCCTCGGCCACTTTAGAATGAAGGGTGACGCCACTTCAAGATGCAAGAAGCTGTCAGAAGTGGGACTCAAACCCACGCCTCATTAGATACTGCAACCTGAATGCAGCGCCTTCGACTGCTCGGCCATCCTGACCCTCCAGAGCCCACTTTTTTAAAAGGCATTCATACACTCTGTAGGTTATTATTTTATGTTAGTGTCAGGTTCAAACTCCTGGGACACTTGTAAAAACATTTAATTACAGAAAAGACAGACAACAAAATTCAAAATTTCTCGCAGCGAGGAAAGTGAAAAAACAAACCCAGTGACATGCCGCTCCACTCTGAGTATGCCATTCATGCTCCTCTCTTTTTATTTTCTTTAGGAGGTCCCTAATACATGGTCGTGCAACTCTAAGGGGAGGGGGAAGCAAGCAGTTGCACGAGCTGTACTTGTTGTCTATGTGTGTGTGTGTATGTGAGAATAATTACTTTTTGTACATGTGTTCTTATCTTGGCCCATTTTGCATGATGAACAGGAACATCTTCAAGGCCACTGCTGGCATTCCCAGGCACCTGCAAGATTAGTGGTGCTGGGAGTTGCTGGTCAGCGTCTTGGAATGTTCCTGCTTTAAAACACTCAAGACTATTGTCTATTGTCTAAGCAAACAGATATAAGGGTGATAACTTAACACTATAATAATTGAATTTACATTTTATTCTAACAGTTAGTCCAGATTAACAGCCTAGTTATTTGTGTCAGTCCCAGGGACCATTTCTAGACCCTTGTGTGACACTTGTGTTGGAGAGCCTCTTTTGGAGAGCCCTTGCATTCTTCCCAATTGGTAAACCCTTTGTATTGGTGCCAAATATACGGGATTCTCCCCCTGCTGACCGAATGACACACGACAAATGGCGTCGTCTCAATGTTGGCGCCGTTAATGTCTAGAAGAGTAAAGGCAGCATTGCCAGGGTGACTTGCTTGGCTGGCGCTGTGGCTTAGCTGGTCAAAGTGCCTGTCTTGTAAACAGGAGATCCTGGGTTCAAATCCCAGCAGTGCCTGGCTGCTTAGTCCGTGAAACTTTGGAAGCTGATTTCTGACCCACGTACCTCTTTTCCTCACTTGCCCTTCAAAAACGAGTCAATGGTGCATCCACAGCTGACATGATTGTTGTGGATCCCATTACGCCAGAAGGTGCTTGAACCCAAAGAGTATGACATTGTGATGTTTTGTCATTCAGCGCCACTTTGCGGAGGCTCATCCACTTGACAGTTTAATTTTTTTCTCCGACAGTGCAACCCCATGTGGCATTGGTGGTTCAGTGGTAGAATTCTCGCTTGCCAAGCGGGAGGCCCGGGTCCAATTCCCAGCCAATGCAGTGGATCACAGCTTGTACCTTTCTTTAGAGTTCATGTGAAAAAGTACAAAGGCTCTTTTTCCTGCGAAAGGGCAGAACTCAGAATGACACCTGAAAAGTAAGAGAATGGACCACCTGACAGTTAAGGTGGACAGCACTTGAGTATTTGCACATTTCTGTCAGAAGTAGAAACTTATTGAAACCTTACTGCATTGATGCTGATGTAGTCTCTGTGCAATTGGTCAGAGCATTGGACGGGCCGCGTGTTGTTGACATTTGCTGCCAGCCAATCAGGATGCGAGACAGATGTCAGACAAGCAGAGAGACTTTGGAGAAATGAAGTCAGGTATTTGAATCCCGTCTAAGGCATCAGTCAAGTCACAGTTTTCTTCTCCACAATATTATTTTTTTCCAATTAATCCCTATATAATTACAAATTATTCCTATCAGGCTTATATTGATACCAGTGCTTGAAATAAAATACAAAATCAATGCAATGTCACAAAGAATATTTATTTATCAGGTTGCCACACTCAAGAACACTCTCAATAATAATAAAAAAAATCTACATGTAAGCAGTTATGAATAATGAATATACACATTGTTCACTTATTTTGCCGCCTTTGTTTCTACTTTTCATAGAAAGGAGAGGCCTGGAACTCCCTCCAGCTCATCTCTTTTTCCATCCTGTGCTCTCTATAGATGGAGAACACTTTGGCAGGACAGTAGATGTACTTCTCTGAAGCCAGTGTGGATGCGGGGGCTTTTCCGGCCCTGCTTCAGCTGCATCCTACAGAGGCACTTTCGGACAGGGGGTGGAGGAGATTCCTCCCTCTTTCTCTTCTTCTGCTGTTTTTCCTCCACCCTCTTTCTTGTCTCATCCACCTCTCGCTGGAAGAAGTCTGTTTGACTGAAATCTTTAAATGGCATCTTAGGGTCTGTCAGACCTTCTGCAGCAATAAGATTATCTGACAGGGCCTTGTTGATGAACGTCGTGGTTGATGTCCCATCCACTTGATATTTTGATTTTGGTTGGCCACAGCACAGACATGGTTTTTGTTTGAGTTTTTTGGCACAGGAGGTGGTTGCTGCTGCTCCAACGGGGTATGAGCAGGTGGTGGTGGTGAAATAACCATCGCTGCAGGCAGTGTCACTACAGGCACAAGATGCAACTATTCCAACAAAGGGACAAATGATTACGCGTTTTTACCTGGCTTTGCTTTGGCTGAGCGAGAAGTCCTTTCAGGCAAGAAAACAACAAAAAGCAACACACACCAGCCGTGACTCAGACAAAACACAGAATACAAACAACAACACGATTACGGCTACAAGCTATTGTTTTTTGGGTGAGAACCATGAACTTTTTCTCAGAGGTGCGGATTGCTCATTCTCGCTGCTTCAAATTTGCCTGCAAGCAAACCTTGAACTTTAGACTCAGATCAATCGAAATGGTTGCCGACGCCCCTTTCTCTGTCTTGTTGCCGTTTCTCATTGAGGTTTCCTGACTGAGAGCAGATCGGCCTCACGGCTGGTTGGTTGTCTCCCGTGGACGGGCAGACCTTTCCAGCAAGCATTGGTAGTGCTGGGCTGGTCGTTTCTTGCTCGGTCTGGCTGCACTCGCAAGCCAAGGAGCTCGGCGTGGTGCTGCCTCTTGTTTTAAACACGGGATAAGGGGAGAGCGCGAACGCAGTCCCCCACTACCACAAATTATGCAGTCGAGATTCCCGCATTTGGGGAATTCGCAGAGGTCAGCTCAACCCATGTGCAATGGCTGAGCCTCGCCCTGGGTGAACCACCTTCTTGATCATGGTATCTCCCCTGGCAGGTAAGTATGAGTTGCACCGGTCCCGCCCGGACTAGTCTCTCGCACATGCCACATGCTGAGTGGTGGTCTCATCAGGTCGCCCACAACAAGCCCAGCCACTTGACCTGTGTCCAAATTCAGAGACAGGACTCTGGTTATCTCAAGGAGTCAGTCTGTGTGGCACTCTTGTGACTTCATTCTGAGCAAAGGCAGCGGCAGCAAGTGGCTTAGGGCAGTTGCTGCAGACGTTCAATGCGGAGACTGAAGTACTGACTCCACGTCCCTAGTCACACCATGTAACATGAGAGGCCAATATGTTTAACCCTGACACGTGTAGATGTGCAAGGTCGTTGTGAGTCAGTGGGTTGTCAGGGTCAAACTCCTGTGACACTTGTAAAAACACTTAAATGCAGAAATACAGAAGAGACAGACAACAATATTCAAAGTTACTCGCAGCGAGGAGAGTGAAACCACATACCCAGTTACATGCCGCTCCACTGAGTATGCAGTTCAAACTCCTCTTTATTTATTCTCTTTCGGGGGTCCCTACTACATGGTCATGCAACTCTAGGGATGGCAGTTGCACGAGCTGTATTTGTTTCTTTATGTGTATGTGTGTGTATGTGAGAGGAATTACTTTTATTGTTTTATGAGTTCTTATCTTGACACGTTCTTGCAGGATTAACGTGAACATCTGCAGGGTTGCGGTTGGCGCATCCAGGCACCTCCAGGACCTGGGGGTTGCTGGGGGTCTCTGATCAGGGTCACAGGAACATTTCTTCTTCAGCACATTCAAACACTCTTTCTATTGTCTAAGCAAATGGATATAAGGGTGATAACTGATGCTATATTCATTCTATCTACATTTTATTCTAACAAGGATCTATCCCTGAGCATCCGACAAATGCTCTGTCTCACCCTAAACCCAGTCCTGACAGCATTCTCAGTCGAGGACCTTGTCTTATTGTGTTGTCCATTGTGTGTCCATGTTTTGTTTATATTTCTGTTATATTACCTCAGATAGTAGAGCGCTTCCCTTAAATGTTAGACCCGAACCTCTTTTGTTTTGCTAATGTGGTCTGTTTTCTTATCCCCGCAAATGTCCAAATGCACAATGTTTTTGCCTTTGTCGAGAGCATTGTAGTACATATGATATTTATGCTACATATGACATCAGAAATTATGGATATTTCTTCAACAGAACATGACGTCTGATTCAAAACATTTACTTGAAATGTTGGAGAGAAAAAAATGGAGTCGCTGAAACACATATGCAAGGCACTGCTGGGATTTGAACCCAGGACCTCCTGTTTACGAGACAGGAACTTTGACCAACTAAGCCACAGCGCCGGCGAAGGAGTGTCTTCAGTGTTAGGGGAACCACTGCATGACAAAAAACACAACAGTGGCCAGGCTTTCAACAGGACTGGTGAAATCCTGCCAGTGTAAGCGGACCGAATCCATGATTATTCTCCTCCTTGGTCTTCGCTGTGTCAAGGATGAGGATGTTGTTTGCATGCAACGACACCACAGCGGCCACCTCCTTCCTATAAGCCCCTTCGTGCAGGCCAGTGACGCACCCGATCAGTCATCCGGGAAATATGGATTGTGTGTCCAAACTGGGGACAGATGCCCGTGTACACACCTTCAGGGATCAAGCACATATCCTTGTTCCCATTTGTCACCTTGATTTTTTTTTTGTGAAAGAAGGAATTGAACGGCCTTGCTTCCACCCAGTTTCCAACGAGGGACCTTTTGCATGTAAGGCAAATGTGCTAACCACTACACTACGAAGGGTGAGCCCTTTAAGGGGACTGGTGAAGCAGTTGCCAAACAATGACACAAGACGATGTGTCCAAAGTGGGGGCATATTGACAATTGTCCAAATTGACAAATGTTTCTCCCTTGTAGGGAAAATTGTTCCACAAATTATGGGCTTTTCTTCAACAAAACATGAAATCACAATCACGGCTTGACAGGTTTGGCTTGTAACCTCCTCTAAAGTTGTCTGAAGGGGTGGCCTTTTGATGAATGAAGTTAAGGTCCTTTCAGCCTGCAAATAAGCATTTTCAAACTATTGGCAAAGTCGCAACGTAAACAGGGATTGTGCTCAAACCCAGGCTTGAACCACGGACCTTTAAATCTTAATTCTCGCACTCGCCCAACTGAGCGATTTCAGCTGCAAAGGTGGTGTTCCGCTTTTTCAGCAGAGGCTAAACGAGGGGCCAGGGTGAAGCTGCGTTTCTGCCACATATGTGGCTGTGTACCTGGCCCAGGGTGTTCTCATCTTGGGTTGGTATGTCCCCATGCTGGTAATGTGGGGTCTACTCTTCTCCGTCTGAACAGGGACTTGAACCCTGGACAATCAGATTAAAAGTCTGATGCTCTACCAACTGAGCTATCCAGGCCCTTGATGAATGAGGACAACTCTCAAGGCAAAATCTTCTGGCATACTGTACTTGACCTTGCAGAGATGAAGAAGCCCCTGTCCCGAAATTGCCACCTCCAAGATCGACGGAGGTCTTAAACTGCCCACATGGACAAGCCTAACATCTTCTGGACAAAAAGAGTTAATGGTCAGACAAGACAAAGGTTGAGCCAGTCACCTGAACATTAAACTTTTGATCTGAGTGTCCGGGATTCAAGTCCCTGTTCAGGTGACCAGGTGGCCACAAGCCCAACTAATGCACCTGCAGTTTAAGGCTATGTTCTGGATTATCAATGTTTCACCAAGAGTAAAATTGGGTCGAGCGAGAAGTCCTTTCAGGCAAGAAAACAACAAAAAGTAACACACACCAGCCGTGACTCAGACAAAACACGGAGCGCCGTCTGATGACGTCGGGAGTGTCGTCCCCATGCAACTGGGAGCTAGTCGCCTTTCGTCAGCAGAGAGGAGTCACCGTCCACGCCTGTGGCTGTGCCTGTACTGTGGGAGTCCTACACACAATTTCCCACTGTCCAGTTCGCCCAGCACGCCAACGCTCTTCCTCCACCAGGGATATTCCCCAGCTGCTGGCACTGCCCGCTCCAACCACACCGGCTGCGTCATCCGCTTTGGTGGGCCGACTTCAGGTGGAAAGTACGATATCCTGGGCGGGGGAAGCTTCTCCTACCACAGCATTAATTGACTCTGGGGCGGACGAGAACTTCATTGATAGCGGACTGGTCAGTTCTCTCAACATTCCTACTGTTGAGCTTGTCCCCCACAAGAATGTCCGCTCGCTAGATGAACATCACCTGGCATGCATTACGCATCAGACGTGCACCATATCCTTGGTGCTGTCGGGTAACCACCACAAGGTCACAAATTTTTTTCTTATGCCCTCTCGCTCAGCTCTGTTAGTACTCGGCCTCCCCTGGCATCCCGTGCGTATGTTGTGATTGTGATGTTTTGTCATTCGGCGCCACTTTGCAGAGGCACATCCACTTGACAATTTAAATTGTTCTCCGACAGTGTTTCCCAACTTGGCATTGGTGGTTCAGTGGTAGAATTCCCGCTTGCCAAGCGGGAGGCCCGGGTCCGGTTCCCGGCCAATGCAGTATATCTCAGCTTATACCTTTCTTTAGAGCTCATGTTGAAAAAGTACAAAGGCTCTTTTCCTGCTAAAGGGCAGTATTCAGAATGACACCTGAAACGTAACAGACCGGACCACCCGAGAGTTAAGGTGGACAGCACTTAGTGAAACCTCACTGCAGTCATGCTGTTGTACTCTCTGTCGCTGCAATTGGTCAGCACGTTTGGCTGTTAACTGAGAGGTTGGTGGTTCGAGCCCACCCAGGGACTCTCAATTCACACGTGTTGGACTTTGGACTCCCTCCCTTGTATGAACATTTTTCCCCATTGGCGAACTGTTTTTGTGTTGGTACCAGATGAACTGCTGGCACTGTGGCTAAGCTGGTCGAAGTGCCTGTCTAGTAAACAGGAGATCCTGGGTTCAAATCCCAGCAGTGCCTGGGTGCTTGGTCAGTGAAACTTTGGCAGCTGATTTGTGAACCATGTACTTCTTTTTGTCACTTGCCCTTCAAGAACGCATTGACGTTGCATCCACAGCTGACGTGATTGTTGTGGATCCCATTACGCCAGAAGGTGCTTGAATCCAAAGAGTATGACATTGTGATGTTTTGTCATTCAGCGCCACTTTGCAGAGGCTCATCCACTTGACAGTTGAATTTTGTTCTCTTACAGTGTGTCCCCACGTGGCATTGGTGGTTCAGTGGTAGAATTCTCACTTGCCAAGCGCGGGCCGCGCGCGTGTTGTTGACATTTGCTGCCAGCCAATCAGGATGCGACACAGACGTCAGACAAGCAAAGAGACTCGCCTGCCACGCGGGCATGATTACCATTACCATTACCATCTATCAGGGATGGCAACTGAATTAAGAATCAATGCCAGAAACCTGCAACAGGATTTCAGATAATGTTTTGATGCAGACTGGTCATGATGCCTCTGAAGTTCACCAAAGCAGACCTGACTTAAGGTGACTACACTTCCAAAGTTCCCAGTGATGACTGAACCTCTCGCTTTTTGTGTTCCCCGAGAAACTCGGTCAGCTGTGGAATTGATCAAAAAGGCCAGGTTAAGCAGAAAAAGGCCTGCTTAGCTTGCGGGGGCCGCGCGGGTGTTGTTGACATTTGCTACCAGCCAATCAGGATGCGAGACAGATGTCAGACAAGCAGAGAGACTTCGGAGAAATGAAGTCAGGTGTCCGAATCCCGTCTAAGCATCAGTCAAGTCACGATTTTCTTCTCCACAATATATATTTTTTTCCAATTAATCCCTATATGATTACAAACTATTCCTATCAGGCTTATATTGATACCAGTGCTTGAAATAAAACACAAAATCAATGCAATGTAACAAAGAATATTTATTTATCAGGTTACCATGCCACACTCAAAAACACTCTCAGAAATAAAAAATGAATACTAATCACAAGCTATGAATAATAAAAAAAAATGTTCATTTATTTTGCTGCCGTTGTTTCTCCTTTTCATAAAAAGGAGAGGCCTGGAACTCCCTCCAGCTCATCTCTCTTTCCATCCCGTTCTCTCTATAGATAGAGAAGACTTTGGCAGGGCAGTAGATGTACTTCCCTGCTTGCCCTGGAAAGCCAGTGTGGATGTGGGGGCTGTTCGGATCCTGCTTTAGCTGCATCCTGCAGAACCGGCACTTTCGGACAGGGGGTGGAGGAGATTCCTCCCTCTTCCTCTTCTTCTGCTGTTTTTCCCTCCACCCTCTTTCTTGTATCATCGAGCTCTCGCTGGAAGAAGTCTGTTTGACTGAACTCTTGAAATGGCATCTTGGGGTTTGTCAGACCTTCTGCACCATATTTTTGGAAAACCTTTGTGGGGCAATAAAAGTATCTGACAGGGCCCCGCTGATAAAAGTCATGTATTGATGTCCCATCCCCTTGATATTTTGATTTTGGTTGACAACAGCACAGACATGTTTTTGTTTGAGTTTTTTTGACACGGGAGGTGGTTGCTCCTGCTCCAATGGGGTATGAGCAGGTGGTGGTGGTGGTGGTGATGGTGGAATGACCATAGCTGCAGGCAGTGTCACGACAGGCAAAGCAGAGGTAGTGCTTAGCAACTGCCAAAGCTGCTGTGTATGTTGCAGCTTCTCTGGGCTGGTATTTAGTGAAGATGATGTATTGAGAAATTTACTGTTGTGTTTTATGTATTTAGAAATATGCAATTTTGATGTTGGATGCAGCATGCTGTTGGGGTCTTTGCTGGACTTGTGGACAAGAGTGCCATACTCCCGAACCACAAGCTTGATCATGTCCTCGTGCCCGCGGTGTTTATTAAGGAGCTCGTCAATTGCCGACTTCTTTGGAGACGGCCAGCGCTTGTGGTCCAACACAAATACTCTCCCTCCAGTCTTCACTGGTCCAGTGCGGGCAGCAGTCGGAGAACATTGGATGGGCAATCTTCTTGTGGGCTCTAGGCAAAGAAAACCATGAGATACACATTTGTTATTTGGTTCAAACAAGATGCAACACTATTAGAACAAGGGGACACATGATTAGTTTAGATAAGTTTTTACCTGGCTGTGGCTGAAGCTCAGAAACAGAAGCTTTATTGTCTAACTCAGATGCTGGGATAGGGGCCACACGACTAGACATAGTCGCAGTAGCAGTTTGAAGAGGGTGAACAGAGTGGGGAACAAAGTTGAAAGCCTGGTGGGAGGTGTGGAGGAAGGCTGCACTGGTTCTGCTCCCTGACCAGCTCCTTGATCAGACAGGATGCCTGGAGAAGGAGCACTTGTGGCGCGGCCGGGGTCCTTCTTGGTTTTATGTTTGTCCCAGTCTAAAGGGACCGAACAACACTCTGGCTCCCTGTACTCCAGGCCAAACCTGGACAAACTTTTCTTCGCCAAAGACCCGTCTGGAAAAAGCATTGAGGGAGCACATCAGTGTAGGGTCGAAAACAGGCGGGAGACAAACGCCTGGCAGTTTCAGGTCCAGCAGACACTGATAGTTCCAGCGACACACTCGTGTCATGGCCTGGGCCTGGAACAGCTCTTGGGACACCTGCGTGCCGGTCACCCATTTGGCCTGGTGGAAGTGGTAGCCCTCCTGCTGCGACGTGCCTCTGATGGGGATCCAGACAGGGACTGCTGCACGCTCACCTGGCACATGGTTTAACTGTATCATTCCTCCACGGCGGTACAGTATGCCCCCTTCCACCTCAGGATCACTGAGGCAACCGCGCACAATGTGGACACGTTGGATCCTCCATCTCTTTAGCATGGAGGGCTTATATAGAGGGATGCCATTCGGATCTGTGGTCAGGTGAAAGTGTCAGGTTCAAACTCCTGTGACACTTGTAAAAACACTTAAATACAGAAATACAGAAGAGACAGACAACAATATTCAAAGTTACTCGCAGCGAGGAGAGTGAAACCACATACCCAGTGACATGCCGCTCCACTCTGAGTATGCAGTTCATACTCCTCTCTTTTTATTCTCTTTCGGGGGTCCCTACTACATGGTCGTGCAACTCTAAGGGGGGGTAGAGAAGGCAGTTGCACGAGCTGTATTTGTTTGTCTATGTGTGTGTGTGTATGTGAGAGCAATTACTTTTAATGTTTTATGAGTTATTTATCTTGACACATTCTTGCAGGATTAACATGAGCATCTGCAGAGTCGCTGTTGGTGCATCCAGGCACCTCCAGGACCTGGGGGTCGCTGGGGGTCTCTGATCAGGGTCACAGGAACATTCCTTCTTCAGCACATTCAAACACTTTCTATTGTCTAAGCAAATGGATATAAGGGTGAGAACTAACAAAATAGTACTTGTATCTACATTTTATTCTAACAGAAAGTGCTTCAACACCCCTTCCACTCTCTGAATAAGCGTCCCGGGCGGAGGAATCTTTATCCTGCAGTGCTCACGAATATGCTGCTTGGTGGGATTTGCAGGCTGGATGCCACAGAAGACGTATGCATCCTGGAGCCTCTGCAGGTCTTCCTGGTCCACCACAGAGAAGGCAGCCGATAGGAACTGTGCAAAGGTGCTGTATAGCGGGTGATGTTCTGAGGCACACTCACGAAGAAGCCGTCGCATACAGTGGACCAAGTCCAGCTTGATGACTATACTGTTGTTGTAGAAGGTTCTTGATGCACATGTATTCAACAGTTGTCAACCAATCACATACTCACTTTCATTTGACCCCCACCCCACACACACTCCATATTGTCTGTGGCCATGAATGTGACTGTGAATGGTTGTCTATATGTGCCCTGTGTGTTGCTGGTGACCAGGATGTAGTCCACCTCTCGCCTGAATATAGCTGGGGTAGGCTCCAGCATGCCCGCGACCCTTGTGAGGATAGGCAGTACGTAAGATGTATGGATATGTTCATTCATTTTCTACTGCTGCTGCTGGAGTCTATCCCAGTTGTATTCGGGCGAGAGGCGGGGTACATCCTGGTTGTCAGCCAATCACAGGGCACATATAGACAACCATTCACACTCAGTTTCATGCCTATGGACAATATGGCATCGCCAATGGGGGGGGCACGGAGAAAACCCACGCACACACGGGGTAACCAGAGAGCATGGAAAAGAGCATTTAGAAGCTTAAGTTCATGGTGTGTGAACTGACATTGATTTCATCTCTTTTCTTTTAGATGCCACGGAAGAAAGGTTTCCGTATGCGACGCACACCCAGGGCTGCCCAAGCTGTTGACTGTGCAGTTGCAACAAAAGGTAGGGAAGAAGTGAAGAGCTTGCAACCAAAAGGCGCTAAATCCAATTTTCACTAAGTTGCATGTTTTTCATGAGTTTAATAGACCTCTGTCATGTGTATCCAAATCACATATTTTGGTCTTGAAACCATTTTAAAAAATATGAAAAAAGTGATGTTCTAGTGAGAAGGGGTTGCTTTACCCTACTGGTTGTTGCAATCGTAATCCTGCTCAAGGTTCAACGTGAAATTGTGACATACAAAACAGGAACTCCCCGTCGGGAAATCAAACAACAATCCGCGTGACAAAATTGTTAAACTGTTATTACTTTATTACTTTTGTTTATTCTTAGATTGTTTATTTTTTTACTGTTGAACTAGTTCTGTCCCCTTTGCTGCTGTGCAATGTAAATTTCTCCACTGAGGGACAAATAAAGGTATATTTGTCACGCTGCGCTGTGACATGTGCTTATACCTCATGTTGCTGTTTGGGGGCACGTCTGGGTTTTGGTGTCATTTGTACCCTTACTGCTCTCCTTGTGCATTTACAGACGCGGACCTCCCTTGAGTTGGGCGGAGCTACCTGACGGGTGCAGCTGTTGCCAATTCATCCTAATTTCCAGCCTCCATCATTAGGCACTGAGCTGCTGCAGGAGGGTGCTGGATTATTCCTTGGTGGATGTGACAGACCAGCTCCGAGCTGTTACCGTGCTCCTGTACCCCTTCAGCACTGCTTTCGCCTCTGCCACGCACCCTCCTACCCGTCCAGTAGCCCGCGTGCCTTTCGTACTACTTATTGTTTCGTGAGGTAATTTGTGTTGTGCCTGCTGGCACTAAGTCACGGAGCCCCCTCTTTGTGCTCCCTCGCTTTCAGTTTCTTGTGCCTCACTCACTGGACAATTAAAAGACTTTAAGACCTTACCTGAGCCTGCTGTGTCCTGCATCTGGGGATCAAACCGCCGCGCCACGCGCCCTTGCCCTGACAATATTGTTGGAATTTGACCACCTGTTCTTAGGTCAGTGATTCCTGTGGGTGTCGTGTTGGAGGCAAGAGATGACAACAAACTTGTCAGTTATATGGTTTACTCTCAGACCAGTCAGATTACACGGAGCTCCGGGCTCATAAGTCTTCCCCTAACACCTGGAGAGACGTAGGCTTTACTTACAGGTCAGAACAAATGAGTACAGCTAACTGTCCCTGCCCGGCTTTTATTATGCTAAGAAATGTCGGTAGATCTCTGGCGTATCACAGGTGGCCCCCCTCCTTTCCTCGGCCGACGTCTTCTCACCAACGCAGGGCGGGCGGGGTGGAGCGGTGGAGCCAGCCGTTATCGACAGGCCGTGGCTGCCGACGTCATGCTCTCCCGTTATCTGTTGTTAGTCAAAATTGTGGATGTGTAGTAGAGCTCCGGAACTGTATGTGCCTGAAAGTGAAAATTATGTGTCCTGTGATTTGCCCAAGGCTACTTGGTTGTACTTGATTAAATGTAGTGCATAGTTATATGAGTGAGACACAAGAAATAGGAGACAAACATACATGAGACACAAAGAATAGGAGACCAACATACATGAAATCCTTCAATCCCCCTCATGGCCTCAACAGAGGCCACAAGGTGAAATACCGGATCAGAGTTAGGGAAGAAGCACCTGGTCACCCTGTGGGGGCGGTGGATGCAGGCGGGCCAACTGGTATTGACCTCGCCCATCGGCCGCCATCACCCTGGACAGGATGAGCTGGAAAAGGCACTTGGAACACGGGAGACAACAACAAACGAAAAGACCAGCCAGGACAAGAAACACTAAAACTGCAATAATAATGCCGGAGGCCAACTCTTTCCACTTACCAAAGTAGCTCATCAACGAGTCCCACGGGCTGGTGTCCACACCGACATGTGATTTCATGTGATTTTATTCAAAGCTGTGAGACCTTCAATTGCACGAGACAAACGACCACCCGGTGCCGTATTGTTTGGGATGAAAGTGCAACATTCCGTACCAATCATTGCACACACACCATGTTTTTCTGCTAATAACATATCGATAGCGATACGATTTTGAAAGGACATCAAAAACGTGGCCCGCAACTGTTCACTTACCGCCTTGAAGCCTTCTTCGGTCTGATTGGAGAGGCGCTGTAGATTGTAATGCACATAATTGATGCAACCAACATTTTTATTAACGGTGATCCAAGGGATAATTGACTCAAAACCTGCTGCAATCTGATTGACTAGTTTATATTCGTCTGGAACTCTCTTGTAATGTTTAGAAGCACTGGTGGACACCATTCCGTCTGGGACCGCCGTGGCAGTTATTCGGCCTCCGACCACACCTACAGACGCAAAAGAACACAGAGTGAGATAAAGAAGTATAGCTAATGACAAAAATGTCAAAACAAAGCCAGGAAGCTTATCCTAAGTGGCATGTAATATAGTTTGCCGCTTGCATGTATGTTGTGCAGTATCAGTGTAATCAGGTGCTGAACTATCAGTGTGTGTGTGTGTGTGTGTTAATTAATCCAGAAATCGCCTCAGTTGTTGGTTGGGGAGGAGGAGCCCCCAGGGCTCGGGATATCGCCAAGGGCAGCGACATCTTCACCACCTCCCCCCTCACGGGCTGCATCCAATGCAGACCGAGGCGACCTAAGAGATGAGACATCCTCCGGGGCAGGGTGGTCTTTTGGATGAGAGTCGCGACCCCCGCGGTGTAATGAGTACACAACGGTTGTCTGCGCAGCCAAAGCAGAGGCCAGCGACTGACCTAGGGTCACGAAGGCTTGTGAAGTCTCCGAGTCCCAGTCCAGCCTGGCGTTGGCATGCTTAGAGCCCTTGGCACGCACTTGGCAACTGAAGGAAGAGATTGTTATTTGTGTTGTCCTGAGCTGACCCACATGGTTACGCAACACACGTTTTGTAAAATGAGGATGATCTACCTGAACGGTTTATCAATTAAGTGGTGGTTTCAGCTCAGGCCACAGGGTGGAATGAAGGAAGAGATTGTTATTTGTGTTGTCCTGAGCTGACCCACATGGCTATGCAATGCATGTTTTGTACTTGTTTTTTACACTCATATACTTGTTTTTGCCCGCTTCTATTTGACAGCTATATAACTTGCTTCGCACACTTTTTGACTTTTCACACTTATATAACTTGTTTTTAACTTGTTTTTAACTTGTTTTTAACTTGTTTTTAACTTGTTTTTAACTTGTTCCGGCAACGGGATAAATATTATTCCCATATCCTGATAACGAACTAGAATGTTGTGAGAAACGAACTAGAATGTTGTGAGACATTGAGGTGCCTGAGGCAGAGGACGGAGGTGATGACTCCTCTCCTGCGGAGACAGGCTGGCCACCTGTTTTCGCACGGGCGAGTCTATAAAGCATTTGTTTTCTCAATCCCGGTTAGAGTCTGCTGTGAACTGTGCACGAGTGTCCAGCTTTCGGTTTCCGGATTACTCTACCGGGGTGTTTTTGGCTCTCCGCCCTCTGTCAACGGTAAGGTATGCTATTCTGGATCTGAACTGTGTTGATTGGAGTGTTATGTGGGGGCATGGGGGTGACAGCTTGTGTCTAGCATAATAACTCATGATGGGAAATGTTGTGAACTGCTGTGTGTTTTATCATTAAATATCATTAATATACATACAGCCGTTGTTTGTGGTCATTTCTCTGCTGCGATCTCTCCGAACCTGTAACAAGCTATTTCATAAAACAGCAACGCGCGCAAGGGTGCAGTGCGTTCCGCGTAGCAGGGGATGTACTGTCGACTGTAACCACACAGTCCCAAAAAGGACAGCATTTCACCCACCGTGGAAGGCTTGGGATGCCTGAGGATGGACGCACGATGGGCGTCCGACATGGCGCAGCCAGCAGCTGAGAGAACACGACCCAGAAAGGTGACAGTTTTCCTCCAGCATTGTAGCTTTTTGCGTGAGACTTTGAAACCCAATTCGTACAGACACAGCAGCACGGCTTCTGTGGCCTGCAAACAACAATCAGCAGAGTCAGTGGCGAGGAGGAGATCGTCCATCCATCTGGAAGCTGCAAAACTGACAACACCTAGTGCAAATGATGATTGAACAAACCAGGGCTGTTCTTGAAACCTTGGGGCATGCGGGTGTACTGGAACCGTTGGCCATGATAGATGCAAGCAAAATACTTTCAACTCACAAAAACCTACGTCAAATGGACCGTTGGACCACACCCCCTCCGGGATGGTGTCCAACATGGGTCCGGAGAGTTCGTGATCTGTCAGTGTTTTTAGCTCGTACCTGTCAATCAAGCGATGTTGAACAACGGACACGTCTGTGCATTGGCACACCACACGATACGCCGACTCCGAGGGTGAGTGTTGTACCTGCGGTACCTCAGGGAGCGGCGTCCAGTCTTTAGCTGCCAACAACCGTTTTACCATGGGACCCAAGGACTGTTGTTCATGTCCTGGGGCCACAGCCAAAGAGATGTGTGGCGCCGAATCAGGTGTGCCTTTGTACCAGGCCTGTTCCAACTTAACAAAATAGACGCTGGCCGCCACCCCCTCAGGACCTGCGAAAAGAAGAGAAGAATTTAACCACTACTCCATACCTTCCTGATATGTCATATCCTGTTGTGTGTCGTAAAACAATGTGCAATGTAACGGGGGTGGTGGGAGGCATATACGTGGCCTTGGACAGGATCCATGGTTTCCACGTCTCATAGACTGACACCACACTGCTTGGTGACGAAGTCCGAGTCAGAAGGCACCAATAAATGTCGGCTGTTGTGGTTGCCGGCAGTTGTGTTGAGCAGGTATTGTCCTCCTGTACTTTGGTTGTTGCAGTCCACTGTCGTGCCATCTGGCAACGTCAGGGTTAAACCAGAGTCTGTGCACAAAATAGTAGCATTAGAAGCAGTCAATATGTCACGACCAGTCAAGTTCAAACCAGTTGGCACCGCCGTCCTGGTCTTGGTCGTATTGACCGGCAGGGGAAGTTTGAGAAGCCGCTTGCTGTTGCTGAGGTCGGTGGAATGGGCCGCCCCGCCCACGTGAGCCTCCATGTGACTGCATGCCTGGTGGTTGATGAGCCCATGGTTGCTGTTGCTGTTGTTGTGGGAGCGACTGCAGTGGTCCTGATGGTGGCCACTGTCCAGTGCAGGTGAGGCAATCACGTGCCCAGTGGTCAAGAGCTCAGCACACGAAACAGCCAGTGTAGCCCTGAGACGGTCCACCCCTTCTCCCACCTCGGTTAGACATGCCACCACGCCCCTGCCACATTATGTTTTTCTCTTTCTTTTTATCTGAGGTGAACTCTCGTTCTTTAGCTAATTGTAATTTCAACAGTTGTGCTGCTAAATCCTTTTGTGTTTTATCTTTTTCGTCCTCCTCCTCACGGTGCCTGCGCATGTGGTGGAACAAGATCACTTTGTATGATTTTTCTGTTTCGACTGACAGATTAGGAACATCTTTTAATTTATTAGCCACTGACGAGGGCATTCCAGCTAGCACTGCCGCTCGAAACAGTGTGGTCACAGACAGCGGACGTCTCCCCAGGCCAAACTGAGGCCAGCTGTGAGGCGCAATACCTCGTTGATCCATGGGATCATCTGCTCCACGGGCTAGTGGAGGCAACTTATGACACATGCCGTCAATGTCTGTTATGGTAAAAGGTGTGTATACCGTGTGCTGGCTCGCCACGTCAACTTTTAAAGGCATAACTGTTTTAGATCGAGCCCCTGTGTTGTCTCGTCTCACAGGGGCTGGTGAAGATGGCGTTAGGGATATGTCATCTTCCGATTGGGTATCCCGTTCCGCCGTAGGTGTTGCCGGCTGGCGCCTGCTGTAATCTGTCTCAGCAGTGTGTCGGCGCCTGGTACTGCCTTCTGGCAACACATTAGACATGTCAATTTGTTTTAAAATCTTAGATACGCTTTTACTGTGTCTGGCCGAATCTATAAGGGACATGTTTTGCGTCGCACCCGTGCAGGAAGTCGCACCACCAGTCTCCACTGATGGGTCGCCAACCTGTGGCGCGGGGCTGCCTATGTCTGTTGGGGGATGGCGCCTTGCTTGTTGTAGGGTCGGAACGTGTCTATTTAACTCCTCCCCATTAATGTCGACTTCTCCCTGGAATCTTAGAGAAGGATGGACTCCACTGGGAGGGTTTGGATCAGACGGGGGTGCCGATGGCGTGACCACTAGGGCCCTTCTCGCCTTCGACTGTTTTTCCCGCGTCATGTACGGGGCGGCCAAAGCCAAGCTTGCCATCCCCATCGAATGAATCATTCGCCTGGAATCTTCTAATTTTTTCAGCGTATTCTTAAGTTCTGACTTCTGCCAGAATGACGCCTGCTCAATTTTCTCCTCCACCTGTCTTATTTATTTCATAATCTTTTCCTCCTCCCGTCTGAACTTACTCTGAACCTTCACAATATTATCCCTACTCTGTCCATCACACTCTTCCCATATCTTACGTACCATCTGTCTATCTTTATTCTTATCCTGACTTACCAAGCCCCTCATAACCTGACCTTCCACAAAACCAAACAACTCACTTTCTGACACCCTCGGGGGACCCCCACACATTTCCTACTCCTCACATTCTCGGCCCAACTCACCTTCCATTCTATTCCCACAACAATTAAAACAAAAAACAAATACAAAACTGATAGTTGCAAGGATGTTGAGCAATAATGAAAGTTATCAAATAGACCCTGTCTATTTAAGCATCCATGTGAAGCGTTCCCCTCACCGCCTGCTGGTGTACTGCCCTTCACTGGACCCGAATGCAGCGTTACATTTACGGCCCTCCACCCAGTTGGGTACGCCGACCGTTAGCGGTCCCGGACCACGCAGTATACTGGAACAAACACCGGTTTTCTCAAAACTTCACAATAATGTCACAAAACATACACTATGTCAACACACCTGCTAGCGTAATAATATTATCAGACACACAGACACAATGCTACCAGGTTTCCACCAAATTTGTTATTGACCAATAGCAGAATTTGAATAAACAGGTTTCTGCAGTTAGTGTAGTGGAAGCCCAGAGCATCGAACTGCAGCCTAAAGTAAGACCAAACCACACAACACAACTCCCCCTCCAACCACGTTGGGCGCCAATTGTTGGAATTTGACCACCTGTTCTTAGGTCAGTGATTCCTGTGGGTGTCGTGTTGGAGGCAAGAGATGACAACGAACTTGTCAGTTATATGGTTTACTCTCAGACCAGTCAGATTACACGGAGCTCCGGGCTCATAAGTCTTTCCCTAACACCTGCAGAGACGTAGGCTTTACTTACAGGTCAGAACAAATGAGTACAGCTAACTGTCCCTGCCCGGCTTTTATTATGCTAAGAAATGTCGGTAGATCTCTGGCGTATCACAGGTGGCCCCCCTCCTTTCCTCGGCTGACATCTTCTCACCAACGCAGGGCGGCCGGGGTGGAGCGGTGGAGCCAGCCGTTATCGACAGGCCGTGGCTGCCGACGTCATGCTCTCCCGTTATCTGTTGTTAGTCAAAATTGTGGATGTGTAGTAGAGCTCCGGAACTGTATGTGCCTGAAAGCGATTATGTGTCCTGTGATTTGCCCAAGGCTACTTGGTTGTACTTGATTAAATGTAGTGCATAGTTATATGAGTGAGACACAAGAAATAGGAGACAAACATACATGAGACACAAAGAATAGGAGACCAACATACATGAAATCCTTCAATATCTAATCTAATCTAATGAACTACAATTCTGAGAGTTGATGTGGTGTCAATTGGCCAAAGGGGAATTCAAAACAGAGGCTCGTGGACCATGACCGTTTCTGTGGTAGCTGGAGACTTCAACCAGTGAAATCCATCCATTTTCTGTACCGCTTATTCTCATCAACGGACTGTATTCCCCACCCGTTACCAGCATGGGGACATTCCAACCCAAGATGAGAACACACCGGACCAGGTACACAGCAACTTACATGGCACAGACCCAGCGTCACACTGCCCCTACTTTTAGCCCAGACTGAGGTCCACTTTTGCAGCTGAACTAGCTCAGTTGGGAGAGTGTTAGACTGAAGATCTAAAGGTCCCTGGTTCAAGCCTTCAAGCTTTGAGTATAATCCTGATTTGCCTTGTGACTTGGCAAATAGTTTGGAAAAAGGACCTTAACTTCAAAGTCCCGCCCATCCAGCCAACCTTCAGTCCACTGAGACATCAAGGTGAGCCTGAGGTTGGCTCAGGTGCTTTTTTCACCTTCACCTTCAAGCCTCATTTCCAATTGTGATTTCTTGTTTTGTTGAAGAAAAGCCCATTTTTTTCTGGAACATGTTTAATGAACTACAATTTTCCCTCCAAAGGAGAAATCTTTGTCAATTTGGACAATTGTCAATCTGCCCCCACTTTGGACAAATCGTCGTGATTCATTGTTTGGCAACTGCTTTGTGACCTCGCCAGTCCTCTTAACAGCCCATTCCCATTGATCCCCATTCACATGTAAAAGATCCCCGGGTCGAAACTGGGTGGAAACACGGCCGTTCAATTCCTACTTTTACAAAAACATGGGAACAAGGACATGTGCTTGATCTCTGAAGTTGTGTACACGAGCAACTGTCCCAGTTTGGACACACAATACATATTTCCCAGATGACTGATTGGGTGCATCACCGGCCTGCATGGAGGGGCTCAGAGGAAGGAGGTGGCCGCTGTGGTGTCATTGCATGTGTGGCAAAGCGAGCGGGGTAGGTAAATTGCTGACAACTTCACTTGGGGACTTTCACCCCTGGATGTAACAGGTTGGATCAATCACAAACTCTACATTAACCCCAAAAATCCCACACAACAAGATCGTGATTTACAATTATAAAAGTAGTTATTTCATTAAACAATTCTCTTAAAATGAGCCACAAACCATGAATAATACAAAGAAAGTGGTGATGGGAGGAGTTGTCAAAAAGAAAACAGGCCTGGGCTGGGCTTACCACGACAGCGGTAACATAAAAGGAGGGATCCAAACCACACTGCACCCGTGACTCAGCAAACCAAAAGTGGAAAAAAAGGGACACAGGGAAACTGCTGCCGCTCTGGGCCCTCAGCACCTGCCAACGAAAAAGAACGTCCTTAAAAGCATAAAAGCAATTTCAAGAGGGGTCTGTCAAAGAGGGATTCAGGTAACCCTCTATGGGCTCACGCTGACACTGTTGTCCAGGCTGTATTGCCAGTGCTTCAGCCGCGGTGGATGGGGACGACTGGAGGAGGAAGAGGAAGGAGAAAGAAAGAGGCAGGTCCCGGAATCGACACCTCCAAGATCGATTGAGGTCTTAAACTGCCCACATGGACAAGCCAAATATCTTCTGGACGAAAGAGTTCATGGTCAGACAAGACAAAGGTTGAGCCAGTCACCTGAAGGTTAGATTTTTGATGTGAGTGTCCGGGATTCAAGTCCCAATGCCTCCTTTTTGCCCTCAAAATACAAGGGCAACAGGACAATCCCTTGGTACTTTATGGAAACGAGTGAGGCGCCTGGCTTTTAACTGAAACTGGAAAGACTTGTGTAGCCCCGCTCACAAACCAAGTGTCTTCCTCACATGCACATGTTGCCAGCTGATCCTTGACATCAGCTGTCACAGACATTCGTGTCATTTGGGGAACTCATCCTGGTCCACGTTTACCTCTGATTTGTATTTGAACTCAAATCAACAAGTAAATAAGTAAGCATACACTACCTGGTAAAGGACAACACAGTTGATTGCTGCAGGGTAAGTCGGTTCCACCAAGACTTGAACTTAGATAGAAGAGGATAGTGGGGTCCACTGCCCCCATTGCTTTGCTCCTTGCAGTCGTGGTGACCAAGAGGTTTGTTGCCGCTCTGCTTTGACATGCTGTTTTCTTTACCTTTCCCCGGTCTTGTCGAGGGTGTTTCGCAGGTGGGTGGGTGGTGTGATGTTGGTTATGGGGGCTGGTAAGTTGCCGCCGTGGGCTTTTGTTGTTCCTGGAGCACATAAAGAAGGTGGCCAGGGCCCCGTTTCACGAAGCAGGTTCAACCAACTCTTGAGTCTAACCCTGAACTCTGAGTTGATCTACTCTGAGACAGGAAACTCTGAGTTACGGGTTTCAGAACAGGTGATTTCATTTGGTTCAATCAACACAGAGTTTGTTCACTCTGAGTTAAGCGCATGCACCACGACTTTAAAAAGCCCTGATCAATGGAGCCCCGTTCCCTCGATTCACCATGGCAACGAGTGATAAGAAAAGATCGTCATATTTCAGTCCTCTGGAACTGGATATATTAATGCGGTCATACGGCGAATTTGAAAGCGTTTTTAAAAAGTAAAGCAACATTGAAAGCGTTTTTAAAAAGAAAAGCAACACGGCTGCAGCAGGAAAATAACGTGAGTCGGCGTGGGAGAAGATTACTGCTCGAGTCAATGCGTAAGTTTAAAGTTTAAATTATATACATTTATGCAATCACAATAATATTAGGCTACAGATGCAAACAAGTAGAATGGTGTTACAGCTACAATTTATGTCACTTAGATGTAATCCCACCGGCGAAAAAAGAACGTGGAAGCAGCTGAAGATAAAATATAAAAACATTGTTCAAACAGGTAAGCCCTCAGCATAACAGTCAGGGTGCCTCTTTTTAATCATGTTTACCACTAAATATCATTCAGCGGCTGTTTCAGTGTGCATTATCTCCAACATAATATTGTTTTCACACACATAAATGTCCTCGCCTGTATACAGTTAAATCAGACATATGAAAAGCAACATCTAACTTCTACTCAGCCAACAGAAAGCGGGCAGATGCCCGCAAAACTGGCGGAGGACCACCCCCACCACGTCTGACCGAGGCAGAGGAGCTGGCCATGAGTCAGACTGTCGGGAGGCCAGTCGCAGAGGGGATCCCTGGAGGAACCTCATCCTCGGACATGATTACACAGGAGCCACCAGCCTTGATAAGATGTAATAGGCCTAGGCCTCAAACTTCTTTTGGGCCTATAGTTCAATGTTAATTTCCCTTTCATGTGTTTTTCTTTTGTCTCAACAGATTCTGAAGGCATACTTGGTCTAGTGGATCCATTTGCCACTTTCACTGTAAGTAGCCAATAGTCCAGAGATTATGCCATATTTAAAGTATAGCATAGTGAAACACAACACTCTAAACAGGATGATGAAGATGATGGGACCACAATGTCTGCTGCCTTCTCTGTGGTGTCTGAGAGGGAGCCTGAGAGGCCTACAGAGGTAAAATCTTGATGTTACTGATTTCCTCTCCATTCACATGTCTTTACATGCTTTTGTGGATTATAGTGACTTTTAGCCTACACTGAAGTATTAACGGATTCTTATCCATTTTAACAGAGCATGGCTGGGCAGCAGGAAGAGGGTCCCTCAACCTCCACAGCACAGATTGACACAGTGAGATATTCAGTAAATTCCAGAGGTTAATTCAGTGGAATTCATGTGCAACTGTATAATGTCATCCTTATGTGTTCCCAGCTACCACTAAAAGAAATCTACAAAGTGCATTTATTAAAAACAGTACAAAAAACAGAAAAAGAAATGGTGCTGCTGGACCGCCAGATAACTAAAACGGATCTGGAAATTGAATTATTAAAACACAAGTTAGAGGTGGGTGCAAGGTCATAGGTGAATTGTGTTGATGATTGTAACAATTAAAAAGTAAGAAACCATTTTTTTTCTTATTTGTAGGAAATAGAAAAGACCAAATAAAAAAAATTTTGTCTTTCTGTTTATTTTACTGCTGTTGGTGATGGTGATTATGAAAAACGACCAAACTGGCTTTAAACACGCGCGACAATGAATGAATCACACCGTGTGTAGCGTAAGAGGGCGGAGACAGAAAGAAACTCAAGGTTCATTGAAGAAAACCTGGTCCCGACCAGGTTATGTTCACAGAGTCTGTTGCCATAGTAACTGACACCGAGGTTAAGTTATCTCTCTCTGTGAAACAGGCTGGAGTTACTCCTCTGTCTCTGGTTTGACTTACCTCCCTTTTTGAAACGGAAAACTCAGAGTTTCCCTCATTTCAGGGTTAACATACTACGAGTTTTCACTAAACCTGCTTTGTGAAACCGGGCCCAGTACAGGGGTTGAACCCGTGACCTCGGCGTTATCAGCACCACGCTCTGACCAACTGAGCTAATCGGCCACAGGACACCATTGCAATATTTGATGTATTTTTATTTTATGTACCCCGAAGCAGACTCAATCGGTACGCTGGGGTCTGAGGGCGATAAGTGGGGACCTGGTGGACACCTTGTTTGTCCTCTTGACAGGTATTTCGGGACAGTTTAACAATTGGCTTTTGATGGTGGAACAAGCTAAAACGAGGAAAACGGACCGTTAAGCATGCCTGGGAGTGTCAACCTCACCCTGGTTAGACGCCCCCAACCCGACATACATTGACGCCATAGGTATCCCTCGTGGCGTCCCAGAGGAGTATAAAATTATGGATCAGGTTAAATCCAGTTTTGCTTTTATCATCCCTTGGATTTCCATGAACCATAATACCGGTCCATTGGACCGGTCTCGCCCGGACGAGTCTCTTGCGAGACGATCCAAGATAGTGGTGCGCACAGACGCAGCGGCTCACGGCTCTCCCTTTCAGTGCTTTTTTGCTTATTTCATGTGTGTTTGTCTATGGACTCTATCACCGTATACATCGGCATTACACCACTATACCCGACAGGACCTTGTGGACATCGGCTACCGACACAAACTGGCAGTTTGCAGAGACTTTCATCGTCGACACAACATCCCAGACGAACTAGCGAGACCACCGGGCGCTCCGTGGATTGTTGTCGGGTCTGTACTTACCACTCATCCAACGTGTGAAACCCACAGTGAAGACAATAAAAGTGTGGCCTATGGGAACAGACTCTGTGCTACAGGACCAGTTCAAGCACACAGACTGGAGTATGTTTGCAACCTCAGCAACCACTCACTCCCATACTGACATCGAGCGCTACGCTTCCTCGGTAATGGACCATATCTCTGCCACCATTGACGGCGTCACCACAGAGAAACAGATCACCATGTACCCCAATCAGCGGCCCTGGATGAACAAGGATGCCCGTCTACTGCTGAAGGCCCGCAACACCGCCTTCAGATCTGGAGACGCACAAGCCGACAGTACAGCCAGGGCTAACCTGAAACGGGGCATCAAGCAGGCAAAGCACTGCTACAAGCTGAGGGTTGAGGAGCACTTCTCCAACTCCAATCCCCGACGCCTGTGGCAAGGCATCCGAGTCATCACGGACCATAAACCCACCAACCCCTCCCCCCCTCCCTCTGACACATCCTTCCTAGATGAGCTCAACAACTTCTACGCTCGCTTTGAGAAGGACAACCACACATCTGCAATAAAGGCAAAATGGACAGCTGATCACCAACCACTAACACTCTCCACTACTGACGTTGAAGCAGTGTTACGCAAGATCAACGGACACAAAGCTGCAGGACCTGATGGCATCCCTGGTCGTGTTCTCAGAGCATGTGCTGGTGAGCTGGCGGGGGTCCTGACGGACTTATTCAACCTTTCCTTGGCCCAGGCGACTGTCCCAACCTGCTTTAAAACCACTACCATCGTGCCAATACCAAAACACTCCGCCCCAACGTGCCTAAATGACTACCGTCCAGTGGCGCTCACCCCCATCATCTCCAAGTGCTTGGAGCAGCTAGTCCTGGCACATCTCAAATCCTGCCTTCCCCCCACCCTGGACCCCCACCAATTTCCCTACCGTAAGAACAGGAGTACAGAGGAGGCTGTCTCCACAGCACTGCACTCTGTCCTCTCACACTTGGACAATAAGGACACATATGCCAGAATGCTCTTCATAGACTTCAGTTCAGCATTCAATACAGTCATCCCCTCCAAGCTGGTAGCCAAACTCACAGACCTGGGCATCACAGCTCCTGTCTGCAACTGGTTACTGGACTTTCTAACTAACAGGCCGCAACATGTCCAGCTGGACCACCACTGCTCCTCCACCCTCACCATAAACACCGGAGTACCACAAGGCTGTGTGTTAAGCCCATTCCTCTACTCTCTCTTCACCCACGACTGCAAACCCAAACATGGCTCCAATACCATCATTAAGTTTGCAGACGACACTACAGTGATTGGCCTCATCAACAACAACGATGAGTCTGCCTATAGGGAGGAGGTGGACTACCTGCCTGCGTGGTGCAAGGACAACAATTTACTACTCAACACAACAAAAACAAAAGAACTCATTGTGGACTTCAGGAAGAATGCCGCCATGCATCCACCAATCTCCATCAACGGTGAGACAGTGGAGCGTGTGGCCAGCTTCAAATTCTTGGGGATCCACATCTCACAGGACCTCTCCTGGACTACCAACTGCTCCAGCCTGGTCAAGAAGGCTCACCAGCGCCTCTTCTTCCTGAGGACCCTGAAGAAGAACCACTTCTCTTCAGACATCCTGGTGAACTTCTACAGATGCACAATCGAGAGCATCCTAACCAGTTGCATCACAGCCTGGTATGGGAACTGCTCTGTCGCGGACCGGAAGGCATTGCAGAGAGTAGTCAAATCTGCCCAACGCATTGCCGGAGCCTCACTTCCTGCCTATCTACAGGAAGCGTTGTCTCAGGAGGGCATCACAAATTGCCAAAGACTCACACCACCCAGCACACAGACTGTTTGCCCTCCTACCCTCAGGGAGGCGCTATAGGAGTTTACGGACAAGAACCACCAGGTACTATTGTACATATACTATCTGTTGATTCATTGATCATACTGTTTATAATTTATATAATCTGCAATAACCATACTCTACTCTAGTCACTCCATTGCAATACTGTATATATTACTGTTATTATATATTGTCATACCCATACTGTTTATAATCTGTATAATCTACAATAGCCATATTATAGTCATTTATATCCTTGTACATATCATCACTGTATTATAGTCATAGCCTATATAGTTTTATTTACATAGATCTGTCCATACTAATGTACTTATAAAAATTGCACTTCTGGTTGGATGCTAACTGCATTTTGTTGCCCTGTACAAGTGACATGAGCAATAACAATAAAGTTGAATCTAATCTAATCTAATCTAATCTAATCTAATCATCACGGAGACCTGGCTCAAACCGACGATCCCCGATGCTAGCGTGCAGCTAGCCGGCCGCTCTCTACACTGCTGGGATCGAACAGAGGACTCCGGTAAGAGCAGAGGTGGGGGGTCTGTATTTACGTGCATGAGGATTGGTGCAACAACAGCAAGATCATAGAGACTCACTGCTCCCCTGACATTGAGTACATGTCCGTAAGATGCCGGCCGTATTTTCTCCCGAGGGAGCTAACTGTTGTCTTGTTGTTTTAGGGCGAGTGAGTATGGCCGAGCGTAATGCCAAGGTCATGGGTTCAACCCCCCGTACTGGCCACTCTTCTTTATGTGCTCCAGGAACAACAAAACGGCGACAACCCACTGGCCCCCATATCCAACATCACACCACCCACCTGTGAAACACCCTCGACAGGGCCGCTGAAAGACCGGGGAGAGGTAAAGAAAACAGCATGTCAAAGCGGCAACAAACCTCTCGGCCACCGAGACTGCAAGAAGCAGATCAATGGGGACAGTGGACCCCATTATCCTCTACCCAAAATTTAGACCACCAGTGTAGAGAATGCGGACCGTGAAAGAACAACAAAAGCCCCCGTCGACAACACCCCGGCCCTCATAACCAACAGTACTCCACCACAAGGTAAACAGCATGGCAGCAACAAATGCCCAACCAAAGCGTCACAGACAAACCCCATTGGATTTCGAGTCCAACGCCTTAACCTCTCGGCCACCGTGACTGCTTGGAAAAGACCAATGGGGGCAGGTGACCCCATTGTCCTAGAACCAAAATGTTGCTGATGTCAAGGATCAGCTGGCAACATGTGCATGGGAGGAAGACACGTGGTTTGTGTGAGGGGCTACACAAGTCTTTCCACTGCTAGTTAAAAGCCAGGCACCTCACATCGTTTCCATAAAGTACCAAGGGACAACAAAGCAGGGAAGATAAGGGATAGGTAGGAGAGGGGAAAGATGCGACCGCCTTTTGTTGAGATACTGTACAAGTACAGTATGCCAGAAGATTTTAGTTTGTGAGTTGTCCTCATTCTACAAAGGCCTGGATAGCTCAGTTGGTAGAGCATCAGACTTTTAATATGAGGGGCCAGGGTTCAAGTCCCTGTTCAGGCGGTGAAGGTAGGCCCCTTCCCTGAAATGTTAAACCTACTTATTTTATCCTCCTTCTGTGGTCAAGTACACTATGCCAGAAGATTTCTAATCCTTCATCCTCAACACCGAGAAGGCTAAGGAGATGACCGTGCACACAAGGAATAACTTGTTGAAGTAAACCTTTTCGACCAAGCACCTTTGCCATGTTCCAGGACTGTGGGTAAACGCCATTCTCAATAATTAAATTGAAGATACAGTACGATACAGGCACTTTGACCAGCTTAGCCACAGTGCCAGCTGTGCATCTGGCACCAACACAAAAACAGTTCGCCAATGGGGAAAAATGTTCATACAAGGGAGGGAGTCCAAAGTCCAACACGTGTGAATTGAGAGTCCCTGGGTGGGCTCAAACCACCAACCTCTCAGTTAACAGCCAAACGAGCTGACCAATTGCGTGACAGAGACTACAACAGCACACAAGGAATAACTTGTTTAAGTAAACCTTTTCGACCTAGCACCTTTGCGATCTTCCAGGACTGTGGGTAAACACAATTCTCAATAATTAAATTGAAGATATGAGTTTCTCAGGGAACACAAGGAGCGAGAGGTTCAGTCATCACTGGGAACTTTGGAAGTGTAGTCACCTTAAGTCAGGTCTGCTTTGGTGAACTTCAGAGGCATCATGACCAGTCTGCATCAAAACATTATCTGAAATCCTGTGGCAGGTTTCTGGCATTGATTCTTAATTCAGTTGCCATCCCTGATAGATGGTAATGGTAATGGTAATCATGCCCGTATGGCAGGCGAGTCTCTTTGCTTGTCTGACGTCTATGTCGCATCCTGATTGGCTGGCAGCAAATGTCTGAGAATTCTACCACTGAACCACCAATGCCACGTGGGGACACACTGTAAGAGAAAAAAATTCAACTGTCAAGTGGATGAGCCTCTGCAAAGTGGCACTGAATGACAAAACATCACAATGTCATACTCTTTGGATTCAAGCACCTTCTGGCGTAATGGGATCCACAACAATCATGTCAGCTGTGGATGCAACGTCAATTCGTTCTTGAAGGGCAAGTGACAAAAAGAAGTACATGGTTCAGAAATCAGCTGCCAAAGTTTCACTGACCAAGCACCCAGGCATTGCTGGGATTTGAACCCAGGATCACCTGTTTACTAGACAGGCACTTTGACCAGCTTAGCCACAGTGCCAGCTGTGCATCTGGCACCAACACAAAAACAGTTTGTCAATGGGGAAAAATGGTCATACAAGGGACGGAGTCCAAAGTCCAACACATGTGTGAATTGAGAGTCCCTGTCAGGTTCAAACTCCTGGGACACTTGTAAAAACACTTAAATACAGAAGAGACAGACAACAATATTCAAAGTTACTCGCAGCGAGGAGAGTGAAACAACATACCCTGAGTATGCCATTCATGCTCCTCTCTCTTTATTTTCTTTAGGAGGTCCCTAATACGTACATGGTCGTGCAACTCTAAGGGGAGGGGGAAGCAAGCAGTTGCACAAGCTGTACTTGTTGTCTATGTGTGTGTGTGTATGTGAGAATAATTACTTTTTGTGCATGTGTTCTTATCTTGGCACATTTTTCACGATGAAACTTCTTCAAGGTTGCTGCTGGCATTCCCAGGCACCTGCAAGATTAGTGGTGTTGGGAGTAGCTGGTCAGCGTCTCGGAATGCTGCTTCAAAACACTCAAGACTATTGTCCCAAAGGTGCCAGGTTGCATCGAGCATACAGGAGTCGTCACCCAGCTGATCCGGGAGGCACGGGAAGGCAAAGGAGACCTGGCAGTCCTGTGGCTTGACCTTGCCAATGCCTACGGGTCTATCCCACACAAACTGGTGGAAACCTCGCTTGACAGACACCACATTCCAGGCAAGATCAAGGACCTCATACTGGACTATTACAGCTGCTTCAGTTTGAGAGTCACTTCCGGAAAAAAGAAATCTGCATTTCATCGGCTAGAGAAGGGCATTATCACTGGATGCACCATTTCAGTGATATTGTTTGCCTTGGCCATGAATATGCTGGTGAAGTCAGCAGAGGTGGAGTGCAGAGGTCCACTCACCCGCTCTGGTATGCGGCAGCCCCCCATCAGAGCGTTTATGGATGATCTGACAGTGACTACAACATCAGTCCCGGGCTGTAGATGGATCCTTCAAGGCTTGGAGCGTCTCATTAGCTGGGCCCGGATGAACTTCAAGCCAGCCAAATCCAGGTCTCTGGTGGTGAAGAAGGGGAAAGTCACAGACCAGTTTCGCTTCTCAGTCGGAGGCACCCAGATTCCATCGGTGGGGGAGAAGCCAGTGAAGAGCCTGGGCAAGATCTATGACTGTACCTTGAAGGACACCGGAGCACTCCAAGCGACATCAGAGGAGTTGGGAACCTGGCTGACCGCAGTGGATAAGTCAGGATTACCAGGCAAGTTTAAAGCCTGGATCTACCAACACGGCATCCTGCCACGCCTAGTCTGGCCGCTGCTGGTCTACAATGTGCCACTGACCACCGTCAAGGGCTTCGAGAGGAAGGTCAGCTGTTTCCTGCGGAGGTGGTTGGGCTTACCGCGAAGCCTCAGCACCATCGCCTTGTACGGGAGGAGCAACAAGCTGAAACTGCCCTTCAGTAGTCTGATGGAGGAGTTTATGGTCAACCGAGCAAGAGAGGTGCTGCTGTATAGGGACTCTAATGACATCAAAGTCTCCTCGGCTGGCATAGAAGTACGAACTGGCAGGAAATGGAAAGCTCATGAGGCGGTAGACCAGGCTGAGTCCCGCTTACGACACAGTGAGCTGGTAGGAACAGTGGCTTCCGGACTTCACCAAGGCCCAGGGAAAGGAAAGGTGTCAGCTGATCCAGGAGGAAGTCCGAGCAGGGGTAGAGGAAGCCCGCTGTACCAGGACAGTAGGGATGCGGCAGCAGGGAGCATGGACCCGATGGGAGGAGGCAGCTGACCGGAAGATATCGTGGACAGAGCTTGGCGATCTGAGCCACACCGGATTGAGTTCCTCTTCCGGTCGGTGTACGATGTGCTCCCAAGTCCGTCCAACCTCTTTCGCTGGGGCTTGGCGGAGAATCCTCTCTGCCCTCTCTGCCGGAGTCCTGGATCACTGGAACACATCCTCAGCTGCTGCCCAAGGGCACTGGGGGACGGGCGCTACCGCTGGCGCCATGACCAAGTACTGCGGGTCATTGCAGAGGCCATCAGCACAGGAATCTCCACCAGTAAATACCATCAACCAACAAGGCAGTCCATTGTCTTTGTTAGGGCTGGGGAGAAGCCGAAGCAGTGCCGGAGTCAAGCAGGGGGGCTGCTGGCAACAGCCCGAGACTGGCAGCTGAAAGTCGACCTAGGGAGACAGCTCAAATTCCCAGAGAACATCGCAGTGACCACTCTCAGGCCAGACATAGTCCTGGTGTCAGAAACAACTCGGCAAGTGGTCCTGCTGGAGTTGACTGTTCCCTGGGAAGACCGGATGGAGGAGGCCTTTGAGAGGAAGAGGGCCAAGTATGAGGAGCTGGCAGACAAATGCCGAAGCAGAGGATGGAGGACCCGATGCAACCCCATCGAGGTCGGGTGCAGAGGTTTTGTAGGCCAGTCTCTCATTAGAGCACTCACGATGCTGGGAGTGAAGGGTCAGCATAACAAAAGAGCCATCAAGAACATCACTGACGCAGCAGAAAAGGCGTCCAGATGGCTGTGGATCAAGCGGGGAGATCCGTGGAGAACAAAAGCTACTTAGACACAAGCCGGGACTGATCAACTGTTCTGACTGATCTGGGTCACCTGGGCGAGGGTGTCTGTTGTGAGACCCGAAACACCCAGTGAACCCAGGATACAACACTGATGATGTGTCTAAGTTGCACCGAAAGTGTATGTCAAAACTCTATTGTCTAAGCAAACGGATATAAGGGTGATAACTTAACACTATAATAATTGAATTTACATTTTATTCTAACATTTCCCTCCTGTTTATCACACATTTATCTGTTTGCAGTCCCTCCTAGGCTCTCCTCTCGGTTTTCACCTAGCAGGTCATCTATGTCAGAAATTGTGCTTACACCTGAACGGAAGTGTTCTCGTCGTCTGAGTCAAAGTACTTGTCTTGGTCAGGAAACAAGTCAGGGGCATGTCCATGATGGCTATCTGAGTCGTCACTGTCATCGCTGCCACCTGCCACCAGTAGGGGGTACATTTCATTTACCTTGTTGTAATTGGTGCCATGGCTAAATCCACAGTCCATGTGATTGTAACCTTCAGGATAGGGATACAACAACATCCACATAAGGCACACAAAAGAAGGGCAACAGCGAGTGCAATAAGCACGGACATCACATAAGGAGACCATTGTCCCCCAAGTTTTCTCCAGTCACCGAACATCTCAGTGTCAACACCAGTGTTCCTTCATCTTGGTGTTTAGCACCTTTAAACCAGAAATCGCACGCAACAGCATTCCTGTGGAATCTGTATTGTTGGGGATGGACATGCAACATTGGTCGCCAAGCATGGCGCACACTCCTTGCTGATGTGCCAGCAGTCCATCCAAGGCGATGCGATTCTGGAAGGCCATGAGTGACGTGGCATGGAGTTGTTCTCCAATTGCTGTGAGTCCGGCCTCGGTGTAGTTCCCAAGCTTTTGTATGTTATAGTGGATGTAGTTAATCCTATCCGCATTTTTGTTAACTGTTATCCATGGGATAATACTTTCCAAACCTGATGCAACCTGATTTACTAGTTTGTATTCGTCTGGTACCCCTCGTGGCACGCTGATGGCATCGATGTCGGTGGGATTGTCTTGCATCATCCAGTCGGGGGCTGGAACTTCTCTCTTCCTTTGGAAGTAGTTTGGGATGTGGTGTTTATCTGCTTCAATGATAGCACTTAGTAACATGTCAACATTCATAGGGTAAATAGATACTGGAATCAGTAATGTCACTACTGCACATGTTCCGGTCATGTTATAAACGATGTCATCGAGGTATTCGTCCTCGCACCACTATCACACGTCTACTCTAAAGTACTAAGTTGATGGGGGTGTGTTTCCTCCTTCTGTGTTGTAGGTATCTTGATTTTTTTTTAAATGTCTACAATATTTGAACTCAACGTGACCTACACTTTTTTGCGGTTCCTTTTAGCTGTACACTGGTGAAATTTGCTCGGGCTACTTTAGTAGAGAATGGCCTAGAAATGTAGAGAAATGCCTTCCATTTTTACTATTGGATTCATTACAATAATCATATAGACTTAAACATTTATTAATTATTATATTATTTATAGCTTAACCCGACTACAATAGTTATTGGTAAGCCGGGGGACATTTTGGTGCCATTCTGCTACAGTGCCCTCAAAACCAGGTTGCATTGTTGGGTTTTCTGGCCAAGGGTATGTGCTATAATCTTCACTGCTCAGCACGATGCCCCAGAGTCTAGGACTCTGAAGTCCCCTGCGTCACAGACGGGTCTTTACCTTCCTCGTCAGACTCCCGAACAATGAATAGTTTACAATGCGATTGATGTACCTCTTTTTGCAATTTCAATGTCGTCAATGTCGTTAACAATACTTGATAAGGTCCTTCCCACTTGGAAGAGTGTCAGTGTTTTCTTTTTACACTTATAAAACAATAAAGTCCATGTGTATTACTTGAAATAAATATTCTGGTTTTTGAAATTGGCCACACCGAGGTCGCAAGCTGCCCTGGGCATTGTGTTTTGCATAGTAGTGCAAAGTATAGTAAAGTGCATAGTAAAGTGGGTGTTAATAGTGTGGCACATCCCTCCTGTTGAGACATGTGTAAAACCATGGCTCAAAATAGTGTCCCACTTATGCAAATTTTTTGGCAAGATTGTTTTATTATCTGTCGACATATTAACATTTTTGTCCAGGGTTGCTTTATTCCTAAGACAGTGGTCAATTTCTTTCTTTGGACTCTGTTGTTGCATGTCTGCCAGAATGTCAAAGTCTACTTGTAATTTTTTAGTGTTAAGATGGTTCAGTTCCTTTAGTGCTGCTTGTTTTATCATTTTATCAGCGAACGCATTTCCTAAGGATATCGGATCAGTATTATTTGTAATATGTGTCATGCATTTACATACAACAATTTGTTTTGGCAATTGCACTGCTTCTAGTAATGCTGTTAGTAATCCGTCATGAGTTACTGGTTTTCCCGTTGATGTTATCATACCTCTGTTTTGCCAATATTGTGCAAAGGTATGTACTGTTCAATATACATATTGGCTATCAGTATAAATTGTCACCTTTTGACCTTTCATTAATTTGCATGCTTCTGTAAGCGCTACTAATTCTGCTGCTTGCACAGAATAAGAGGATGGTAAATGTTCTGCTTCCAACACCATATCTTGTGTAACAACTGCATAGCCTGTTATTGTTTGTCCAAAATTATTTTTCTTCAAGGAACCATCTACAAAATCTCTTTTTGTTAGTGCCTGACCTAATATGTCTGGTCTACACTTTGCAGTTTGTGTTGTTAGTTCATAACAATCATGTGGTTGGCCTTCCTCAGGGAGTGGTAGAAGGGTAGCTGGGTTGAGCGTGGTGCATCGCTCAAGTGTTAAATGTGGTTGGGACAAAAGTGTTGCCATGCAAGACAGATGTCCAGCAGGAGACAAAAATGTCACGTTAGTCTGTAATAGCAGGGTGGAAACCGCATGAGGTACTTTCAGTACGAGTAGATGGAATAATACAATGGTTGCACTTGTTTCCACGGCTATAGATGCTGCTATTACAGCCTGCACACAATGTTATGTAAAGACCTTTACAATCTACTGTTTGTATAAATGTTTTGCTGTAATCAGGTAGTGCTAGAATCGTACTTCCTACCAGTATATATATATATATATATATATATATCTGCCTCATTCCACTATAAGGGTGCTGTCATTTTTAAGTCTGTTTTATATGTTATGTTTGTTAATGGTGACACTATTTGTGCATAGTTTGGAATCCAACATAAATAATAATTAGTGAGTCCTAAAAAGGACATCATTTGTTTTTTTCGTTTGTAGTTTAGCTGCATTTAAGATTGCTTGTTTTCTGTCTGTTAGAATGGTTCGCCCTTGTCCTGTCAACTGATGCCCTAAATACTTCACTGATTGCTTACAAAATTGTCTTTACTCACTTTATGGCCTTCTTTTGCTAAATGGTGTAATAAGGCTATTGTGTCTTCTTCACATGACTTCCTATCTTGTGACGCTAGTAGGATGTCATCTACATATAATAATATCTGGCTTCCATTTGGGGGTTCAAACGTGGACATACTGGCCATCATTGCTTGTGAATAAATTGTCGGGCTTTCACAATATCCTTGTGGTAAGCGTGTTTATATATATATATATATATATATATATATATATATATATATATATATATATATATATATATATATATATAGTAGAATGCGATAACCCATCAGTAATGCATTCTCTCCATTCAAATAGAGAAAGAAAGTTCAGGTTCGCATTTACGTTTGCAAAAAAAAAAAAAAAAAAAAATCTATATATATATATATATAGTATATATATATATATATATATATATATATATATATATATATATATATATATATATATATATATATATATATATATATATATATATATATATATATATATATATATATATATATATATATATATATATACGTATATACGTATATATATATATATATATATATAGATTATTATTTATTTTTTTTTTTTTGCAAACGTAAATGCGAACCTGAACTTTCTTTCTCTATTTGAATGGAGAGAATGCATTACTGATGTCTACTATGGTGAACCATGTGACATCTGTTGGTAAAGAATTTAACAATGTGTGTGGGTCAGGCACACAAGGTGCTCTTGCCACCACAGCTTGATTTACAACTTGTCCTGTATCATTCTCCATCCCACAGAGAGTGGCACTTTTTCTCACTGGGAAAATAGGGATATTACGTGGTGGGTTATCGCATTCTACTAAGACTTTAGCTTTTAACAAATCTTCTATTGCTGGTTTTATTCCTTCATATGCATTTAGTTTTATTAGGTGTACTTGTAATTATACTACTGGTTCATCATTTGGTTCTGGTTGTATTTGTTAAGACAAGCCTAGTCATGCTGAATATAGCTTTTGGTTCCTTTTTGACTTGTGGTTTTCCACTTTTATTTTATATTTACATTTTAGAAACTCTGTTTATAAAATGTGCTATATCAATAAAGTGGATTGGATTAATGGGCTGCATGCGGCCCCCAGGTCTCAGTTTGCCCACCCCTGCTTTAACACAAAGGGACGACGCCCTTTCACTCACACTCTGATCAAAAGTGTCTTACTGTTTGTTGTCTTCTCTTCCGTCGGTATCCCGTCAACCTTCAGCTTCCAGTTGTTGAACTGAGAAGACAGCCCATCAAAGGGTTTTGTCTGCCATGGCCACGGCCTTTCTGTCTCGTCCGCTCCACAACTGGACTCCTCAGGTGTCTTGGGATCCGGCTCGAAGGACCAAGTAAAGGTCAGGTTCAAACTCCTGTCACACTTGTAAAAACACTTAAATACAAAAGAGACAGACAACAATATTCAAAGTTTCTCGCAGCGAGGAGAGTGAAAAAACAAACCCAGTGACATGCCGCTCCACTCTGAGTATGCCATTCATGCTCCTCTCTTTTTATTTTCTGTAGGAGGTCCCTAATACATGGCCGTGCAACTCTAAGGGGAGGGGGAAGCAAGCAGTTGCACAAGCTGTACTTGTTGTCTATGTGTGTGTGTGTATGTGAGAATAATTACTTTTTGTGCATGTGTTCTTATCTTGGCCCATTTTGCATGATGAAACTTCTTCAAGGTTGCTGCTGGCATTCCCAGGCACCTGCAAGATTAGTGGTGCTGGGAGTTGCTGGTCAGCGTCTTGGAATGCTGCTTCAAAACACTCAAGACTATTGTCTATTGTCTAAGCAAACGGATATAAGGGTGATAACTTAACACTATAATAATTGAATTTACTTTTTATTCTAACATGTATGCCTTGAAAATCCTGTGGTACAGAATAAGGACGCAATCCACGATGACTTGACGTATATTCACCCTCAGGATTTATTCTTTCTCTCAGAACAATAACAGCACTTCAGATCTCATAAGATGACTACACCACCAACAGTTGGCCGTTTGTTTCCAGCATTATTGGTTAAACAAACATTTGAACAGCTAAACATTTGTGATGTTAAGACAATGGCTTTACATGTCAATCTAGTGACAATTTCCACAGCCAATGTATACTTTTCACATATCTTTAGTACAATACTATCAGTAACACATTTCACATATTGCAGTTAACCTGCTTAATGCTATTCACCATACATTAAGGATTGCTAGCATTAGCCGTTAGCCATTTCACATGTGCTCAAGTGCTCTACAAAACATTTATAACAAACCACTTTGCAGTCAGCTGTTTACTTTAGCAACTTCTACACTCTTTACAGTCGTTTGCATACATTATTTCTACTTTATACTAACATGTGGTACAGAATAAAGAAGACAATCCACGATGACTTGACGTATATTCACCCTCAGGATTTATTCTTCCTCTGTCGTTTTGTCACCTACTCTATACCACCATCGCTGCTAGCACCCCCTAGTGGACCTTGCGCTATTACACTCAAACGCCAACAATGGAGATTTGGTTATTTTAGACAGAAACATATAAAAATTAGGAGGGTGTCTTTTTTTCTTTTACAACTGAATTTTATATGGATGACATGAACTATTACTACTCGTAAATGCTCTAACCATATTTATACATTTTAAACATTTTTTTTTGTTTTTTTAAACCATGTTACCTTATCTTTTATGTACCTTACACTCACACCACCCTTTTCTGCTTATAGCATGTCAACTGCCATGCAAGTCTGGAAGGCCATCAGAGAAGTAGCTAACTGCTACACTAACTGCTCTGAACGCTTCTTCAGTTTGATTAGAGAGACGCTGAACGTTATAATGCAGATAATGAATCACTTCGGTATTATGGTTAATGGAAATCAAAGGGATGATAGAAGCAAAACTGGATATAACCTGATCTATAATTTTATACTCCTCTGGGACGCCACGAGGGATACCTATGGCGTCAATGTACGTCGGGTTGGGGGTGTCTAACCAGGGTGAGGTTGACACACCTCGCCTGGTCCTCAGGGCAGCCGGTGGCACGAGGTGAGACCCTACGGAAGTAGCACTATGCACTAGGCGCTCCACATCTACTGACAATACTGTCATTGGAAGAAGGAAAGAAATCGGGGCACAAACACCAGTCATGTTCTCGGTCGGTAACCTATCACTCACGCCGGGGCCACCGCACCACCACCAGAGGTCAGCCCTGAGTATCGGCCGGAAGAAGGCATCCATCTCTAAGGTAGAATTACACCAAGAGATATTAATGCCGGGTTGTACCAATGGGGAACCTGTGGAAACGGTAATGCACACAAACAAACCATCCCGTTCCCTCAGATCTTCCGCGTCCCTCCATCTCACTGTTCCCTCTGCACGCCTTAGCACTATGGGGAGCAGAGCTTTCAGCCGCTCTGCTCCCCAACTCTGGAACTCATTGCCAGCAGACCTCCGTAACTCTGCCACCCTTCCCATTTTCAAATCTAAACTCAAAACCCATCTGTTTAAACTTGCCTATTCCCTCTAACAGCTTCACATGGTCCCCCCTCTCCCGATTTATTGTATGCGCTTATTTATTGTTTGTTGTCTTTTATCTTGTATTTTATATTGGTGTTTTTTATCTCCTGTACAGCGACCTTGGGTGTCCTGAAAGGCGCTTTTAAATAAAATGTATTATTATTATTATTATTATTAAATTTACCTTTCGCCACTGGGCTGCTGAATATGGGCTTACCTTTGACCTCTGTAACCTCGGGGTGCGCTATGGCGAATGGCCGACAATTAGCCGAGGCTGCTTCTGGAGCAGTGGATGTATTCATCAGGGACACTCGGCGGAAATCACGCTAAACAATCTGTTTTCCTTGTTTTAGCTTGTTCCACCATCAAAAGCCAATTGGTAAACTGTCCCGAAATACCTGTCAAGAGCACAAACAAGGTGTCCACCAGGTACCCACTTATCGCCCTCAGACCCCAGCGTACCGATTGAATCTGCTTCGGGGTAAATAAAATTAAAAAAAACCATAAAATATTGCAATGGTGTCCAGTGGCCGGTTAGCTCAGTTGGTCAGAGCGTGGTGCTAATAACGCCAAGGTCACGGGTTCAACCCCCATACTCACCACCCATCTTTATGTGGGAATGCGGACCGTGAAGGAACAAAAAAGCCCTCGTCCACAACACCCCGCCCCTAATAACCCCCCCGGGCCCCATAACCACCAGCGCACAACCCAGTCAACTGTGAAAACACCCGCCTCATGGCCGCCAACTGACCGGGGAAAGGTAAGTATTTGCCCAAGCAGGGGCTTGTTGGTCTAGTGGTATGATTCTTGCTTAGGGTGCAAGCCCTCCGTGCCCCTCAACTACTTTTTTACACAATTCCCAGAACACCACCATCAGTGAAGTTATATCAACGCTAATGTAATCTGACAGGATGTACTTCAGGGCCCGGCGCTGTCTTTACCCTTGCAGGTTCCGTGGTGTAATGGTTAGCACCCCGGACTTTGAATCCAGTGGTCTAAGTTCAAGTCTTGGTGGAACCAAGGGATTGTCCTGTTGCCTTTGTATTTTGAGGGCAAAAAGGAGGCGTTTGCAAGTGGACCTGAGACCCTGTCACTGGTCACCTGAACAGGGACTTGAATCCGGGACACTCAGATCAAAAATCTAACCTTCAGGTGACTGGCTCAACCTTTGCTGATATTTGGCTTGTCCATGTGGGCAGTTTAAGACCTCATTCGATCTTGGAGGTGTCGATTCCGGGACCTGCCTCTTTCATTCCACTTCTTCTTCCTCCTCCAGTCATCCCCACCCACCGCGGCTGAAGCAGTGGCAATACAGCCTGGACAACAGTGTCAGTGTGAACCCATAGAGCAGTGGTCCCCAACCTAAGGCCCGGGGGCCGGACATGGCCCACTTCCACATTTGACCCGGCCCCTTGAACAATAAAGCATGTACATTTTTCTGTCATAGGACTGGAAATGGTAACCTATTGTGAGCAACGTTACTACAAACACACTTTGCCCCAGTCATAGAACATAAACAAACAAACGACCCTGACCCTGGCCCCCCTTCAGAGGAGGGAAAAGTCATGTGGCCCTCACTGGAAGAAGTTTGGGGACCCCTGCCATAGAGGGTTACCTGAATCCCTCTTTGACAGAGCCCCTCTTGAAATGGACTTTTTTTTTGTCCCGTCCAGCCATTGAGGCAGATAGTATTGTTGATCTAAATGCCCTTACATGCTAAACAGATTTGCTCTGTGTCAGGAAAGGTGTTGGCTACAACTTTCCTGTACCATGAAATTTTATTTGCCGTTAATTGATGTTTTTGTTATGCGCATTTGGAGCAACCGGACCGGAGCAAGAAGAAACACAGAAAAGAAGAAGAGAAGGTGGGGTGGAGGGGGGGGGGGGGGGCAGTAGAGAGAGAGACAAAAACAGCAGCAACAAGAATTCCCATAACAACAACAGTGACAAACAGAACAGTTAAATGTCAATGATGGCTAAGGGTCACAATAGAGATGATATCAGTGAAATGAAACAGTCCAACTTACCAGTAGCAATAGTAACAATGAAGACATGAACCATGATAGTGAACACAATTACAGCCATACAGTTACTGTAATTAAAATCTCACTGCTTGACATCATTTTTACTGTAATAATAGCATACCAATTGCATGTAGACATCAGGGATAAGATGGTAGATTGTGTAGAGAAGCACCCATGTGCTGTGAGTGTCCATATGGAGGTGTGTACTTCTGTGTATATATTCATATACGTATGTGTGCGTAAGCATGCTTGTGTATGTGAATGCGAGTGTGTGAATGTGTAATTGTCACTGAGAATGACAAAAAGAGAGAGACTGCCTTCTACCACCCAGCAAACCCTGCCCCGCGCAGCCAGGTCAAGCCCCCACCGCCAGAGATCCTCCGGCCCCGTGGGTGTGGGCAAAGCCAGGGCTGACTCCCCAAGACCCGCCCCCGAAGCATCTCCCTGAAGAGACCAGCAAGAGGCCATGGAGGAGCAATCCCAACCGGCAACAGGGCGCCAGCAGGCCGGAGGAGAGCCGCACCCCCGAGACCAGCGGGAGACCATACCCCACTAGGGCAGAAGGGCATCGAGGGCCACACACCTGTGGGCACAGGGGCGCTCCCGCCAACCGGGATGAAGCCCATCCACGGCCGGAGGCGCCGCCCCCCACACACCCCCAGGAAGCAGAACCCGGCCCGCCCCAGGTAACCCCAGGCCTGACTACCAACACAGGACCGCCCCGGCCAGGACAGAAGAGGCCCGGGCACACTGCCCCATGGAGGACCGGGCGGTAGAGATGGAACGCCCTGCGCCAGACCCCCGCAGAGCCCCCCCGGATATCTCTATAGCCATATACACACACACACACACACCCACACATATACAGTGAAGAAAATAAGTATTTGAACACCCTGCTATTTTGCTATTTCTCCCACTTAGAAATCATGGAGGGGTCTGAAATTTTCATCGTAGGTGCATGTCCACTGTGAGAGAGATAAACTAAAAAGAAAAATCCAGAAATCACAATGCATGATTTTTTTAACAATTTATTTGTGTGATACAGCTGCTAATAAGTATTTGAACACCTGAGAAAATGAATGTTAATATTTGGTACAGTAGCCTTTGTTTGCTATTACAGAGGTCAAACGTTTCCTGTAGTTTTTCACCAGGTTTGCACACACTGCAGGAGGGATCTTGGCCCACTCCTCCACACAGATCTTCTCTAGATCAGTCAGGTTTCTGGGCTGTCGCTGAGAAACACGGAGTTTGAGCTCCCTCCAAAGATTTTCGATTGGGTTCAGGTCTGGAGACTGGCTGGGCCATGCTAGAACCTTGATATGCTTCTTACGGAGCCACTCCTTGGTTTTCCTGGC
Organism: Doryrhamphus excisus; assembly: GCF_030265055.1. Lineage (NCBI taxonomy): Eukaryota > Metazoa > Chordata > Actinopteri > Syngnathiformes > Syngnathidae > Doryrhamphus > Doryrhamphus excisus. The sequence continues at coordinate 30,433,747 of NC_080468.1, read as the reverse complement.
TGTGTGCTTCGGGTCGTTGTCGTGTTGGAAGACCCAGCCACGACCCATCTTCAATGCTCTGACAGAGGGAAGGAGGTTGTTCCCCAAAATCTCACAATACACGGCCCCAGTCATCCTCTCTTTAATGCAGTGCACTCGTCCTGTCCCATGTGCAGAAAAACACCCCCAAAGCATGATGCTACCACCCCCATGCTTCACAGTAGGGATGGTGTTCTTCGGATTGTACTCTTCATTCTTCTTCCTCCAAACACGCTTATTGGAATTATGACCAAAACGTTCTATTTTGGTCTCATCTGACCATAAAACTTTCTCCCATGACTCCTCTGTATCATCCAAATGGTCATATGCAAACTTAAGACGGGCCTTGACATGTGCTGGTTTAAGCAGGGGAACCTTTCGTGCCATGCATGATTTCACATCATGACGTCTTAGTGTATTACCTACAGTAACCTTGGAAACGGTGGTCCCAGCTCTTTTCAGGTCATTGACCAAGTCCTGTCGTGTAGTTCTGGGCTGATTCCTCACCTTTCTTAGAATCATTGAGACCCCACGAGGTGATATCTTGCATGGGGCTCCACTCCGATTGAGATTGACCGTCATGTTTAGCTTCTTCCATTTTCTAATGATAGCTCCAACAGTGGACCTTTTTTCACCAAGCTGCTTGGTAATTGCTCCGTAGCCCTTTCCAGCCTTGTGGAGGTGTACAATTTTGTCTCTGGTGTCTTTGGACAGCTCTTTGGTCTTCGCCATGTTACAAGTTAAAGTCTTACTGATTGTATGGGGTGGACAGGTGTCTTTATGCAGCTAACGACCTCAAACAGGTGCATCTGATTCAGGATGATACATGGAGTGCAGGTGGACTTCTAATGGGCAGACTAACAGGTCTTTCAGGGTCAGAATTCTAGATGATACACAGGTGTTCAAATACTTATTTGCAGCTGTATCACACAAATAAATTGTTAAAAAATCATGCATTGTGATTTCTGGATTTTTCTTTTTAGTTTATCTCTCTCACAGTGGACATGCACCTACGATGAAAATTTCAGACCCCTCCATGATTTCTAAGTGGGAGAAATAGCAAAATAGCAGGGTGTTCAAATACTTATTTTCTTCACTGTATATATAATTATAATAAAACTAATCATTATTTATCTAAGTATTTAAAACAATAAATACATAAAATCTCAGGCACACACTGTGGACGTCCCCGGGTTGGGCGTCCGGGGCATCACAGGGCGGGGGACCCAGGGGTCCCAGACCCACAACCAGGCCCCGAGCCCAGGGAGGTACGGACCGCCAAGGGATAGCACCCGACCACGGCATCGGGGCTACGGCAGTGTGGCAGACAAAGGAGCGGGCGAGGGGAGGAGGCCCGCACATGAGCAAGCGGAGGGGGCGTGCAGGCGAGTGGTAAGGCGCTCCACCGCGCCGGCCGACACCCGCCGGGCAGCTCACCCCCGTGAGGGAGAGCCATAGCTCCAAGTCATGGGGAGGCCAAGCACCAGAGCCGAGGAGTTAAGACCAGCGCAAGGCCACCGACGGACCCCACCATCCACCGGGAGGGCCGACCTCCCCCCCGCCCCCAGAACCAGCAGCGCTCCACCCACGTACCGGAGAACCATCCCTGACGAGCCCTAAGGCAAGACTGGGGATGGGCAAAGACAGGGACAGCGATGCAGCAGAGCATAGGACCAGTGGCAGCAGACACCCAAACGCCCAGAAGAGCACCGTTCCCCCAGCAGGCCCCACTCCAAGGAGCATGTCCCCATGAGCAGGATCAGGCCCCCTCCCAACACACAGCCCGGTCCCCGCAGCAGCCACCACAGCACAGCAACCCCAAGCCACCACCGTAGACTTCAGGCCACCAACAGCGCGGACCCCACTGCCTGGAGGCCGGTGAACGCCCCCCCAAGGGCACATTGGTGCCCGCGACCCAGGACAGACCCAGGGAGGTAGCGCCAACCATGACCCTAGGGCAAGCCCCGGCATCAGCTGGTTTGAAATTGACTTTTAATTACTGAAGTGTGTGTGAGTGTTGCCTTGCTTTTATGCTTTTCAGGATGTTCTTTTTCGTTGGCAGGTGCTGAGGGCCCAGAGCGGCAGCGGTTTCCCTGTTGGTCCCCTTTTTTCCCACTTTTGGTTTACTGAGTCACGGATGCAGTGTGGTTTGGATCCCTCCCATTATGTTACCGCTGTCGTGGTAAGCCCCAGCCCAGGCCTCTTTTCTTTTTGACTCCTCCCATCACCACTTTATTTGTATTATTCATGGTTTGTCACTCATTTTAAGATAATCGTTTAATAAAATAACTACTTTTATCATTGTAAATCACGATCTTGTTCTGTGGGATTTGGGGGATTAATGTAGAGTTTGTGATTGATCAACCTGTTACATCCTGGGGTGAAAGTCCCCAAGTGAAGTTGTCAGCAAACTACCTACCTCGCTCGCTTTGCCACACACGCAATGACACCACAGCCCCTCCATGCAGGCCAGTGATGCACCCAATCAGTCATCTGGGAAATATGGATTGTGTGTCCAAACTGGGGACAGATGCTTGTGTATACACCTTCAGAGATCAAGCACATGTCCTTGTTCCCATGTTTTTGTAAAAGTAGGAATTGAACGGCTATGTTTCCACCCAGTTTCGAACCGGGGATCTTTTACATGTGAATGGGGATCAATGGGAATGGGCTGTGAAGAGGACTGGCGAGGTCACAAAGCAGTTGCCAAACAATGAATCACGACGATGCGTCCAAAGTGGGGGCAGAATGACAATTGTCCAAATTGACTTCTCCTTTGTAGGGAAAATTGTAGTTCATATAACATTTTCCAAAAATAATGGGCTTTTTTTCAACAAAACAAGAAATCACATATGGAAATGAGGCTTGAAAGGTTTAAAAGCCAGCTGTGAAGAAAGCACCTGAGCCAACCTCAGGCACACCTTAATGTCTCAGTGAACTCAAGGTTGGCTGGATGGGCGGGATTTTGAAGTTAAGGTCCCTTTTCCAAACTATTTGCCAAGTCACAATGCAAATCAGGATTATGCTGAAAACCGTGCTTGAACCAGGGACCTTTAGATCTTCAGTATAACGCCCTCCCACCTGAGATATTTCAGCTGCTAAAGTGGCTCTCAGTCTGGGCTAAAAGTAGGGCAGTGTGACACTGGGTCTGTGCCACATAAGTTCCTGTGTCCCTGGTCCAGTATGTTGTCATCTTGGGTTGGAATGTCCCCATGCTGGTAACAGGTGGGGAATACAGTCCGTTGATGAGAAAGTGGTGCAGAAAATGGATGGATTTCATTGGTTGAAGTCTCCAGCTACCATAAAATTGTTCATGGTCCACGAGCCTCTGTTTTGAATTCCCCTTTGGCCAATTGACACCACATCAAAGATGGCGGCGCGCACAGACGCAGCGGCTCACGGCTCTCCCTTTCAGTGCTTGAAGACCAGACCTTGAAGACACAGACTGGGACCTATTTCAACATCAGGACCTGGAAACATACACAGTGACAGTACTAGACTATATCAAGTTTTGTATGGGAACTGTGTCTGTGGACAAAGTCATCCGGATTTTTCCAAACCAGAAACCCTGGATGACCAGCCAGGTCCGCTCCCTCCCCAAAGCCTGCGACTCTGCCTTCAGGTCAGGCGACAGAGCTCTGTACAGTACGGCTCGAGCTGACCTGAGAAGAGGAATAAAAACAGCCAAAGCGGACTACAACAGGAGGATAGAGTCCCACCTCTCCAGCAATAGACCACGAAAGGTGTGGCAGGGACTGCAGGGCATCACTAACTTCAGAGGACGTGATGTGATGTCAGGAGACCTGAGCGTGTCTCTGGCAGAGGAACTCAACAGTTTCTTTGCCCGCTTTGAAACACCACAGCCACACTCATCTTCTCCAGCCCTGCCCCCATCCCCTCCCGGCCCCACGACGACCCCCCCCCCCCCCCCCCCATTAACTGTAGGAGAGCATGACGTGAGGCGTGTGCTCCAAGCAGTGGACCCCAGGAAGGCCCCGGGCCCTGACAGCGTACCTGGAATGGTTCTCCGAGCATGTGCACACCAGCTGTCCGGAGTCTTCTGCAGGATTTTCAACCTCTCCCTGGCCCAAGCAGTCATCCCCACCTGCCTGAAATCCGCCACAATCATCCCCATCCCGAAAAAGTCACCCGCATCCAGCCTCAGTGACTATCGCCCTGTTGCCCTCACATCCATAATCATGAAGTGCTTTGAGAGACTGGTCCTCCAGCACATAAAAGGCTGTCTCCTCCCCCCCACTCGACCCCCACCAGTTTGCATACCGGGCGAACAGATCCACAGAGGACGCCATCGCCATAGCCCTGCACGCGGTGCTGAACCACCTGGAACAACAGCACAGCTATGCCAGGATGCTCTTTGTGGATTACAGCTCGGCCTTCAACACCATCATCCCGGACATCCTAACTACAAAACTGGACACCCTAGGCCTCCCTCCCCTCACATGCAGATGGATCAAGGACTTCCTAACAAACAGACCCCAGACTGTGAGATTCGGCCCCCACCTTTCCTCCACCCACAGTCTGAGCACCGAATCACCACAGGGCTGCGTGCTGAACCCCCTCCTGTACTGCCTCTACACACACGACTGCAGTCCGGCCCATGAGAGCACTATCGTCGTCAAGTTTGCTGACGACACCACAGTGGTCGGACTGATCTCACAGGGAGACGAGGCAGCTTACAGGGAGGAGGTCCAGAGGCTGACGACCTGGTGCTCCGACAACAACCTAGCCCTGAACACGCACAAAACAAATGGAGATCATCGTGGACTTCAGAAGGAACAGAAGTGACCCGCCCCCCCTCTACATCAATGGCGAGTGTGTGGAAAGGGTCCACACATTCAGGTTCCTGGGAGTCCAGATCTCCGGCGACCTCTCCTGGACAGACAACATCACAGCTGTCATAAAGAAGGCCCAGCAGTGTCTACACTTCCTGAGAGTCCTCAGGAGGAACAACCCGAACAGGGAGCTGCTACTGGCCTTCTACCACTCGTCCATCCAGAGTCTGCTGACCTACTGCGTTTCCACCTGGTACGGAAGCTGCACTGAGGCGGACAGAGGGAGGCTTCAGAGGACAGTCACGGCAGCGCAGCGCATCATCGGCTGCCCTCTCCCCTCCCTGACGGACATCTACTCCACCCGGTGCCTCAGCAGAGCTCGCAACATCATCAAGGACAATTTACATCCCGGTGCTCAGTTGTTTGACCTGCTGCCCTCCGGCAGACGCTACAGGTGCATCAAGGCGAAAACAAGCAGACTGAGGAACAGCTTCTTCCCAAGAGCCATCACCACCCTGAACTCAGACATACAACGTACCCGGTCATTAGCATAATGTAAATGTGCAATATTTTCCATCACTGCCTCTGTTACTATCTCAATCATATTTATTTATTTAACAACCATTACAATACACTCATATATGACTTTACTCATCTGTATACACCAGACATTATTTGCACTATGACCCATTGATCATTGCACTACAATTTATTAAATATCACTAGTTTGATGGTTATTATAAGATAAGGTTAGGGTTAGGGTATATAGGCCTTTATTCATCCGTCAGTGGGGAAATTTGCATATTTATGGTTACCATAATGTCATTATGTGGTTACATCACCTTATACTTCTGTATGTGTAAAAAAAAATACCAAGAAGGCAGGAAGTGACCAAAAGTAACAGTTATGGACTGTAAAGTAATAGATGGAGAGGTAGGATTCAATGAGCTTTGCTTTTTCCTACTCCTTTTGGACATGTGGAACTGGGAACTGATTATGGGATGTATTCCCTTGTATGTTGATGCATGTTGAAATCAAATGAAACCACATTGTAGAAACATGATGGTAACAGGGCTACTGAGAAAGACTACTTTATACCTTTAAAATAAAATACATTCAACCTTTTCCATCAAGGCCTGTCAACAGTGGAACTCAACAGAAATCAAATGAACCCTTGATATGAAGCTATTGATGAGAAAGGTTGAGTCTTAAAAGAAAAACAAAGTTGTACATTAGTCCTGATCATTGCTACTCACTTCAAAACGGCCAAACTAAAGGTTATTTCCCACACAAGTTTCTCACGACCCCCAGTCGAGTTGTTTTTAAAACAAAAAAAACGTATGCCCCCGCTGTATATATTGTATTTATTGTCTCCTTTATATTACAGTGTCTCGTAGATCTCTCAACCACTGTATATCTTACAGCGCGTCGTAGATCTCGTACTCCTACGAGACTCATCTTGAGGCCGTGGTGGGTGGGAGTCAAACTGCTAATGCCTACAGTTGTTTTTTTCAACATGTGGCAGATATTTGGCAGATATTCATATAATATTCATATATCAGTCAACTACGTTGTAATTACAACTGCGTTGGGCACTGGATGATCAACAAGTCAGTGGGGGGTATGTTGCTGAATCTCCGGGGTGTGTTTAATTACAACTTTGTTGACGTTGTGCGCTGGATAATACAAGATAGTGGGTGTATGTTTGACAGGATAGTGGGGGTATGTTCGACAGGATAGTGGGGGTATGTTGCTGAATCTCCGGGGTACGTTTGGTTTGAAGCTAAGGGGGCGTGTTCGTGGAAGCTAAGGCGTGTGTTGATTGGCTGATTTGAAGCTAAGAGGCGTGTCGGTGGGTGGCTCTTAGGCTAAGGTTGAGGGTTCGACGGTGATTCTATCACACTTTATGCCCCGCACACTGGCTGGATGGACCGCCGGAGGATCTGCGAGGTAATGTAGGAATTATTTCTTTAATTCAAGAATGTATTTTTTAATTTTGATATTCATTTGTTTAATTTAAACGAGGTTAAGAAAAAAGAGGGTAGAGGGGGGCAAGACACACACACGTGCATATGTCAAGCCAACTCCAATGTTTAATCCGAATTATCCTTTGATTTCCGGTGTTTTTGATTCTCGGCCTTTGCCGGGTGATGACATCATATCCTGATACAGCTGCGGCGGCGGCAGGTGCGATGCTACCCTGGGGGTTGTAAGTCACATGACGATGGCGTCATAGCGACAACCAAGGAAACCATGTCGCACCTGGGGGTCGTCAATCAAATTTTGACAGGGTGGAAAGAACATACCAGGGGTCAAAAGGTCAAGTGGTCCCCGGGGGTCATAAATCACAAATCTTGACTACAACCCCATTCTATTTCTCTCTCACATCTTGCCAGCTGATCCTTGACATCAGCTGTCACAGACATTTGCATCATTTGGGGAACTCATCCTGATCCACGGTTACCACTTATTTGTATTTGAACTCAAATCAACAAGTAAATAAGTAATCATACACTAACTGGTAAAGGAAGACACAGTCCAAACACTTGATTGCTGCAGGGCAAGTTGGTTCCACCAAGACTTGAACTTGGATCACTGGATTCAAAGTCCAGAGTGCTAACCATTACACCATGGAACCTGCAAGGGTGCCGACATCGTCGGGTCCTGAAGTACAACCTGTCAGATTACTTCACTGATCCTGTAGTTTTGGGAATTGTGTTGAAAAAAAAGTCATAAGCAGGACCAAGGGCGGGGATCCCTAATTGAAATCCCAAAGCTGGCATTTTCCTTGTCCTTGCTTTGCCAGTCCCCTTAAATACCCCTTTTATGCAGGTTTCCATAGTGTAGTGGTTATCACGTTTGCCTAACATGCAAAAGGTCCCCAGTTTGAAACTGGGTGGAAACATGGCCTTTCAGCTCCTTCTTTTACAAAAAAATCAAGGTGACAAATGGGAACAAGGATATGTGCTTGATCTCTGAAGGTGTGCACACGAGCATAATGTATTTCAAGTAACCTTTGTGGTAAAAATCTTCTCCATATATGGCACATGTGTGCCACGTCCAAAAAAGCACTCCACTCGCTCAGGGTTAGGGTTAGATTAGGGTTAGGGTTAGGGTTAGGGTTAGGGTTAGGGTTAGGGTTAGGGTTAGGGTTAGGTTAAGGGTTAGGGTTAGGGTTAGGGTTAGGGCTAGGGTTAGGGTTAGGGTTAGATAGATAGATAGACTCCCTTTATTGTCATTGCACAAAAACACAGTAGGGAAATTGCCAACGAAATGTCGTTGCCTGGCTCCCATATAATAACAGACACAAAAGAAGATAAGTAATAATAAATAATAATAATAATGTGGAGAATAAATAGATAGAATAGACACCAAATATGAACAACATAATGTAAAGTGCAGCGTGAACAGTAAATTGCCCAAATAATTTAAATAATTTAAATAAATAATAATAGTGTAAGTAAAGGTAGAGGGGCTTATTTGGCATTCAGCAGTCTGATGGCCAGGGGGAAGTAGCTGTCTCTGAACCTGGTCGTCCTACAGCGGATGCTGCAGAGCCTTCTCCCCGATGCCAGGCGAGAGAACAGTCCATGCTGGGGGTGTGTGGGGTCAGAGCAGATCCGATGGGCTCTAGATACACACCGGCTGTTTGCTATGTCCTTGTCAGCAGGCTCTCGATGGTCCCTCTGTAGAAGGTGGTAAGGATAGGAGGGGAGAGGGAGGCTCTTCTCATCCGCCGCAGGAAGTGCAGTCGCTGCTGTGCCTTCTTCGCCAGAGCGGAGGTGTGGAGTGACCAGCCGAGGTTGTCCGTGATATGCACCCCCAAGTACTTGGTTGTGTTCACAACTTCTACGGCTGTGTCGTTGATGCTGAGTGGAGTGTGGCTGGGTCTGGATCTCCTGAAGTCGACGATGATCTCCTTTGTTTTGTCAACATTCAGGATCAGGTTGTTCGCCTTGCACCAATCTACAAGGTGTCGCACTTCCTCCCTGTAAGCCAGTTCGTTGTTGTCCTGAATGAGGCCCACAACTGTTGTGTCGTCCGTGTACTTCAGGATATGGTTGCTGCTGTACTTGGGGCGACAGTCATGGGTCATTAGGGTTTAAACAACAGGGGGCTCAGAACACATCCCTGGGGTGAGCCGGTGTTCAGGGAGATGACACTGGATGTGTTGTTGCCCACTCTGACATACTGGGTTCTATCTGTGAGGAAGTTAAGGTTAAGGGTTAGGGTTAGGGCTAGGGTTTTGGCACTTATGGAACACATTTAGTGTGATGTGCTTTATGGCACATGTGTGCCACGTCCAAAAAAGCACTCCACTCGCTCAGAGAAGAAGGGTTAGGGTTAAGGTTAGGGTTAGGGTTAGGGTTAGGGTTAGGGTTAGGGTTAGGGTTAGGGTTAGGGTTAGGATTAGGGTTAGGGTTAGGGTTAGGGTCAGGGTTAGGGTAGGGTTGGGGTCAGGGTTAGGGTTAGGGTTAGGGAGAAGATTTTTACCACAAAGTCTATAGGTTGCTTGAAATACATTATCACAGCGAGAGAAACACTTTTTCTCATTTTTGCTCTAACTCCACAGCAGTGCTTCTCAGCCCCATGAAACTGTTGCAGAAAGAACGGGATGCGAAGCTGCGCCAAGCACACTTGGAATGAGCCTCCTGGCACCTTCCGCTGGCTCACAATGACCCGCTGTATCATCCTTTGCTCACAATGTGTTTGAGAGTGAATAAAGTGCAATTTCAAACAATGGTTGTGTGTGCCAAGCAATTAGGCACATCACACTAAATGTGTTCCATAAGTGCCAAAACGCTTTTCTCTGAGCGAGTGGAGTGCTTTTTTGGACGTGGCACACATGTGCCATATATGGAGAAAATTTTTACCACAAAGCCTATAGGTTGCTTGAAATACATTATCACAGCGAGAGAAACACATTTTTTTCATTTTAGCTGTAACTCCACAGCAGTGCTTCTCAGCCTCAGTGCCAAAACCCTAACCCTCACCCTAACCCTAACCCTAACCCTAACCCTAACCCTAACCCTAGCCCTAACCCTTAACCTAACCCTAACCCTAACCCTTCTTCTCTGAGCGAGTGGAGTGCTTTTTTGGACGTCGCACACATGTGCCATATCTGGTGAAATTTTTTACCACAAAGCCTATAGGGTGCTTGAAATACATTATCACAGCGAGAGCAACACATTTTATCATTATGGACTGGCTCAGTAGTCAGCCCATAGACTGCTACTTGCTTCCGTATATCTTAATCTTACCATTTTTGCGTGCGTAATGCAGCCAAAACCGCAAGAAGGACCCCCACAAATGTTACACCGCCGGAAACGTGGCGCTCGGGACTACAGCGGTATTTAGTTATTGGAACGTTATGTCTAACCATGGCGACGCTATTAACCAAAACGTTCAAAAATGGGCCACTAGATTAGGTACACTTTGTGCTATTTTTAGAACAGCTCATGCCAGAGAAAAGAATGAGAATTTACAGACTTTTCACATCCTTGTAGCTCAGCCATACGGCCACGTAGAAACGTGATTGACGGCTCGTTTTTTTGATAAACTTCTGAACTCTCTCTGTGGCTAAATGCTAATTGCTAGCATGTTTGCATTTAAGCTAATTTACTCATGTCTAAAGGCAAATACACACATGGCATGATGAAGGGAGGTTATAGGACAACCTTGGCACTTTCTGAACTTGAGGCTCTCTTGCTAGGTGCTAGCATGATGACTGTTAGCATGTTAGCATTTAAGCTAATTTACTCATGTTTAAAGGCAAATACACCCATGGCATGATGCAGGGAGGTTATAGGACAGCCTTGGCAGTTTCTAAACTTGAGGCCCTCTTGCTAGGTGCTAGCATGTAGCTGTTAGCATGTTAGCATTTAAGCTAATTTACTCAAGCATAAAGGCTACTAAGCACATGTCATGATGTGGGGAGGTTATAGGACAACCTTGGTACTTTCTAAACTTGAGGGCCTCTTGCTAGGTGCTAGCATGATGACTGTTAGCATGTTAGCATTTTACCTAATTTACTCATGTCTAAAGGAAAATACACACATGGCATGAGGTGGGGACACTGTAGGACTGCCCCAAACTTTTCAGGACCTGAGGCTGTTTTCCTAGGTGTTAGCATGGTAGCCGTTAGCATGTTAGCATTTTTGCTAATTTTTGCTAATTTTTGCTAATTTTTGCTAATTTTTGCTAATTTTTGCTAATTTTTGCTAATTTTTGCTAATTTTTGCTAATTTTCTAAAGTTTAAAGGCAAATACACACTTGGCATGATGTGGGGACACTGTAGGACTGCCCCAAACTTTTCAGGACCTGAGGCTGTTTTAATAGGTGTTAGCATGGTAGCCGTTAGCATGTTAGCATTTAAGCTAATTTACTCATGTCTAAAGGCAAATACACACATGGCATGATGTAGGGAGGTTATAGGACAACCTTGACACTTTCTGAACTTGAGGCTCTCTTGCTAGGTGCTAGCCTGGTAGCCGTTAGCATGTTAGTATTTGAGCTAATTTACTCATGTCTAAAGGCAAATACACACATGGCATGATGTAGGGAGGTTATAGGACAACATTGGCACTTTTTAAACTTGAGGCTCTCTTGCTAGGTGCTAGCATTATGACTGTTAGCATGTTAGCATTTAAGCTAATTTACTCATGTTTAAAGGCAAATACACCCATGGCATGATGCAGGGAGGTTATAGGACAACCTTGGCAGTTTCTAAACTTGAGGCCCTCTTGCTCGGTGCTAGCATGTTGCTGTTAGCACGTTAGCATTTAAGCTAATTTACTCATGCCTAAAGGCTACTAAGCACATGTCAAGATGTGGGGAGGTTTTAGGACAAATCTAGTGGCCCATTTGGTTAATAGCGTCGCCATGGTTAGACAAAACGTTCCAATAACTAAATACTGCTGTAGTCCCGAGCGCCACGTTTCCGGCGGTGTAACATGTGTGGGGGTCCTTCTTGCGGTTTTGGCCGCATTGCGCGCGCAAAAATGGGAAGATTAAGATATACGGAATAATAACTAAACAGCAATAACAATATGGGCTGGCTCAGTAGCCAAGCCCAGTGTGCCTGACGCAGCTTCGCATCCCGTTCTATCTGACTAACAGTTTCAGGTGGCTGAGAAGCACTGCTGTGGAGTTACAGCTAAAATGAGAAAATGTGTTTCTCTCGCTGTGATAATGTATTTCAAGCACCCTATAGGCTTTGTTGTAAAAAAATTTCCATATATGGCACATGTGTGCCACGTCCAAAAAAGCACTCCACTCGCTCAGAGAAAAGCGTTTTGGCACTTATGGAACACATTTAGTGTGATGTGCTTTATTGCTTGGCACACACAACCATTGTTCGAAAATGCACTTTATTCGCTCTCAAACGCATTGTGAGCAAAGCATGATACGTCATGTCATTGTGAGCCAGCGGAGGCTCATTCCAAGTGTGCCTGACGCAGCTTCGCATCCCGTTCTATCTGCAACAGTTTGAGGTGGCTGAGAAGCACTGCTGTGGAGTTAAAGCTAAAACTAGAAAATTCCTGCGGAAATTTTGATGGACTGGCCACCTGTGCTGTGAACCTCGGGCCCGGTGTGCCAACGGCTACCGCAGTAGCACCTAGCAAGAAAGCCTCATGTACGGAAAAGGTTGATGCAGTCCCATAGTGTCCACACATCATGCCAAGTGTGTATTTGCCTTTAAACTTGAGTAAATTAGCTAAAATGCTAACATGATAACGGCTACCGTGCTAACACGTAGCAAAACAGCCTCAGGTCCTGAAAAGTTTGGGGCAGTCCTACAGTGTCCCCACATCATGCCATGTGTGTATTTTCCTTAAGACATGAGTGAATTAGATAAAATGCTAACATGCTAACAGTCATCATGCTTGCACCTAGCAAGAGTGCCTCAAGTTTACAAAGTACCAAGGTTGTCCTATAACCTCCCCACATCATGACATGTGCTTAGTAGCCTTTAGGCATGAGTAAATTAGCTTAAATGCTAACATGCTAACAGTCATCATGCTAGCACTTAGCACTTAGCCTTACGTTAAAAAAGTGCCTGGGTTGTCCTGTAACCTTCCTAAATCATGCCATGTGTGTATTATCCTTTAGACATGAGTAAATTAGCTTAAATGCTAACATGCTAACGGCTACCCTGCGAGCACCTAGCAAGATGGCCTCAAGTTTAGAAACTACAAAGGTTGTCCTATAACCTCCCTATATCATGCCATGTGTGTATTTGCCTTTAGACATGAGTAAATTAGCTTAAATGCTAACATGCTAACGGCTACCATGCTAGCACCTAGCAAGAGAGCCTCAAGTTTAGAAAGTGCCAAGGTTGTCCTATAACCTCCCTACATCATGCCATGTGTGTATTTGCCTTTAGACATGGGTAAATTAGCTTAAAAGCTAACATGCTAACGGCTACCATGATAGCTCCTAGCAAGACAGCCTCAGGTCCCGAAAAGTTTGGGGCAGTCCCATAGTGTCCCCACATCACGCCATGTGTGTATTTGCCTTTTGACATGAGTAAATTAGCTTAAATGTTAACATGCTAACGGCTACCCTGCTAGCACCTAGCAAGAAGGCCTGAAGTTTACAAACTGCCAAGGTTGTCTTATAACCTCCTTGCATCATGCCATTAGTGTATTTGCTTTTAAACATGAGTAAATTAGCTTAAATGCTAACATGCTAACAGTTATCATGCTAGCACCTAGCAAGAGAGTCTCAAGTTCAGAAAGTGCCAAGGTTGTACTATAACCTCCCTACATCATGCCATGTGTGTATTTGCCTTTAAACTTTAGAAAATTAGCAAAAATGCTAACATGCTAACGGCTACCATGCTAACACCTAGCAAAACAGCCTCAGGTCCTGAAAAGTTTGGGGCAGTCCTACAGTGTCCCCAAATCATGCCATGTATGTATTTTTCCTTTAGACATGAGTAAATTAGGTAAAATGCTAACATGCTAACAGTCATCATGCTAGCACCTAGCAAGAGGCCCTCAAGTTTAGAAAGTACCAAGGTTGCACTTTGTGCTATTTTTAGAACAGCTCATGCCAGAGAAAAGAATGAGAATTTACAGACTTTTCACAGCCTTGTAGCTCAGCCATACGGCCACGTAGAAACGTGATTGACGGCTCGTTTTTTTGATAAACTTCTGAACTCTCTCTGTGGCTAAATGCTAATTGCTAGCATGTTAGCATTTAAGCTAATTTACTCATGTCTAAAGGCAAATACACACATGGCATGATGTAGGGAGGTTATAGGACAACCTTGGCACTTTCTAACCTCGAGGCTCTCTTGCTAGGGGCTAGCATACCTGTTAGCATGTTAGCATTTAAGCTAATTTACTCATGTCTAAAGGATAATACACACATGGTATATTGTGCGGACACTATAAGACTGCCTCAAACTTTTCGGCACCCGAGGCTGTCTTGCTATGTGATATCATGATGGCTGTTAGCATGTTAGCATTGAAGCTAATTTGCTCATGTCTAAAGGCAACTACACACATGTCATGATGTGGGGACACTGTGGGACTTCATTAAGACTTTTGGGAGTTGAAGTTATGATGCTAGGTGCTAGCATGGTAGCCGTTAGCATGTTAGCATTTAAGCTAATTTACTCATGTCTAAAGGCAAATACACACATGGCATGATGTAGGGAGGTTATAGGACAATCTTGGCACTTTCTAAACTTGAGGCCCTCTTGCTAGGTGCTAGCATGGTAGCATTTAACTAATTTACTCACGTCTAAAGGCAAATATACACATGGCATGATGCAGGGAGGTTATAGGACAACCTTGGCAGTTTCTAAACTTGAGGCCCTCTTGCTAGGTGCTATCATGATGACTGTTAGCATGTTAACATTTATGCTAAAATACTCATGTCTAAAGGCAAATACACACGTGGCATGATGTGGGGACACTATGGGACTGCCCCAAACTTTTCGGGACCTGAGGCTTTCTTGCTAGAGCTAGTATGGTAGCCGTTAGCATGTTAGCATTTAAGCTAATTTACTCATGTCTAAAGGCAAATACACACATGGCATGATGTAGGGAGGTTATAGGACAACCTTGGCACTTTCTAAACTTGAGGCTCTCTTGCTAGGTGGTAGCATGATAACTGTTTGCATGTTAGCATTTAAGCTAATTTACTCATGTTTAAAGGCAAATACACCCATGGCATGATACAGGGAGGTTATAGGACAACCTTGGCAGTTTCTAAACTTAAGGCCCTCTTGCTAGGTGCTAGCATGTAGCTGTTAGCATGTTAGCATTTAAGCTAATTTACTCATGCCTAAAGGCTACTAAGCACATGTCATGATGTGGGGAGGTTATAGGACAACCTTGGTACTTTCTAAACTTGAGGCCCGCTTGCTAGGTGCTAGCATGATGACTGTTAGCATGTTAGCATTTTATCTAATTTACTCATGTCTAAAGGAAAATACACACATGGCATGATGTGGGGACACTGTAGGACTGCCCCAAACTTTTCAGGACCTGAGGCTGTTTTGCTAGGTGTTAGCATGGTAGCCGTTAGCATGTTAGCATTTTTGCTAATTTTCTAAAGTTTAAAGGCAAATACACACTTGGCATGATGTGGGGACACTGTAGGATTGCCCCAAACTTTTCAGGACCCGAGGCTGTTTTGCTAGGTGTTAGCATGGTAGCCGTTAGCATGTTAGCATTTAAGCTAATTTACTCATGTCTAAAGGCAAATACACCCATGGCATGATGCACGGAGGTTATAGGACAACTTTGGTAGTTTGTAAACTTCAGGCCTTCTTGCTAGGTGCTAGCAGGGTAGCCGTTAGCATGTTAGCATTTAAGCTAATTTACTCATGTCTGAAGGCAAATACACACATGGCATGATATAGGGAGGTTATAGGACAACCTTTGTAGTTTCTAAACTTGAGACCATCTTGCTAGGTGCTCGCAGGGTAGCCGTTAGCATGTTAGCATTTAAGCTAATTTACTCATGTCTAAAGGATAATACACACATGGCATGATTTAGGAAGGTTACAGGACAACTCAGGCACTTTTTTAACGTAAGGCTAAGTGCTAAGTGCTAGCATGATGACTGTTAGCATGTTAGCATTTAAGCTAATTTACTCATGCCTAAAGGCTACTAAGCACATGTCATGATGTGGGGAGGTTATAGGACAACCTTGGTACTTTGTAAACTTGAGGCCCTCTTGCTAGGTGCTAGCATGATGACTGTTAGCATGTTAGCATTTTATCTAATTTACTCATGTCTAAAGGAAAATACACACATGGCATGATGTGGGGACACTGTAGGACTGCCCCAAACTTTTCAGGACCTGAGGCTGTTTTGCTACATGTTAGCACGGTAGCCGTTATCATGTTAGCATTTTAGCTAATTTACTCAAGTTTAAAGGCAAATACACACTTGGCATGATGTGTGGACACTATGGGACTGCATCAACCTTTTCCGTACATGAGGCTTTCTTGCTAGGTGCTACCGCGGTAGCCGTTGGCACACCGGGCCAGTTTTAGCTTTAACTCCACAGCAGTGCTTCTCAGCCACCTGAAACTGTTGCAGATAGAACGGGATGCGAAGCTGCGTCAGGCACACTTGGAATGAGCCTCCGCTGGCTCACAATGACATGACGTATCATCCTTTGCTCACAATGCGTTTGAGAGCAAATAAAGTGCATTTTCGAACAATGGTTGTGTGTGCCAAGCAATAAAGCACATCACACTAAATGTGTTCCATAAGTGCCAAAACGCTTTTCTCTGAGCGAGTGGAGTGCTTTTTTGGACGTGGCACACATGTGCCATATATGGAGAAAAGTTTTACCACAAAGCCTATAGGTTGCTTGAAATACATTATCACAGCGAGAGAAACACATTTTCTCATTTTAGCTGTAACTCCACAGCAGTGCTTCTCAGCCACACGAAACTGTTGCAGATAGAACGGGATGAGAAGCTGCGTCAGGCACACTTGGAATGAGCCTCCTGGCACCTTCCGCTGGTTCACATTGATGCGCCGTATCATCCTTTGCTCACAATGCTTTTGAGAGCTAATAAAGTGCTTTTTTGAACAACGGTTGTGTGAGCCAAGCAATAAAGCACATCACACTAAATGTGTTCCATAAGTGCCAAAACGCTTTTCTCTGAGCGAGTGGAGTGCTTTTTTGGACGTGGCACACATGTGCCATATATGGAGACATTTTTTTTACCACAAAGCCTATAGGTTGCTTGAAATACATTATCACAGCGAGAGAAACACATTTTTTTCATTTTAGCTGTAACTCCACAGCAGTGCTTCTCAGCCACACGAAACTGTTGCAGATAGAACGGGATGAGAAGCTGCGTCAGGCACACTTGGAATGAGCCTCCTGGCACCTTCCGCTGGTTTACAATGATGCGCCGTATCATCCTTTGCTCACAATGCTTTTGAGAGCGAATAAAGTGCTTTTTTGAACAACGGTTGTGTGAGCCAAGCAATAAAGCACATCACACTAAATGTGTTCCATAAGTGTCAAAACGCTTTTCTCTGAGCGAGTGGAGTGCTTTTTTGGACGTGGCACACATGTGCCATATATGGAGAAAAGTTTTACCACAAAGCCTATAGGTTGCTTGAAATACATTATCACAGCGAGAGAAACACATTTTCTCATTTTAGCTGTAACTCCACAGCAGTGCTTCTCAGCCACACGAAACTGTTGCAGATAGAACGGGATGAGAAGCTGCGTCAGGCACACTTGGAATGAGCCTCCTGGCACCTTCCGCTGGTTTACAATGACGCGCCGTATCATCCTTTGCTCACAATGTATTTGAGAGCGAATAAAGTGCTTTTTTGAACAACGGTTGTGTGAGCCAAGCAATAAAGCACATCACACTAAATGTGTTCCAAAAGTGCCAAAACGCTTTTCTCTGAGCGAGTGGAGTGCTTTTTTGGACGTGGCACACATGTGCCATATATGGAGAAAAGTTTTACCACAAAGCCTATAGGTTGCTTGAAATACATTATCACAGCGAGAGAAACACATTTTCTCATTTTAGCTGTAACTCCACAGCAGTGCTTCTCAGCCACACGAAACTGTTGCAGATAGAAGGGGATGAGAAGCTGCGTCAGGCACACTTGGAATGAGCCTCCTGGCACCTTCCGCTGGTTCACATTGATGCGCCGTATCATCCTTTGCTCACAATGCTTTTGAGAGCTAATAAAGTGCTTTTTTGAACAACGGTTGTGTGAGCCAAGCAATAAAGCACATCACACTAAATGTGTTCCATAAGTGCCAAAACGCTTTTCTCTGAGCGAGTGGAGTGCTTTTTTGGACGTGGCACACATGTGCCATATATGGAGAAAAGTTTTACCACAAAGCCTATAGGTTGCTTGAAATACATTATCACAGCGAGAGAAACACATTTTCTCATTTTAGCTGTAACTCCACAGCAGTGCTTCTCAGCCACACGAAACTGTTGCAGATAGAACGGGATGAGAAGCTGCGTCAGGCACACTTGGAATGAGCCTCCTGGCACCTTCCGCTGGTTTACAATGACGCGCCGTATCATCCTTTGCTCACAATGTATTTGAGAGCGAATAAAGTGCTTTTTTGAACAACGGTTGTGTGAGCCAAGCAATAAAGCACATCACACTAAATGTGTTCCAAAAGTGCCAAAACGCTTTTCTCTGAGCGAGTGGAGTGCTTTTTTGGACGTGGCACACATGTGCCATATATGGAGAAAAGTTTTACCACAAAGCCTATAGGTTGCTTGAAATACATTATCACAGCGAGAGAAACACATTTTCTCATTTTAGCTGTAACTCCACAGCAGTGCTTCTCAGCCACACGAAACTGTTGCAGATAGAAGGGGATGAGAAGCTGCGTCAGGCACACTTGGAATGAGCCTCCTGGCACCTTCCGCTGGTTCACATTGATGCGCCGTATCATCCTTTGCTCACAATGCTTTTGAGAGCGAATAAAGTGCTTTTTTGAACAACGGTTGTGTGAGCCAAGCAATAAAGCACATCACACTAAATGTGTTCCATAAGTGTCAAAACGCTTTTCTCTGAGCGAGTGGAGTGCTTTTTTGGACGTGGCACACATGTGCCATATATGGAGAAAAGTTTTACCACAAAGCCTATAGGTTGCTTGAAATACATTATCACAGCGAGAGAAACACATTTTCTCATTTTAGCTGTAACTCCACAGCAGTGCTTCTCAGCCACACGAAACTGTTGCAGATAGAAGGGGATGAGAAGCTGCGTCAGGCACACTTGGAATGAGCCTCCTGGCACCTTCCGCTGGTTCACATTGATGCGCCGTATCATCCTTTGCTCACAATGCTTTTGAGAGCTAATAAAGTGCTTTTTTGAACAACGGTTGTGTGAGCCAAGCAATAAAGCACATCACACTAAATGTGTTCCATAAGTGCCAAAACGCTTTTCTCTGAGCGAGTGGAGTGCTTTTTTGGACGTGGCACACATGTGCCATATATGGAGACATTTTTTACCACAAAGCCTATAGGTTGCTTGAAATACATTATCACAGCGAGAGAAACACATTTTTTTCATTTTAGCTGTAACTCCACAGCAGTGCTTCTCAGCCACACGAAACTGTTGCAGATAGAACGGGATGAGAAGCTGCGTCAGGCACACTTGGAATGAGCCTCCTGGCACCTTCCGCTGGTTCACATTGACGCGCCGTATCATCCTTTGCTCACAATGCATTTGAGAGCGAATAAAGTGCTTTTTTGAACAACGGTTGTGTGAGCCAAGCAATAAAGCACATCACACTAAATGTGTTCCAAAAGTGCCAAAACGCTTTTCTCTGAGCGAGTGAGGTGCTTTTTTGGACGTGGCACACATGTGCCATATATGGAGAAAAGTTTTACCACAAAGCCTATAGGTTGCTTGAAATACATTATCACAGCGAGAGAAACACATTTTCTCATTTTAGCTGTAACTCCACAGCAGTGCTTCTCAGCCACACGAAACTGTTGCAGATAGAAGGGGATGAGAAGCTGCGTCAGGCACACTTGGAATGAGCCTCCTGGCACCTTCCGCTGGTTCACATTGATGCGCCGTATCATCCTTTGCTCACAATGCTTTTGAGAGCGAATAAAGTGCTTTTTTGAACAACGGTTGTGTGAGCCAAGCAATAAAGCACATCACACTAAATGTGTTCCATAAGTGTCAAAACGCTTTTCTCTGAGCGAGTGGAGTGCTTTTTTGGACGTGGCACACATGTGCCATATATGGAGAAAAGTTTTACCACAAAGCCTATAGGTTGCTTGAAATACATTATCACAGCGAGAGAAACACATTTTCTCATTTTAGCTGTAACTCCACAGCAGTGCTTCTCAGCCACACGAAACTGTTGCAGATAGAACGGGATGAGAAGCTGCGTCAGGCACACTTGGAATGAGCCTCCTGGCACCTTCCGCTGGTTTACAATGACGCGCCGTATCATCCTTTGCTCACAATGCTTTTGAGAGCGAATAAAGTGCTTTTTTGAACAACGGTTGTGTGAGCCAAGCAATAAAGCACATCACACTAAATGTGTTCCATAAGTGTCAAAACGCTTTTCTCTGAGCGAGTGGAGTGCTTTTTTGGACGTGGCACACATGTGCCATATATGGAGACATTTTTTACCACAAAGCCTATAGGTTGCTTGAAATACATTATCACAGCGAGAGAAACACATTTTTTTCATTTTAGCTGTAACTCCACAGCAGTGCTTCTCAGCCACACGAAACTGTTGCAGATAGAACGGGATGAGAAGCTGCGTCAGGCACACTTGGAATGAGCCTCCTGGCACCTTCCGCTGGTTCACATTGATGCGCCGTATCATCCTTTGCTCACAATGCTTTTGAGAGCGAATAAAGTGCTTTTTTGAACAACGGTTGTGTGAGCCAAGCAATAAAGCACATCACACTAAATGTGTTCCATAAGTGTCAAAACGCTTTTCTCTGAGCGAGTGGAGTGCTTTTTTGGACGTGGCACACATGTGCCATATATGGAGAAAAGTTTTACCACAAAGCCTATAGGTTGCTTGAAATACATTATCACAGCGAGAGAAACACATTTTCTCATTTTAGCTGTAACTCCACAGCAGTGCTTCTCAGCCACACGAAACTGTTGCAGATAGAAGGGGATGAGAAGCTGCGTCAGGCACACTTGGAATGAGCCTCCTGGCACCTTCCGCTGGTTCACATTGATGCGCCGTATCATCCTTTGCTCACAATGCTTTTGAGAGCGAATAAAGTGCTTTTTTGAACAACGGTTGTGTGAGCCAAGCAATAAAGCACATCACACTAAATGTGTTCCATAAGTGCCAAAACGCTTTTCTCTGAGCGAGTGGAGTGCTTTTTTGGACGTGGCACACATGTGCCATATATGGAGAAAAGTTTTACCACAAAGCCTATAGGTTGCTTGAAATACATTATCACAGCGAGAGAAACACATTTTCTCATTTTAGCTGTAACTCCACAGCAGTGCTTCTCAGCCACACGAAACTGTTGCAGATAGAACGGGATGAGAAGCTGCGTCAGGCACACTTGGAATGAGCCTCCTGGCACCTTCCGCTGGTTTACAATGACGCGCCGTATCATCCTTTGCTCACAATGTATTTGAGAGCGAATAAAGTGCTTTTTTGAACAACGGTTGTGTGAGCCAAGCAATAAAGCACATCACACTAAATGTGTTCCAAAAGTGCCAAAACGCTTTTCTCTGAGCGAGTGGAGTGCTTTTTTGGACGTGGCACACATGTGCCATATATGGAGAAAAGTTTTACCACAAAGCCTATAGGTTGCTTGAAATACATTATCACAGCGAGAGAAACACATTTTCTCATTTTAGCTGTAACTCCACAGCAGTGCTTCTCAGCCACACGAAACTGTTGCAGATAGAAGGGGATGAGAAGCTGCGTCAGGCACACTTGGAATGAGCCTCCTGGCACCTTCCGCTGGTTCACATTGATGCGCCGTATCATCCTTTGCTCACAATGCTTTTGAGAGCGAATAAAGTGCTTTTTTGAACAACGGTTGTGTGAGCCAAGCAATAAAGCACATCACACTAAATGTGTTCCATAAGTGTCAAAACGCTTTTCTCTGAGCGAGTGGAGTGCTTTTTTGGACGTGGCACACATGTGCCATATATGGAGAAAAGTTTTACCACAAAGCCTATAGGTTGCTTGAAATACATTATCACAGCGAGAGAAACACATTTTCTCATTTTAGCTGTAACTCCACAGCAGTGCTTCTCAGCCACACGAAACTGTTGCAGATAGAAGGGGATGAGAAGCTGCGTCAGGCACACTTGGAATGAGCCTCCTGGCACCTTCCGCTGGTTCACATTGATGCGCCGTATCATCCTTTGCTCACAATGCTTTTGAGAGCTAATAAAGTGCTTTTTTGAACAACGGTTGTGTGAGCCAAGCAATAAAGCACATCACACTAAATGTGTTCCATAAGTGCCAAAACGCTTTTCTCTGAGCGAGTGGAGTGCTTTTTTGGACGTGGCACACATGTGCCATATATGGAGACATTTTTTACCACAAAGCCTATAGGTTGCTTGAAATACATTATCACAGCGAGAGAAACACATTTTTTTCATTTTAGCTGTAACTCCACAGCAGTGCTTCTCAGCCACACGAAACTGTTGCAGATAGAACGGGATGAGAAGCTGCGTCAGGCACACTTGGAATGAGCCTCCTGGCACCTTCCGCTGGTTCACATTGACGCGCCGTATCATCCTTTGCTCACAATGCATTTGAGAGCGAATAAAGTGCTTTTTTGAACAACGGTTGTGTGAGCCAAGCAATAAAGCACATCACACTAAATGTGTTCCATAAGTGTCAAAACGCTTTTCTCTGAGCGAGTGGAGTGCTTTTTTGGACGTGGCACACATGTGCCATATATGGAGAAAAGTTTTACCACAAAGCCTATAGGTTGCTTGAAATACATTATCACAGCGAGAGAAACACATTTTCTCATTTTAGCTGTAACTCCACAGCAGTGCTTCTCAGCCACACGAAACTGTTGCAGATAGAAGGGGATGAGAAGCTGCGTCAGGCACACTTGGAATGAGCCTCCTGGCACCTTCCGCTGGTTCACATTGATGCGCCGTATCATCCTTTGCTCACAATGCTTTTGAGAGCGAATAAAGTGCTTTTTTGAACAACGGTTGTGTGAGCCAAGCAATAAAGCACATCACACTAAATGTGTTCCATAAGTGTCAAAACGCTTTTCTCTGAGCGAGTGGAGTGCTTTTTTGGACGTGGCACACATGTGCCATATATGGAGAAAAGTTTTACCACAAAGCCTATAGGTTGCTTGAAATACATTATCACAGCGAGAGAAACACATTTTCTCATTTTAGCTGTAACTCCACAGCAGTGCTTCTCAGCCACACGAAACTGTTGCAGATAGAACGGGATGAGAAGCTGCGTCAGGCACACTTGGAATGAGCCTCCTGGCACCTTCCGCTGGTTCACATTGATGCGCCGTATCATCCTTTGCTCACAATGCTTTTGAGAGCGAATAAAGTGCTTTTTTGAACAACGGTTGTGTGAGCCAAGCAATAAAGCACATCACACTAAATGTGTTCCATAAGTGTCAAAACGCTTTTCTCTGAGCGAGTGGAGTGCTTTTTTGGACGTGGCACACATGTGCCATATATGGAGAAAAGTTTTACCACAAAGCCTATAGGTTGCTTGAAATACATTATCACAGCGAGAGAAACACATTTTCTCATTTTAGCTGTAACTCCACAGCAGTGCTTCTCAGCCACACGAAACTGTTGCAGATAGAACGGGATGAGAAGCTGCGTCAGGCACACTTGGAATGAGCCTCCTGGCACCTTCCGCTGGTTTACAATGACGCGCCGTATCATCCTTTGCTCACAATGTATTTGAGAGCGAATAAAGTGCTTTTTTGAACAACGGTTGTGTGAGCCAAGCAATAAAGCACATCACACTAAATGTGTTCCAAAAGTGCCAAAACGCTTTTCTCTGAGCGAGTGGAGTGCTTTTTTGGACGTGGCACACATGTGCCATATATGGAGAAAAGTTTTACCACAAAGGCTATAGGTTGCTTGAAATACATTATCACAGCGAGAGAAACACATTTTCTCATTTTAGCTGTAACTCCACAGCAGTGCTTCCCAGCCACACGAAACTGTTGCAGATAGAAGGGGATGAGAAGCTGCGTCAGGCACACTTGGAATGAGCCTCCTGGCACCTTCCGCTGGTTCACATTGATGCGCCGTATCATCCTTTGCTCACAATGCTTTTGAGAGCGAATAAAGTGCTTTTTTGAACAACGGTTGTGTGAGCCAAGCAATAAAGCACATCACACTAAATGTGTTCCATAAGTGTCAAAACGCTTTTCTCTGAGCGAGTGGAGTGCTTTTTTGGACGTGGCACACATGTGCCATATATGGAGAAAAGTTTTACCACAAAGCCTATAGGTTGCTTGAAATACATTATCACAGCGAGAGAAACACATTTTCTCATTTTAGCTGTAACTCCACAGCAGTGCTTCTCAGCCACACGAAACTGTTGCAGATAGAAGGGGATGAGAAGCTGCGTCAGGCACACTTGGAATGAGCCTCCTGGCACCTTCCGCTGGTTCACATTGATGCGCCGTATCATCCTTTGCTCACAATGCTTTTGAGAGCTAATAAAGTGCTTTTTTGAACAACGGTTGTGTGAGCCAAGCAATAAAGCACATCACACTAAATGTGTTCCATAAGTGCCAAAACGCTTTTCTCTGAGCGAGTGGAGTGCTTTTTTGGACGTGGCACACATGTGCCATATATGGAGACATTTTTTACCACAAAGCCTATAGGTTGCTTGAAATACATTATCACAGCGAGAGAAACACATTTTTTTCATTTTAGCTGTAACTCCACAGCAGTGCTTCTCAGCCACACGAAACTGTTGCAGATAGAACGGGATGAGAAGCTGCGTCAGGCACACTTGGAATGAGCCTCCTGGCACCTTCCGCTGGTTCACATTGACGCGCCGTATCATCCTTTGCTCACAATGCATTTGAGAGCGAATAAAGTGCTTTTTTGAACAACGGTTGTGTGAGCCAAGCAATAAAGCACATCACACTAAATGTGTTCCAAAAGTGCCAAAACGCTTTTCTCTGAGCGAGTGGAGTGCTTTTTTGGACGTGGCACACATGTGCCATATATGGAGAAAAGTTTTACCACAAAGCCTATAGGTTGCTTGAAATACATTATCACAGCGAGAGAAACACATTTTCTCATTTTAGCTGTAACTCCACAGCAGTGCTTCTCAGCCACACGAAACTGTTGCAGATAGAAGGGGATGAGAAGCTGCGTCAGGCACACTTGGAATGAGCCTCCTGGCACCTTCCGCTGGTTCACATTGATGCGCCGTATCATCCTTTGCTCACAATGCTTTTGAGAGCGAATAAAGTGCTTTTTTGAACAACGGTTGTGTGAGCCAAGCAATAAAGCACATCACACTAAATGTGTTCCATAAGTGTCAAAACGCTTTTCTCTGAGCGAGTGGAGTGCTTTTTTGGACGTGGCACACATGTGCCATATATGGAGAAAAGTTTTACCACAAAGCCTATAGGTTGCTTGAAATACATTATCACAGCGAGAGAAACACATTTTCTCATTTTAGCTGTAACTCCACAGCAGTGCTTCTCAGCCACACGAAACTGTTGCAGATAGAACGGGATGAGAAGCTGCGTCAGGCACACTTGGAATGAGCCTCCTGGCACCTTCCGCTGGTTTACAATGACGCGCCGTATCATCCTTTGCTCACAATGTATTTGAGAGCGAATAAAGTGCTTTTTTGAACAACGGTTGTGTGAGCCAAGCAATAAAGCACATCACACTAAATGTGTTCCAAAAGTGCCAAAACGCTTTTCTCTGAGCGAGTGGAGTGCTTTTTTGGACGTGGCACACATGTGCCATATATGGAGAAAAGTTTTACCACAAAGCCTATAGGTTGCTTGAAATACATTATCACAGCGAGAGAAACACATTTTCTCATTTTAGCTGTAACTCCACAGCAGTGCTTCTCAGCCACACGAAACTGTTGCAGATAGAAGGGGATGAGAAGCTGCGTCAGGCACACTTGGAATGAGCCTCCTGGCACCTTCCGCTGGTTCACATTGATGCGCCGTATCATCCTTTGCTCACAATGCTTTTGAGAGCGAATAAAGTGCTTTTTTGAACAACGGTTGTGTGAGCCAAGCAATAAAGCACATCACACTAAATGTGTTCCATAAGTGTCAAAACGCTTTTCTCTGAGCGAGTGGAGTGCTTTTTTGGACGTGGCACACATGTGCCATATATGGAGAAAAGTTTTACCACAAAGCCTATAGGTTGCTTGAAATACATTATCACAGCGAGAGAAACACATTTTCTCATTTTAGCTGTAACTCCACAGCAGTGCTTCTCAGCCACACGAAACTGTTGCAGATAGAACGGGATGAGAAGCTGCGTCAGGCACACTTGGAATGAGCCTCCTGGCACCTTCCGCTGGTTTACAATGACGCGCCGTATCATCCTTTGCTCACAATGTATTTGAGAGCGAATAAAGTGCTTTTTTGAACAACGGTTGTGTGAGCCAAGCAATAAAGCACATCACACTAAATGTGTTCCAAAAGTGCCAAAACGCTTTTCTCTGAGCGAGTGGAGTGCTTTTTTGGACGTGGCACACATGTGCCATATATGGAGAAAAGTTTTACCACAAAGGCTATAGGTTGCTTGAAATACATTATCACAGCGAGAGAAACACATTTTCTCATTTTAGCTGTAACTCCACAGCAGTGCTTCTCAGCCACACGAAACTGTTGCAGATAGAAGGGGATGAGAAGCTGCGTCAGGCACACTTGGAATGAGCCTCCTGGCACCTTCCGCTGGTTCACATTGATGCGCCGTATCATCCTTTGCTCACAATGCTTTTGAGAGCGAATAAAGTGCTTTTTTGAACAACGGTTGTGTGAGCCAAGCAATAAAGCACATCACACTAAATGTGTTCCATAAGTGCCAAAACGCTTTTCTCTGAGCGAGTGGAGTGCTTTTTTGGACGTGGCACACATGTGCCATATATGGAGAAAAGTTTTACCACAAAGCCTATAGGTTGCTTGAAATACATTATCACAGCGAGAGAAACACATTTTCTCATTTTAGCTGTAACTCCACAGCAGTGCTTCTCAGCCACACGAAACTGTTGCAGATAGAACGGGATGAGAAGCTGCGTCAGGCACACTTGGAATGAGCCTCCTGGCACCTTCCGCTGGTTTACAATGACGCGCCGTATCATCCTTTGCTCACAATGTATTTGAGAGCGAATAAAGTGCTTTTTTGAACAACGGTTGTGTGAGCCAAGCAATAAAGCACATCACACTAAATGTGTTCCAAAAGTGCCAAAACGCTTTTCTCTGAGCGAGTGGAGTGCTTTTTTGGACGTGGCACACATGTGCCATATATGGAGAAAAGTTTTACCACAAAGCCTATAGGTTGCTTGAAATACATTATCACAGCGAGAGAAACACATTTTCTCATTTTAGCTGTAACTCCACAGCAGTGCTTCTCAGCCACACGAAACTGTTGCAGATAGAAGGGGATGAGAAGCTGCGTCAGGCACACTTGGAATGAGCCTCCTGGCACCTTCCGCTGGTTCACATTGATGCGCCGTATCATCCTTTGCTCACAATGCTTTTGAGAGCGAATAAAGTGCTTTTTTGAACAACGGTTGTGTGAGCCAAGCAATAAAGCACATCACACTAAATGTGTTCCATAAGTGTCAAAACGCTTTTCTCTGAGCGAGTGGAGTGCTTTTTTGGACGTGGCACACATGTGCCATATATGGAGAAAAGTTTTACCACAAAGCCTATAGGTTGCTTGAAATACATTATCACAGCGAGAGAAACACATTTTCTCATTTTAGCTGTAACTCCACAGCAGTGCTTCTCAGCCACACGAAACTGTTGCAGATAGAAGGGGATGAGAAGCTGCGTCAGGCACACTTGGAATGAGCCTCCTGGCACCTTCCGCTGGTTCACATTGATGCGCCGTATCATCCTTTGCTCACAATGCTTTTGAGAGCTAATAAAGTGCTTTTTTGAACAACGGTTGTGTGAGCCAAGCAATAAAGCACATCACACTAAATGTGTTCCATAAGTGCCAAAACGCTTTTCTCTGAGCGAGTGGAGTGCTTTTTTGGACGTGGCACACATGTGCCATATATGGAGACATTTTTTACCACAAAGCCTATAGGTTGCTTGAAATACATTATCACAGCGAGAGAAACACATTTTTTTCATTTTAGCTGTAACTCCACAGCAGTGCTTCTCAGCCACACGAAACTGTTGCAGATAGAACGGGATGAGAAGCTGCGTCAGGCACACTTGGAATGAGCCTCCTGGCACCTTCCGCTGGTTCACATTGACGCGCCGTATCATCCTTTGCTCACAATGCATTTGAGAGCGAATAAAGTGCTTTTTTGAACAACGGTTGTGTGAGCCAAGCAATAAAGCACATCACACTAAATGTGTTCCATAAGTGTCAAAACGCTTTTCTCTGAGCGAGTGGAGTGCTTTTTTGGACGTGGCACACATGTGCCATATATGGAGAAAAGTTTTACCACAAAGGCTATAGGTTGCTTGAAATACATTATCACAGCGAGAGAAACACATTTTCTCATTTTAGCTGTAACTCCACAGCAGTGCTTCTCAGCCACACGAAACTGTTGCAGATAGAAGGGGATGAGAAGCTGCGTCAGGCACACTTGGAATGAGCCTCCTGGCACCTTCCGCTGGTTCACATTGATGCGCCGTATCATCCTTTGCTCACAATGCTTTTGAGAGCGAATAAAGTGCTTTTTTGAACAACGGTTGTGTGAGCCAAGCAATAAAGCACATCACACTAAATGTGTTCCATAAGTGCCAAAACGCTTTTCTCTGAGCGAGTGGAGTGCTTTTTTGGACGTGGCACACATGTGCCATATATGGAGAAAAGTTTTACCACAAAGCCTATAGGTTGCTTGAAATACATTATCACAGCGAGAGAAACACATTTTCTCATTTTAGCTGTAACTCCACAGCAGTGCTTCTCAGCCACACGAAACTGTTGCAGATAGAACGGGATGAGAAGCTGCGTCAGGCACACTTGGAATGAGCCTCCTGGCACCTTCCGCTGGTTTACAATGACGCGCCGTATCATCCTTTGCTCACAATGTATTTGAGAGCGAATAAAGTGCTTTTTTGAACAACGGTTGTGTGAGCCAAGCAATAAAGCACATCACACTAAATGTGTTCCATAAGTGTCAAAACGCTTTTCTCTGAGCGAGTGGAGTGCTTTTTTGGACGTGGCACACATGTGCCATATATGGAGAAAAGTTTTACCACAAAGCCTATAGGTTGCTTGAAATACATTATCACAGCGAGAGAAACACATTTTCTCATTTTAGCTGTAACTCCACAGCAGTGCTTCTCAGCCACACGAAACTGTTGCAGATAGAAGGGGATGAGAAGCTGCGTCAGGCACACTTGGAATGAGCCTCCTGGCACCTTCCGCTGGTTCACATTGATGCGCCGTATCATCCTTTGCTCACAATGCTTTTGAGAGCTAATAAAGTGCTTTTTTGAACAACGGTTGTGTGAGCCAAGCAATAAAGCACATCACACTAAATGTGTTCCATAAGTGCCAAAACGCTTTTCTCTGAGCGAGTGGAGTGCTTTTTTGGACGTGGCACACATGTGCCATATATGGAGACATTTTTTACCACAAAGCCTATAGGTTGCTTGAAATACATTATCACAGCGAGAGAAACACATTTTTTTCATTTTAGCTGTAACTCCACAGCAGTGCTTCTCAGCCACACGAAACTGTTGCAGATAGAACGGGATGAGAAGCTGCGTCAGGCACACTTGGAATGAGCCTCCTGGCACCTTCCGCTGGTTCACATTGACGCGCCGTATCATCCTTTGCTCACAATGCATTTGAGAGCGAATAAAGTGCTTTTTTGAACAACGGTTGTGTGAGCCAAGCAATAAAGCACATCACACTAAATGTGTTCCATAAGTGTCAAAACGCTTTTCTCTGAGCGAGTGGAGTGCTTTTTTGGACGTGGCACACATGTGCCATATATGGAGAAAAGTTTTACCACAAAGCCTATAGGTTGCTTGAAATACATTATCACAGCGAGAGAAACACATTTTCTCATTTTAGCTGTAACTCCACAGCAGTGCTTCTCAGCCACACGAAACTGTTGCAGATAGAAGGGGATGAGAAGCTGCGTCAGGCACACTTGGAATGAGCCTCCTGGCACCTTCCGCTGGTTCACATTGATGCGCCGTATCATCCTTTGCTCACAATGCTTTTGAGAGCGAATAAAGTGCTTTTTTGAACAACGGTTGTGTGAGCCAAGCAATAAAGCACATCACACTAAATGTGTTCCATAAGTGTCAAAACGCTTTTCTCTGAGCGAGTGGAGTGCTTTTTTGGACGTGGCACACATGTGCCATATATGGAGAAAAGTTTTACCACAAAGCCTATAGGTTGCTTGAAATACATTATCACAGCGAGAGAAACACATTTTCTCATTTTAGCTGTAACTCCACAGCAGTGCTTCTCAGCCACACGAAACTGTTGCAGATAGAACGGGATGAGAAGCTGCGTCAGGCACACTTGGAATGAGCCTCCTGGCACCTTCCGCTGGTTTACAATGACGCGCCGTATCATCCTTTGCTCACAATGTATTTGAGAGCGAATAAAGTGCTTTTTTGAACAACGGTTGTGTGAGCCAAGCAATAAAGCACATCACACTAAATGTGTTCCAAAAGTGCCAAAACGCTTTTCTCTGAGCGAGTGGAGTGCTTTTTTGGACGTGGCACACATGTGCCATATATGGAGAAAAGTTTTACCACAAAGGCTATAGGTTGCTTGAAATACATTATCACAGCGAGAGAAACACATTTTCTCATTTTAGCTGTAACTCCACAGCAGTGCTTCTCAGCCACACGAAACTGTTGCAGATAGAAGGGGATGAGAAGCTGCGTCAGGCACACTTGGAATGAGCCTCCTGGCACCTTCCGCTGGTTCACATTGATGCGCCGTATCATCCTTTGCTCACAATGCTTTTGAGAGCGAATAAAGTGCTTTTTTGAACAACGGTTGTGTGAGCCAAGCAATAAAGCACATCACACTAAATGTGTTCCATAAGTGCCAAAACGCTTTTCTCTGAGCGAGTGGAGTGCTTTTTTGGACGTGGCACACATGTGCCATATATGGAGAAAAGTTTTACCACAAAGCCTATAGGTTGCTTGAAATACATTATCACAGCGAGAGAAACACATTTTCTCATTTTAGCTGTAACTCCACAGCAGTGCTTCTCAGCCACACGAAACTGTTGCAGATAGAACGGGATGAGAAGCTGCGTCAGGCACACTTGGAATGAGCCTCCTGGCACCTTCCGCTGGTTTACAATGACGCGCCGTATCATCCTTTGCTCACAATGTATTTGAGAGCGAATAAAGTGCTTTTTTGAACAACGGTTGTGTGAGCCAAGCAATAAAGCACATCACACTAAATGTGTTCCAAAAGTGCCAAAACGCTTTTCTCTGAGCGAGTGGAGTGCTTTTTTGGACGTGGCACACATGTGCCATATATGGAGAAAAGTTTTACCACAAAGCCTATAGGTTGCTTGAAATACATTATCACAGCGAGAGAAACACATTTTCTCATTTTAGCTGTAACTCCACAGCAGTGCTTTTCAGCCACACGAAACTGTTGCAGATAGAAGGGGATGAGAAGCTGCGTCAGGCACACTTGGAATGAGCCTCCTGGCACCTTCCGCTGGTTCACATTGATGCGCCGTATCATCCTTTGCTCACAATGCTTTTGAGAGCGAATAAAGTGCTTTTTTGAACAACGGTTGTGTGAGCCAAGCAATAAAGCACATCACACTAAATGTGTTCCATAAGTGTCAAAACGCTTTTCTCTGAGCGAGTGGAGTGCTTTTTTGGACGTGGCACACATGTGCCATATATGGAGAAAAGTTTTACCACAAAGCCTATAGGTTGCTTGAAATACATTATCACAGCGAGAGAAACACATTTTCTCATTTTAGCTGTAACTCCACAGCAGTGCTTCTCAGCCACACGAAACTGTTGCAGATAGAAGGGGATGAGAAGCTGCGTCAGGCACACTTGGAATGAGCCTCCTGGCACCTTCCGCTGGTTCACATTGATGCGCCGTATCATCCTTTGCTCACAATGCTTTTGAGAGCTAATAAAGTGCTTTTTTGAACAACGGTTGTGTGAGCCAAGCAATAAAGCACATCACACTAAATGTGTTCCATAAGTGCCAAAACGCTTTTCTCTGAGCGAGTGGAGTGCTTTTTTGGACGTGGCACACATGTGCCATATATGGAGACATTTTTTACCACAAAGCCTATAGGTTGCTTGAAATACATTATCACAGCGAGAGAAACACATTTTTTTCATTTTAGCTGTAACTCCACAGCAGTGCTTCTCAGCCACACGAAACTGTTGCAGATAGAACGGGATGAGAAGCTGCGTCAGGCACACTTGGAATGAGCCTCCTGGCACCTTCCGCTGGTTCACATTGACGCGCCGTATCATCCTTTGCTCACAATGCATTTGAGAGCGAATAAAGTGCTTTTTTGAACAACGGTTGTGTGAGCCAAGCAATAAAGCACATCACACTAAATGTGTTCCATAAGTGTCAAAACGCTTTTCTCTGAGCGAGTGGAGTGCTTTTTTGGACGTGGCACACATGTGCCATATATGGAGAAAAGTTTTACCACAAAGGCTATAGGTTGCTTGAAATACATTATCACAGCGAGAGAAACACATTTTCTCATTTTAGCTGTAACTCCACAGCAGTGCTTCTCAGCCACACGAAACTGTTGCAGATAGAAGGGGATGAGAAGCTGCGTCAGGCACACTTGGAATGAGCCTCCTGGCACCTTCCGCTGGTTCACATTGATGCGCCGTATCATCCTTTGCTCACAATGCTTTTGAGAGCGAATAAAGTGCTTTTTTGAACAACGGTTGTGTGAGCCAAGCAATAAAGCACATCACACTAAATGTGTTCCATAAGTGCCAAAACGCTTTTCTCTGAGCGAGTGGAGTGCTTTTTTGGACGTGGCACACATGTGCCATATATGGAGAAAAGTTTTACCACAAAGCCTATAGGTTGCTTGAAATACATTATCACAGCGAGAGAAACACATTTTCTCATTTTAGCTGTAACTCCACAGCAGTGCTTCTCAGCCACACGAAACTGTTGCAGATAGAACGGGATGAGAAGCTGCGTCAGGCACACTTGGAATGAGCCTCCTGGCACCTTCCGCTGGTTTACAATGACGCGCCGTATCATCCTTTGCTCACAATGTATTTGAGAGCGAATAAAGTGCTTTTTTGAACAACGGTTGTGTGAGCCAAGCAATAAAGCACATCACACTAAATGTGTTCCAAAAGTGCCAAAACGCTTTTCTCTGAGCGAGTGGAGTGCTTTTTTGGACGTGGCACACATGTGCCATATATGGAGAAAAGTTTTACCACAAAGCCTATAGGTTGCTTGAAATACATTATCACAGCGAGAGAAACACATTTTCTCATTTTAGCTGTAACTCCACAGCAGTGCTTCTCAGCCACACGAAACTGTTGCAGATAGAAGGGGATGAGAAGCTGCGTCAGGCACACTTGGAATGAGCCTCCTGGCACCTTCCGCTGGTTCACATTGATGCGCCGTATCATCCTTTGCTCACAATGCTTTTGAGAGCGAATAAAGTGCTTTTTTGAACAACGGTTGTGTGAGCCAAGCAATAAAGCACATCACACTAAATGTGTTCCATAAGTGTCAAAACGCTTTTCTCTGAGCGAGTGGAGTGCTTTTTTGGACGTGGCACACATGTGCCATATATGGAGAAAAGTTTTACCACAAAGCCTATAGGTTGCTTGAAATACATTATCACAGCGAGAGAAACACATTTTCTCATTTTAGCTGTAACTCCACAGCAGTGCTTCTCAGCCACACGAAACTGTTGCAGATAGAAGGGGATGAGAAGCTGCGTCAGGCACACTTGGAATGAGCCTCCTGGCACCTTCCGCTGGTTCACATTGATGCGCCGTATCATCCTTTGCTCACAATGCTTTTGAGAGCTAATAAAGTGCTTTTTTGAACAACGGTTGTGTGAGCCAAGCAATAAAGCACATCACACTAAATGTGTTCCATAAGTGCCAAAACGCTTTTCTCTGAGCGAGTGGAGTGCTTTTTTGGACGTGGCACACATGTGCCATATATGGAGACATTTTTTACCACAAAGCCTATAGGTTGCTTGAAATACATTATCACAGCGAGAGAAACACATTTTTTTCATTTTAGCTGTAACTCCACAGCAGTGCTTCTCAGCCACACGAAACTGTTGCAGATAGAACGGGATGAGAAGCTGCGTCAGGCACACTTGGAATGAGCCTCCTGGCACCTTCCGCTGGTTCACATTGACGCGCCGTATCATCCTTTGCTCACAATGCATTTGAGAGCGAATAAAGTGCTTTTTTGAACAACGGTTGTGTGAGCCAAGCAATAAAGCACATCACACTAAATGTGTTCCATAAGTGTCAAAACGCTTTTCTCTGAGCGAGTGGAGTGCTTTTTTGGACGTGGCACACATGTGCCATATATGGAGAAAAGTTTTACCACAAAGCCTATAGGTTGCTTGAAATACATTATCACAGCGAGAGAAACACATTTTCTCATTTTAGCTGTAACTCCACAGCAGTGCTTCTCAGCCACACGAAACTGTTGCAGATAGAAGGGGATGAGAAGCTGCGTCAGGCACACTTGGAATGAGCCTCCTGGCACCTTCCGCTGGTTCACATTGATGCGCCGTATCATCCTTTGCTCACAATGCTTTTGAGAGCGAATAAAGTGCTTTTTTGAACAACGGTTGTGTGAGCCAAGCAATAAAGCACATCACACTAAATGTGTTCCATAAGTGTCAAAACGCTTTTCTCTGAGCGAGTGGAGTGCTTTTTTGGACGTGGCACACATGTGCCATATATGGAGAAAAGTTTTACCACAAAGCCTATAGGTTGCTTGAAATACATTATCACAGCGAGAGAAACACATTTTCTCATTTTAGCTGTAACTCCACAGCAGTGCTTCTCAGCCACACGAAACTGTTGCAGATAGAACGGGATGAGAAGCTGCGTCAGGCACACTTGGAATGAGCCTCCTGGCACCTTCCGCTGGTTTACAATGACGCGCCGTATCATCCTTTGCTCACAATGTATTTGAGAGCGAATAAAGTGCTTTTTTGAACAACGGTTGTGTGAGCCAAGCAATAAAGCACATCACACTAAATGTGTTCCAAAAGTGCCAAAACGCTTTTCTCTGAGCGAGTGGAGTGCTTTTTTGGACGTGGCACACATGTGCCATATATGGAGAAAAGTTTTACCACAAAGGCTATAGGTTGCTTGAAATACATTATCACAGCGAGAGAAACACATTTTCTCATTTTAGCTGTAACTCCACAGCAGTGCTTCCCAGCCACACGAAACTGTTGCAGATAGAAGGGGATGAGAAGCTGCGTCAGGCACACTTGGAATGAGCCTCCTGGCACCTTCCGCTGGTTCACATTGATGCGCCGTATCATCCTTTGCTCACAATGCTTTTGAGAGCGAATAAAGTGCTTTTTTGAACAACGGTTGTGTGAGCCAAGCAATAAAGCACATCACACTAAATGTGTTCCATAAGTGTCAAAACGCTTTTCTCTGAGCGAGTGGAGTGCTTTTTTGGACGTGGCACACATGTGCCATATATGGAGAAAAGTTTTACCACAAAGCCTATAGGTTGCTTGAAATACATTATCACAGCGAGAGAAACACATTTTCTCATTTTAGCTGTAACTCCACAGCAGTGCTTCTCAGCCACACGAAACTGTTGCAGATAGAAGGGGATGAGAAGCTGCGTCAGGCACACTTGGAATGAGCCTCCTGGCACCTTCCGCTGGTTCACATTGATGCGCCGTATCATCCTTTGCTCACAATGCTTTTGAGAGCTAATAAAGTGCTTTTTTGAACAACGGTTGTGTGAGCCAAGCAATAAAGCACATCACACTAAATGTGTTCCATAAGTGCCAAAACGCTTTTCTCTGAGCGAGTGGAGTGCTTTTTTGGACGTGGCACACATGTGCCATATATGGAGACATTTTTTACCACAAAGCCTATAGGTTGCTTGAAATACATTATCACAGCGAGAGAAACACATTTTTTTCATTTTAGCTGTAACTCCACAGCAGTGCTTCTCAGCCACACGAAACTGTTGCAGATAGAACGGGATGAGAAGCTGCGTCAGGCACACTTGGAATGAGCCTCCTGGCACCTTCCGCTGGTTCACATTGACGCGCCGTATCATCCTTTGCTCACAATGCATTTGAGAGCGAATAAAGTGCTTTTTTGAACAACGGTTGTGTGAGCCAAGCAATAAAGCACATCACACTAAATGTGTTCCAAAAGTGCCAAAACGCTTTTCTCTGAGCGAGTGGAGTGCTTTTTTGGACGTGGCACACATGTGCCATATATGGAGAAAAGTTTTACCACAAAGCCTATAGGTTGCTTGAAATACATTATCACAGCGAGAGAAACACATTTTCTCATTTTAGCTGTAACTCCACAGCAGTGCTTCTCAGCCACACGAAACTGTTGCAGATAGAAGGGGATGAGAAGCTGCGTCAGGCACACTTGGAATGAGCCTCCTGGCACCTTCCGCTGGTTCACATTGATGCGCCGTATCATCCTTTGCTCACAATGCTTTTGAGAGCGAATAAAGTGCTTTTTTGAACAACGGTTGTGTGAGCCAAGCAATAAAGCACATCACACTAAATGTGTTCCATAAGTGTCAAAACGCTTTTCTCTGAGCGAGTGGAGTGCTTTTTTGGACGTGGCACACATGTGCCATATATGGAGAAAAGTTTTACCACAAAGCCTATAGGTTGCTTGAAATACATTATCACAGCGAGAGAAACACATTTTCTCATTTTAGCTGTAACTCCACAGCAGTGCTTCTCAGCCACACGAAACTGTTGCAGATAGAACGGGATGAGAAGCTGCGTCAGGCACACTTGGAATGAGCCTCCTGGCACCTTCCGCTGGTTTACAATGACGCGCCGTATCATCCTTTGCTCACAATGTATTTGAGAGCGAATAAAGTGCTTTTTTGAACAACGGTTGTGTGAGCCAAGCAATAAAGCACATCACACTAAATGTGTTCCAAAAGTGCCAAAACGCTTTTCTCTGAGCGAGTGGAGTGCTTTTTTGGACGTGGCACACATGTGCCATATATGGAGAAAAGTTTTACCACAAAGCCTATAGGTTGCTTGAAATACATTATCACAGCGAGAGAAACACATTTTCTCATTTTAGCTGTAACTCCACAGCAGTGCTTCTCAGCCACACGAAACTGTTGCAGATAGAAGGGGATGAGAAGCTGCGTCAGGCACACTTGGAATGAGCCTCCTGGCACCTTCCGCTGGTTCACATTGATGCGCCGTATCATCCTTTGCTCACAATGCTTTTGAGAGCGAATAAAGTGCTTTTTTGAACAACGGTTGTGTGAGCCAAGCAATAAAGCACATCACACTAAATGTGTTCCATAAGTGTCAAAACGCTTTTCTCTGAGCGAGTGGAGTGCTTTTTTGGACGTGGCACACATGTGCCATATATGGAGAAAAGTTTTACCACAAAGCCTATAGGTTGCTTGAAATACATTATCACAGCGAGAGAAACACATTTTCTCATTTTAGCTGTAACTCCACAGCAGTGCTTCTCAGCCACACGAAACTGTTGCAGATAGAACGGGATGAGAAGCTGCGTCAGGCACACTTGGAATGAGCCTCCTGGCACCTTCCGCTGGTTTACAATGACGCGCCGTATCATCCTTTGCTCACAATGTATTTGAGAGCGAATAAAGTGCTTTTTTGAACAACGGTTGTGTGAGCCAAGCAATAAAGCACATCACACTAAATGTGTTCCAAAAGTGCCAAAACGCTTTTCTCTGAGCGAGTGGAGTGCTTTTTTGGACGTGGCACACATGTGCCATATATGGAGAAAAGTTTTACCACAAAGGCTATAGGTTGCTTGAAATACATTATCACAGCGAGAGAAACACATTTTCTCATTTTAGCTGTAACTCCACAGCAGTGCTTCCCAGCCACACGAAACTGTTGCAGATAGAAGGGGATGAGAAACTGCGTCAGGCACACTTGGAATGAGCCTCCTGGCACCTTCCGCTGGTTCACATTGATGCGCCGTATCATCCTTTGCTCACAATGCTTTTGAGAGCGAATAAAGTGCTTTTTTGAACAACGGTTGTGTGAGCCAAGCAATAAAGCACATCACACTAAATGTGTTCCATAAGTGTCAAAACGCTTTTCTCTGAGCGAGTGGAGTGCTTTTTTGGACGTGGCACACATGTGCCATATATGGAGACATTTTTTACCACAAAGCCTATAGGTTGCTTGAAATACATTATCACAGCGAGAGAAACACATTTTTTTCATTTTAGCTGTAACTCCACAGCAGTGCTTCTCAGCCACACGAAACTGTTGCAGATAGAACGGGATGAGAAGCTGCGTCAGGCACACTTGGAATGAGCCTCCTGGCACCTTCCGCTGGTTCACATTGATGCGCCGTATCATCCTTTGCTCACAATGCTTTTGAGAGCGAATAAAGTGCTTTTTTGAACAACGGTTGTGTGAGCCAAGCAATAAAGCACATCACACTAAATGTGTTCCATAAGTGTCAAAACGCTTTTCTCTGAGCGAGTGGAGTGCTTTTTTGGACGTGGCACACATGTGCCATATATGGAGAAAAGTTTTACCACAAAGCCTATAGGTTGCTTGAAATACATTATCACAGCGAGAGAAACACATTTTCTCATTTTAGCTGTAACTCCACAGCAGTGCTTCTCAGCCACACGAAACTGTTGCAGATAGAACGGGATGAGAAGCTGCGTCAGGCACACTTGGAATGAGCCTCCTGGCACCTTCCGCTGGTTCACATTGATGCGCCGTATCATCCTTTGCTCACAATGCTTTTGAGAGCGAATAAAGTGCTTTTTTGAACAACGGTTGTGTGAGCCAAGCAATAAAGCACATCACACTAAATGTGTTCCATAAGTGTCAAAACGCTTTTCTCTGAGCGAGTGGAGTGCTTTTTTGGACGTGGCACACATGTGCCATATATGGAGAAAAGTTTTACCACAAAGCCTATAGGTTGCTTGAAATACATTATCACAGCGAGAGAAACACATTTTCTCATTTTAGCTGTAACTCCACAGCAGTGCTTCTCAGCCACACGAAACTGTTGCAGATAGAAGGGGATGAGAAGCTGCGTCAGGCACACTTGGAATGAGCCTCCTGGCACCTTCCGCTGGTTCACATTGATGCGCCGTATCATCCTTTGCTCACAATGCTTTTGAGAGCGAATAAAGTGCTTTTTTGAACAACGGTTGTGTGAGCCAAGCAATAAAGCACATCACACTAAATGTGTTCCATAAGTGCCAAAACGCTTTTCTCTGAGCGAGTGGAGTGCTTTTTTGGACGTGGCACACATGTGCCATATATGGAGAAAAGTTTTACCACAAAGCCTATAGGTTGCTTGAAATACATTATCACAGCGAGAGAAACACATTTTCTCATTTTAGCTGTAACTCCACAGCAGTGCTTCTCAGCCACACGAAACTGTTGCAGATAGAACGGGATGAGAAGCTGCGTCAGGCACACTTGGAATGAGCCTCCTGGCACCTTCCGCTGGTTTACAATGACGCGCCGTATCATCCTTTGCTCACAATGTATTTGAGAGCGAATAAAGTGCTTTTTTGAACAACGGTTGTGTGAGCCAAGCAATAAAGCACATCACACTAAATGTGTTCCAAAAGTGCCAAAACGCTTTTCTCTGAGCGAGTGGAGTGCTTTTTTGGACGTGGCACACATGTGCCATATATGGAGAAAAGTTTTACCACAAAGCCTATAGGTTGCTTGAAATACATTATCACAGCGAGAGAAACACATTTTCTCATTTTAGCTGTAACTCCACAGCAGTGCTTCTCAGCCACACGAAACTGTTGCAGATAGAAGGGGATGAGAAGCTGCGTCAGGCACACTTGGAATGAGCCTCCTGGCACCTTCCGCTGGTTCACATTGATGCGCCGTATCATCCTTTGCTCACAATGCTTTTGAGAGCGAATAAAGTGCTTTTTTGAACAACGGTTGTGTGAGCCAAGCAATAAAGCACATCACACTAAATGTGTTCCATAAGTGTCAAAACGCTTTTCTCTGAGCGAGTGGAGTGCTTTTTTGGACGTGGCACACATGTGCCATATATGGAGAAAAGTTTTACCACAAAGCCTATAGGTTGCTTGAAATACATTATCACAGCGAGAGAAACACATTTTCTCATTTTAGCTGTAACTCCACAGCAGTGCTTCTCAGCCACACGAAACTGTTGCAGATAGAACGGGATGAGAAGCTGCGTCAGGCACACTTGGAATGAGCCTCCTGGCACCTTCCGCTGGTTTACAATGACGCGCCGTATCATCCTTTGCTCACAATGTATTTGAGAGCGAATAAAGTGCTTTTTTGAACAACGGTTGTGTGAGCCAAGCAATAAAGCACATCACACTAAATGTGTTCCATAAGTGTCAAAACGCTTTTCTCTGAGCGAGTGGAGTGCTTTTTTGGACGTGGCACACATGTGCCATATATGGAGAAAAGTTTTACCACAAAGCCTATAGGTTGCTTGAAATACATTATCACAGCGAGAGAAACACATTTTCTCATTTTAGCTGTAACTCCACAGCAGTGCTTCTCAGCCACACGAAACTGTTGCAGATAGAAGGGGATGAGAAGCTGCGTCAGGCACACTTGGAATGAGCCTCCTGGCACCTTCCGCTGGTTCACATTGATGCGCCGTATCATCCTTTGCTCACAATGCTTTTGAGAGCTAATAAAGTGCTTTTTTGAACAACGGTTGTGTGAGCCAAGCAATAAAGCACATCACACTAAATGTGTTCCATAAGTGCCAAAACGCTTTTCTCTGAGCGAGTGGAGTGCTTTTTTGGACGTGGCACACATGTGCCATATATGGAGACATTTTTTACCACAAAGCCTATAGGTTGCTTGAAATACATTATCACAGCGAGAGAAACACATTTTTTTCATTTTAGCTGTAACTCCACAGCAGTGCTTCTCAGCCACACGAAACTGTTGCAGATAGAACGGGATGAGAAGCTGCGTCAGGCACACTTGGAATGAGCCTCCTGGCACCTTCCGCTGGTTCACATTGACGCGCCGTATCATCCTTTGCTCACAATGCTTTTGAGAGCGAATAAAGTGCTTTTTTGAACAACGGTTGTGTGAGCCAAGCAATAAAGCACATCACACTAAATGTGTTCCATAAGTGTCAAAACGCTTTTCTCTGAGCGAGTGGAGTGCTTTTTTGGACGTGGCACACATGTGCCATATATGGAGAAAAGTTTTACCACAAAGCCTATAGGTTGCTTGAAATACATTATCACAGCGAGAGAAACACATTTTCTCATTTTAGCTGTAACTCCACAGCAGTGCTTCTCAGCCACACGAAACTGTTGCAGATAGAACGGGATGAGAAGCTGCGTCAGGCACACTTGGAATGAGCCTCCTGGCACCTTCCGCTGGTTTACAATGACGCGCCGTATCATCCTTTGCTCACAATGTATTTGAGAGCGAATAAAGTGCTTTTTTGAACAACGGTTGTGTGAGCCAAGCAATAAAGCACATCACACTAAATGTGTTCCAAAAGTGCCAAAACGCTTTTCTCTGAGCGAGTGGAGTGCTTTTTTGGACGTGGCACACATGTGCCATATATGGAGACATTTTTTACCACAAAGCCTATAGGTTGCTTGAAATACATTATCACAGCGAGAGAAACACATTTTTTTCATTTTAGCTGTAACTCCACAGCAGTGCTTCTCAGCCACACGAAACTGTTGCAGATAGAACGGGATGAGAAGCTGCGTCAGGCACACTTGGAATGAGCCTCCTGGCACCTTCCGCTGGTTCACATTGATGCGCCGTATCATCCTTTGCTCACAATGCTTTTGAGAGCGAATAAAGTGCTTTTTTGAACAACGGTTGTGTGAGCCAAGCAATAAAGCACATCACACTAAATGTGTTCCATAAGTGTCAAAACGCTTTTCTCTGAGCGAGTGGAGTGCTTTTTTGGACGTGGCACACATGTGCCATATATGGAGAAAAGTTTTACCACAAAGCCTATAGGTTGCTTGAAATACATTATCACAGCGAGAGAAACACATTTTCTCATTTTAGCTGTAACTCCACAGCAGTGCTTCTCAGCCACACGAAACTGTTGCAGATAGAACGGGATGAGAAGCTGCGTCAGGCACACTTGGAATGAGCCTCCTGGCACCTTCCGCTGGTTCACATTGATGCGCCGTATCATCCTTTGCTCACAATGCTTTTGAGAGCGAATAAAGTGCTTTTTTGAACAACGGTTGTGTGAGCCAAGCAATAAAGCACATCACACTAAATGTGTTCCATAAGTGTCAAAACGCTTTTCTCTGAGCGAGTGGAGTGCTTTTTTGGACGTGGCACACATGTGCCATATATGGAGAAAAGTTTTACCACAAAGCCTATAGGTTGCTTGAAATACATTATCACAGCGAGAGAAACACATTTTCTCATTTTAGCTGTAACTCCACAGCAGTGCTTCTCAGCCACACGAAACTGTTGCAGATAGAAGGGGATGAGAAGCTGCGTCAGGCACACTTGGAATGAGCCTCCTGGCACCTTCCGCTGGTTCACATTGATGCGCCGTATCATCCTTTGCTCACAATGCTTTTGAGAGCGAATAAAGTGCTTTTTTGAACAACGGTTGTGTGAGCCAAGCAATAAAGCACATCACACTAAATGTGTTCCATAAGTGCCAAAACGCTTTTCTCTGAGCGAGTGGAGTGCTTTTTTGGACGTGGCACACATGTGCCATATATGGAGAAAAGTTTTACCACAAAGCCTATAGGTTGCTTGAAATACATTATCACAGCGAGAGAAACACATTTTCTCATTTTAGCTGTAACTCCACAGCAGTGCTTCTCAGCCACACGAAACTGTTGCAGATAGAACGGGATGAGAAGCTGCGTCAGGCACACTTGGAATGAGCCTCCTGGCACCTTCCGCTGGTTTACAATGACGCGCCGTATCATCCTTTGCTCACAATGTATTTGAGAGCGAATAAAGTGCTTTTTTGAACAACGGTTGTGTGAGCCAAGCAATAAAGCACATCACACTAAATGTGTTCCAAAAGTGCCAAAACGCTTTTCTCTGAGCGAGTGGAGTGCTTTTTTGGACGTGGCACACATGTGCCATATATGGAGAAAAGTTTTACCACAAAGCCTATAGGTTGCTTGAAATACATTATCACAGCGAGAGAAACACATTTTCTCATTTTAGCTGTAACTCCACAGCAGTGCTTCTCAGCCACACGAAACTGTTGCAGATAGAAGGGGATGAGAAGCTGCGTCAGGCACACTTGGAATGAGCCTCCTGGCACCTTCCGCTGGTTCACATTGATGCGCCGTATCATCCTTTGCTCACAATGCTTTTGAGAGCGAATAAAGTGCTTTTTTGAACAACGGTTGTGTGAGCCAAGCAATAAAGCACATCACACTAAATGTGTTCCATAAGTGTCAAAACGCTTTTCTCTGAGCGAGTGGAGTGCTTTTTTGGACGTGGCACACATGTGCCATATATGGAGAAAAGTTTTACCACAAAGCCTATAGGTTGCTTGAAATACATTATCACAGCGAGAGAAACACATTTTCTCATTTTAGCTGTAACTCCACAGCAGTGCTTCTCAGCCACACGAAACTGTTGCAGATAGAACGGGATGAGAAGCTGCGTCAGGCACACTTGGAATGAGCCTCCTGGCACCTTCCGCTGGTTTACAATGACGCGCCGTATCATCCTTTGCTCACAATGTATTTGAGAGCGAATAAAGTGCTTTTTTGAACAACGGTTGTGTGAGCCAAGCAATAAAGCACATCACACTAAATGTGTTCCATAAGTGTCAAAACGCTTTTCTCTGAGCGAGTGGAGTGCTTTTTTGGACGTGGCACACATGTGCCATATATGGAGAAAAGTTTTACCACAAAGCCTATAGGTTGCTTGAAATACATTATCACAGCGAGAGAAACACATTTTCTCATTTTAGCTGTAACTCCACAGCAGTGCTTCTCAGCCACACGAAACTGTTGCAGATAGAAGGGGATGAGAAGCTGCGTCAGGCACACTTGGAATGAGCCTCCTGGCACCTTCCGCTGGTTCACATTGATGCGCCGTATCATCCTTTGCTCACAATGCTTTTGAGAGCTAATAAAGTGCTTTTTTGAACAACGGTTGTGTGAGCCAAGCAATAAAGCACATCACACTAAATGTGTTCCATAAGTGCCAAAACGCTTTTCTCTGAGCGAGTGGAGTGCTTTTTTGGACGTGGCACACATGTGCCATATATGGAGACATTTTTTACCACAAAGCCTATAGGTTGCTTGAAATACATTATCACAGCGAGAGAAACACATTTTTTTCATTT
This sequence comes from Doryrhamphus excisus, assembly GCF_030265055.1. Classification (NCBI taxonomy): domain Eukaryota; kingdom Metazoa; phylum Chordata; class Actinopteri; order Syngnathiformes; family Syngnathidae; genus Doryrhamphus; species Doryrhamphus excisus. The sequence goes on along the minus strand of NC_080468.1, from coordinate 30,389,294 downwards.
TAGCTGTAACTCCACAGCAGTGCTTCTCAGCCACACGAAACTGTTGCAGATAGAACGGGATGAGAAGCTGCGTCAGGCACACTTGGAATGAGCCTCCTGGCACCTTCCGCTGGTTCACATTGACGCGCCGTATCATCCTTTGCTCACAATGCTTTTGAGAGCGAATAAAGTGCTTTTTTGAACAACGGTTGTGTGAGCCAAGCAATAAAGCACATCACACTAAATGTGTTCCATAAGTGTCAAAACGCTTTTCTCTGAGCGAGTGGAGTGCTTTTTTGGACGTGGCACACATGTGCCATATATGGAGAAAAGTTTTACCACAAAGCCTATAGGTTGCTTGAAATACATTATCACAGCGAGAGAAACACATTTTCTCATTTTAGCTGTAACTCCACAGCAGTGCTTCTCAGCCACACGAAACTGTTGCAGATAGAACGGGATGAGAAGCTGCGTCAGGCACACTTGGAATGAGCCTCCTGGCACCTTCCGCTGGTTTACAATGACGCGCCGTATCATCCTTTGCTCACAATGTATTTGAGAGCGAATAAAGTGCTTTTTTGAACAACGGTTGTGTGAGCCAAGCAATAAAGCACATCACACTAAATGTGTTCCAAAAGTGCCAAAACGCTTTTCTCTGAGCGAGTGGAGTGCTTTTTTGGACGTGGCACACATGTGCCATATATGGAGAAAAGTTTTACCACAAAGGCTATAGGTTGCTTGAAATACATTATCACAGCGAGAGAAACACATTTTCTCATTTTAGCTGTAACTCCACAGCAGTGCTTCTCAGCCACACGAAACTGTTGCAGATAGAACGGGATGAGAAGCTGCGTCAGGCACACTTGGAATGAGCCTCCTGGCACCTTCCGCTGGTTTACAATGACGCGCCGTATCATCCTTTGCTCACAATGTATTTGAGAGCGAATAAAGTGCTTTTTTGAACAACGGTTGTGTGAGCCAAGCAATAAAGCACATCACACTAAATGTGTTCCATAAGTGTCAAAACGCTTTTCTCTGAGCGAGTGGAGTGCTTTTTTGGACGTGGCACACATGTGCCATATATGGAGAAAAGTTTTACCACAAAGCCTATAGGTTGCTTGAAATACATTATCACAGCGAGAGAAACACATTTTCTCATTTTAGCTGTAACTCCACAGCAGTGCTTCTCAGCCACACGAAACTGTTGCAGATAGAAGGGGATGAGAAGCTGCGTCAGGCACACTTGGAATGAGCCTCCTGGCACCTTCCGCTGGTTCACATTGATGCGCCGTATCATCCTTTGCTCACAATGCTTTTGAGAGCTAATAAAGTGCTTTTTTGAACAACGGTTGTGTGAGCCAAGCAATAAAGCACATCACACTAAATGTGTTCCATAAGTGCCAAAACGCTTTTCTCTGAGCGAGTGGAGTGCTTTTTTGGACGTGGCACACATGTGCCATATATGGAGACATTTTTTACCACAAAGCCTATAGGTTGCTTGAAATACATTATCACAGCGAGAGAAACACATTTTTTTCATTTTAGCTGTAACTCCACAGCAGTGCTTCTCAGCCACACGAAACTGTTGCAGATAGAACGGGATGAGAAGCTGCGTCAGGCACACTTGGAATGAGCCTCCTGGCACCTTCCGCTGGTTCACATTGACGCGCCGTATCATCCTTTGCTCACAATGCATTTGAGAGCGAATAAAGTGCTTTTTTGAACAACGGTTGTGTGAGCCAAGCAATAAAGCACATCACACTAAATGTGTTCCATAAGTGTCAAAACGCTTTTCTCTGAGCGAGTGGAGTGCTTTTTTGGACGTGGCACACATGTGCCATATATGGAGAAAAGTTTTACCACAAAGCCTATAGGTTGCTTGAAATACATTATCACAGCGAGAGAAACACATTTTCTCATTTTAGCTGTAACTCCACAGCAGTGCTTCTCAGCCACACGAAACTGTTGCAGATAGAACGGGATGAGAAGCTGCGTCAGGCACACTTGGAATGAGCCTCCTGGCACCTTCCGCTGGTTTACAATGACGCGCCGTATCATCCTTTGCTCACAATGTATTTGAGAGCGAATAAAGTGCTTTTTTGAACAACGGTTGTGTGAGCCAAGCAATAAAGCACATCACACTAAATGTGTTCCAAAAGTGCCAAAACGCTTTTCTCTGAGCGAGTGGAGTGCTTTTTTGGACGTGGCACACATGTGCCATATATGGAGAAAAGTTTTACCACAAAGCCTATAGGTTGCTTGAAATACATTATCACAGCGAGAGAAACACATTTTCTCATTTTAGCTGTAACTCCACAGCAGTGCTTCTCAGCCACACGAAACTGTTGCAGATAGAAGGGGATGAGAAGCTGCGTCAGGCACACTTGGAATGAGCCTCCTGGCACCTTCCGCTGGTTCACATTGATGCGCCGTATCATCCTTTGCTCACAATGCTTTTGAGAGCGAATAAAGTGCTTTTTTGAACAACGGTTGTGTGAGCCAAGCAATAAAGCACATCACACTAAATGTGTTCCATAAGTGTCAAAACGCTTTTCTCTGAGCGAGTGGAGTGCTTTTTTGGACGTGGCACACATGTGCCATATATGGAGAAAAGTTTTACCACAAAGCCTATAGGTTGCTTGAAATACATTATCACAGCGAGAGAAACACATTTTCTCATTTTAGCTGTAACTCCACAGCAGTGCTTCTCAGCCACACGAAACTGTTGCAGATAGAACGGGATGAGAAGCTGCGTCAGGCACACTTGGAATGAGCCTCCTGGCACCTTCCGCTGGTTTACAATGACGCGCCGTATCATCCTTTGCTCACAATGTATTTGAGAGCGAATAAAGTGCTTTTTTGAACAACGGTTGTGTGAGCCAAGCAATAAAGCACATCACACTAAATGTGTTCCAAAAGTGCCAAAACGCTTTTCTCTGAGCGAGTGGAGTGCTTTTTTGGACGTGGCACACATGTGCCATATATGGAGAAAAGTTTTACCACAAAGCCTATAGGTTGCTTGAAATACATTATCACAGCGAGAGAAACACATTTTCTCATTTTAGCTGTAACTCCACAGCAGTGCTTCTCAGCCACACGAAACTGTTGCAGATAGAAGGGGATGAGAAGCTGCGTCAGGCACACTTGGAATGAGCCTCCTGGCACCTTCCGCTGGTTCACATTGATGCGCCGTATCATCCTTTGCTCACAATGCTTTTGAGAGCGAATAAAGTGCTTTTTTGAACAACGGTTGTGTGAGCCAAGCAATAAAGCACATCACACTAAATGTGTTCCATAAGTGTCAAAACGCTTTTCTCTGAGCGAGTGGAGTGCTTTTTTGGACGTGGCACACATGTGCCATATATGGAGAAAAGTTTTACCACAAAGCCTATAGGTTGCTTGAAATACATTATCACAGCGAGAGAAACACATTTTCTCATTTTAGCTGTAACTCCACAGCAGTGCTTCTCAGCCACACGAAACTGTTGCAGATAGAACGGGATGAGAAGCTGCGTCAGGCACACTTGGAATGAGCCTCCTGGCACCTTCCGCTGGTTTACAATGACGCGCCGTATCATCCTTTGCTCACAATGTATTTGAGAGCGAATAAAGTGCTTTTTTGAACAACGGTTGTGTGAGCCAAGCAATAAAGCACATCACACTAAATGTGTTCCAAAAGTGCCAAAACGCTTTTCTCTGAGCGAGTGGAGTGCTTTTTTGGACGTGGCACACATGTGCCATATATGGAGAAAAGTTTTACCACAAAGGCTATAGGTTGCTTGAAATACATTATCACAGCGAGAGAAACACATTTTCTCATTTTAGCTGTAACTCCACAGCAGTGCTTCTCAGCCACACGAAACTGTTGCAGATAGAACGGGATGAGAAGCTGCGTCAGGCACACTTGGAATGAGCCTCCTGGCACCTTCCGCTGGTTTACAATGACGCGCCGTATCATCCTTTGCTCACAATGTATTTGAGAGCGAATAAAGTGCTTTTTTGAACAACGGTTGTGTGAGCCAAGCAATAAAGCACATCACACTAAATGTGTTCCATAAGTGTCAAAACGCTTTTCTCTGAGCGAGTGGAGTGCTTTTTTGGACGTGGCACACATGTGCCATATATGGAGAAAAGTTTTACCACAAAGCCTATAGGTTGCTTGAAATACATTATCACAGCGAGAGAAACACATTTTCTCATTTTAGCTGTAACTCCACAGCAGTGCTTCTCAGCCACACGAAACTGTTGCAGATAGAAGGGGATGAGAAGCTGCGTCAGGCACACTTGGAATGAGCCTCCTGGCACCTTCCGCTGGTTCACATTGATGCGCCGTATCATCCTTTGCTCACAATGCTTTTGAGAGCTAATAAAGTGCTTTTTTGAACAACGGTTGTGTGAGCCAAGCAATAAAGCACATCACACTAAATGTGTTCCATAAGTGCCAAAACGCTTTTCTCTGAGCGAGTGGAGTGCTTTTTTGGACGTGGCACACATGTGCCATATATGGAGACATTTTTTACCACAAAGCCTATAGGTTGCTTGAAATACATTATCACAGCGAGAGAAACACATTTTTTTCATTTTAGCTGTAACTCCACAGCAGTGCTTCTCAGCCACACGAAACTGTTGCAGATAGAACGGGATGAGAAGCTGCGTCAGGCACACTTGGAATGAGCCTCCTGGCACCTTCCGCTGGTTCACATTGACGCGCCGTATCATCCTTTGCTCACAATGCATTTGAGAGCGAATAAAGTGCTTTTTTGAACAACGGTTGTGTGAGCCAAGCAATAAAGCACATCACACTAAATGTGTTCCATAAGTGTCAAAACGCTTTTCTCTGAGCGAGTGGAGTGCTTTTTTGGACGTGGCACACATGTGCCATATATGGAGAAAAGTTTTACCACAAAGCCTATAGGTTGCTTGAAATACATTATCACAGCGAGAGAAACACATTTTCTCATTTTAGCTGTAACTCCACAGCAGTGCTTCTCAGCCACACGAAACTGTTGCAGATAGAACGGGATGAGAAGCTGCGTCAGGCACACTTGGAATGAGCCTCCTGGCACCTTCCGCTGGTTTACAATGACGCGCCGTATCATCCTTTGCTCACAATGTATTTGAGAGCGAATAAAGTGCTTTTTTGAACAACGGTTGTGTGAGCCAAGCAATAAAGCACATCACACTAAATGTGTTCCAAAAGTGCCAAAACGCTTTTCTCTGAGCGAGTGGAGTGCTTTTTTGGACGTGGCACACATGTGCCATATATGGAGAAAAGTTTAACCACAAAGCCTATAGGTTGCTTGAAATACATTATCACAGCGAGAGAAACACATTTTCTCATTTTAGCTGTAACTCCACAGCAGTGCTTCTCAGCCACACGAAACTGTTGCAGATAGAAGGGGATGAGAAGCTGCGTCAGGCACACTTGGAATGAGCCTCCTGGCACCTTCCGCTGGTTCACATTGATGCGCCGTATCATCCTTTGCTCACAATGCTTTTGAGAGCGAATAAAGTGCTTTTTTGAACAACGGTTGTGTGAGCCAAGCAATAAAGCACATCACACTAAATGTGTTCCATAAGTGTCAAAACGCTTTTCTCTGAGCGAGTGGAGTGCTTTTTTGGACGTGGCACACATGTGCCATATATGGAGAAAAGTTTTACCACAAAGCCTATAGGTTGCTTGAAATACATTATCACAGCGAGAGAAACACATTTTCTCATTTTAGCTGTAACTCCACAGCAGTGCTTCTCAGCCACACGAAACTGTTGCAGATAGAACGGGATGAGAAGCTGCGTCAGGCACACTTGGAATGAGCCTCCTGGCACCTTCCGCTGGTTTACAATGACGCGCCGTATCATCCTTTGCTCACAATGTATTTGAGAGCGAATAAAGTGCTTTTTTGAACAACGGTTGTGTGAGCCAAGCAATAAAGCACATCACACTAAATGTGTTCCAAAAGTGCCAAAACGCTTTTCTCTGAGCGAGTGGAGTGCTTTTTTGGACGTGGCACACATGTGCCATATATGGAGAAAAGTTTTACCACAAAGGCTATAGGTTGCTTGAAATACATTATCACAGCGAGAGAAACACATTTTCTCATTTTAGCTGTAACTCCACAGCAGTGCTTCCCAGCCACACGAAACTGTTGCAGATAGAAGGGGATGAGAAGCTGCGTCAGGCACACTTGGAATGAGCCTCCTGGCACCTTCCGCTGGTTCACATTGATGCGCCGTATCATCCTTTGCTCACAATGCTTTTGAGAGCGAATAAAGTGCTTTTTTGAACAACGGTTGTGTGAGCCAAGCAATAAAGCACATCACACTAAATGTGTTCCATAAGTGTCAAAACGCTTTTCTCTGAGCGAGTGGAGTGCTTTTTTGGACGTGGCACACATGTGCCATATATGGAGAAAAGTTTTACCACAAAGCCTATAGGTTGCTTGAAATACATTATCACAGCGAGAGAAACACATTTTCTCATTTTAGCTGTAACTCCACAGCAGTGCTTCTCAGCCACACGAAACTGTTGCAGATAGAAGGGGATGAGAAGCTGCGTCAGGCACACTTGGAATGAGCCTCCTGGCACCTTCCGCTGGTTCACATTGATGCGCCGTATCATCCTTTGCTCACAATGCTTTTGAGAGCTAATAAAGTGCTTTTTTGAACAACGGTTGTGTGAGCCAAGCAATAAAGCACATCACACTAAATGTGTTCCATAAGTGCCAAAACGCTTTTCTCTGAGCGAGTGGAGTGCTTTTTTGGACGTGGCACACATGTGCCATATATGGAGACATTTTTTACCACAAAGCCTATAGGTTGCTTGAAATACATTATCACAGCGAGAGAAACACATTTTTTTCATTTTAGCTGTAACTCCACAGCAGTGCTTCTCAGCCACACGAAACTGTTGCAGATAGAACGGGATGAGAAGCTGCGTCAGGCACACTTGGAATGAGCCTCCTGGCACCTTCCGCTGGTTCACATTGACGCGCCGTATCATCCTTTGCTCACAATGCATTTGAGAGCGAATAAAGTGCTTTTTTGAACAACGGTTGTGTGAGCCAAGCAATAAAGCACATCACACTAAATGTGTTCCATAAGTGTCAAAACGCTTTTCTCTGAGCGAGTGGAGTGCTTTTTTGGACGTGGCACACATGTGCCATATATGGAGAAAAGTTTTACCACAAAGCCTATAGGTTGCTTGAAATACATTATCACAGCGAGAGAAACACATTTTCTCATTTTAGCTGTAACTCCACAGCAGTGCTTCTCAGCCACACGAAACTGTTGCAGATAGAACGGGATGAGAAGCTGCGTCAGGCACACTTGGAATGAGCCTCCTGGCACCTTCCGCTGGTTTACAATGACGCGCCGTATCATCCTTTGCTCACAATGTATTTGAGAGCGAATAAAGTGCTTTTTTGAACAACGGTTGTGTGAGCCAAGCAATAAAGCACATCACACTAAATGTGTTCCAAAAGTGCCAAAACGCTTTTCTCTGAGCGAGTGGAGTGCTTTTTTGGACGTGGCACACATGTGCCATATATGGAGAAAAGTTTAACCACAAAGCCTATAGGTTGCTTGAAATACATTATCACAGCGAGAGAAACACATTTTCTCATTTTAGCTGTAACTCCACAGCAGTGCTTCTCAGCCACACGAAACTGTTGCAGATAGAAGGGGATGAGAAGCTGCGTCAGGCACACTTGGAATGAGCCTCCTGGCACCTTCCGCTGGTTCACATTGATGCGCCGTATCATCCTTTGCTCACAATGCTTTTGAGAGCGAATAAAGTGCTTTTTTGAACAACGGTTGTGTGAGCCAAGCAATAAAGCACATCACACTAAATGTGTTCCATAAGTGTCAAAACGCTTTTCTCTGAGCGAGTGGAGTGCTTTTTTGGACGTGGCACACATGTGCCATATATGGAGAAAAGTTTTACCACAAAGCCTATAGGTTGCTTGAAATACATTATCACAGCGAGAGAAACACATTTTCTCATTTTAGCTGTAACTCCACAGCAGTGCTTCTCAGCCACACGAAACTGTTGCAGATAGAACGGGATGAGAAGCTGCGTCAGGCACACTTGGAATGAGCCTCCTGGCACCTTCCGCTGGTTTACAATGACGCGCCGTATCATCCTTTGCTCACAATGTATTTGAGAGCGAATAAAGTGCTTTTTTGAACAACGGTTGTGTGAGCCAAGCAATAAAGCACATCACACTAAATGTGTTCCAAAAGTGCCAAAACGCTTTTCTCTGAGCGAGTGGAGTGCTTTTTTGGACGTGGCACACATGTGCCATATATGGAGAAAAGTTTTACCACAAAGGCTATAGGTTGCTTGAAATACATTATCACAGCGAGAGAAACACATTTTCTCATTTTAGCTGTAACTCCACAGCAGTGCTTCCCAGCCACACGAAACTGTTGCAGATAGAAGGGGATGAGAAGCTGCGTCAGGCACACTTGGAATGAGCCTCCTGGCACCTTCCGCTGGTTCACATTGATGCGCCGTATCATCCTTTGCTCACAATGCTTTTGAGAGCGAATAAAGTGCTTTTTTGAACAACGGTTGTGTGAGCCAAGCAATAAAGCACATCACACTAAATGTGTTCCATAAGTGTCAAAACGCTTTTCTCTGAGCGAGTGGAGTGCTTTTTTGGACGTGGCACACATGTGCCATATATGGAGAAAAGTTTTACCACAAAGCCTATAGGTTGCTTGAAATACATTATCACAGCGAGAGAAACACATTTTCTCATTTTAGCTGTAACTCCACAGCAGTGCTTCTCAGCCACACGAAACTGTTGCAGATAGAAGGGGATGAGAAGCTGCGTCAGGCACACTTGGAATGAGCCTCCTGGCACCTTCCGCTGGTTCACATTGATGCGCCGTATCATCCTTTGCTCACAATGCTTTTGAGAGCTAATAAAGTGCTTTTTTGAACAACGGTTGTGTGAGCCAAGCAATAAAGCACATCACACTAAATGTGTTCCATAAGTGCCAAAACGCTTTTCTCTGAGCGAGTGGAGTGCTTTTTTGGACGTGGCACACATGTGCCATATATGGAGACATTTTTTACCACAAAGCCTATAGGTTGCTTGAAATACATTATCACAGCGAGAGAAACACATTTTTTTCATTTTAGCTGTAACTCCACAGCAGTGCTTCTCAGCCACACGAAACTGTTGCAGATAGAACGGGATGAGAAGCTGCGTCAGGCACACTTGGAATGAGCCTCCTGGCACCTTCCGCTGGTTCACATTGACGCGCCGTATCATCCTTTGCTCACAATGCATTTGAGAGCGAATAAAGTGCTTTTTTGAACAACGGTTGTGTGAGCCAAGCAATAAAGCACATCACACTAAATGTGTTCCAAAAGTGCCAAAACGCTTTTCTCTGAGCGAGTGGAGTGCTTTTTTGGACGTGGCACACATGTGCCATATATGGAGAAAAGTTTTACCACAAAGCCTATAGGTTGCTTGAAATACATTATCACAGCGAGAGAAACACATTTTCTCATTTTAGCTGTAACTCCACAGCAGTGCTTCTCAGCCACACGAAACTGTTGCAGATAGAAGGGGATGAGAAGCTGCGTCAGGCACACTTGGAATGAGCCTCCTGGCACCTTCCGCTGGTTCACATTGATGCGCCGTATCATCCTTTGCTCACAATGCTTTTGAGAGCGAATAAAGTGCTTTTTTGAACAACGGTTGTGTGAGCCAAGCAATAAAGCACATCACACTAAATGTGTTCCATAAGTGTCAAAACGCTTTTCTCTGAGCGAGTGGAGTGCTTTTTTGGACGTGGCACACATGTGCCATATATGGAGAAAAGTTTTACCACAAAGCCTATAGGTTGCTTGAAATACATTATCACAGCGAGAGAAACACATTTTCTCATTTTAGCTGTAACTCCACAGCAGTGCTTCTCAGCCACACGAAACTGTTGCAGATAGAACGGGATGAGAAGCTGCGTCAGGCACACTTGGAATGAGCCTCCTGGCACCTTCCGCTGGTTTACAATGACGCGCCGTATCATCCTTTGCTCACAATGTATTTGAGAGCGAATAAAGTGCTTTTTTGAACAACGGTTGTGTGAGCCAAGCAATAAAGCACATCACACTAAATGTGTTCCAAAAGTGCCAAAACGCTTTTCTCTGAGCGAGTGGAGTGCTTTTTTGGACGTGGCACACATGTGCCATATATGGAGAAAAGTTTTACCACAAAGGCTATAGGTTGCTTGAAATACATTATCACAGCGAGAGAAACACATTTTCTCATTTTAGCTGTAACTCCACAGCAGTGCTTCCCAGCCACACGAAACTGTTGCAGATAGAAGGGGATGAGAAACTGCGTCAGGCACACTTGGAATGAGCCTCCTGGCACCTTCCGCTGGTTCACATTGATGCGCCGTATCATCCTTTGCTCACAATGCTTTTGAGAGCGAATAAAGTGCTTTTTTGAACAACGGTTGTGTGAGCCAAGCAATAAAGCACATCACACTAAATGTGTTCCATAAGTGTCAAAACGCTTTTCTCTGAGCGAGTGGAGTGCTTTTTTGGACGTGGCACACATGTGCCATATATGGAGAAAAGTTTTACCACAAAGCCTATAGGTTGCTTGAAATACATTATCACAGCGAGAGAAACACATTTTCTCATTTTAGCTGTAACTCCACAGCAGTGCTTCTCAGCCACACGAAACTGTTGCAGATAGAAGGGGATGAGAAGCTGCGTCAGGCACACTTGGAATGAGCCTCCTGGCACCTTCCGCTGGTTCACATTGATGCGCCGTATCATCCTTTGCTCACAATGCTTTTGAGAGCTAATAAAGTGCTTTTTTGAACAACGGTTGTGTGAGCCAAGCAATAAAGCACATCACACTAAATGTGTTCCATAAGTGCCAAAACGCTTTTCTCTGAGCGAGTGGAGTGCTTTTTTGGACGTGGCACACATGTGCCATATATGGAGACATTTTTTACCACAAAGCCTATAGGTTGCTTGAAATACATTATCACAGCGAGAGAAACACATTTTTTTCATTTTAGCTGTAACTCCACAGCAGTGCTTCTCAGCCACACGAAACTGTTGCAGATAGAACGGGATGAGAAGCTGCGTCAGGCACACTTGGAATGAGCCTCCTGGCACCTTCCGCTGGTTCACATTGACGCGCCGTATCATCCTTTGCTCACAATGCATTTGAGAGCGAATAAAGTGCTTTTTTGAACAACGGTTGTGTGAGCCAAGCAATAAAGCACATCACACTAAATGTGTTCCATAAGTGTCAAAACGCTTTTCTCTGAGCGAGTGGAGTGCTTTTTTGGACGTGGCACACATGTGCCATATATGGAGAAAAGTTTTACCACAAAGCCTATAGGTTGCTTGAAATACATTATCACAGCGAGAGAAACACATTTTCTCATTTTAGCTGTAACTCCACAGCAGTGCTTCTCAGCCACACGAAACTGTTGCAGATAGAACGGGATGAGAAGCTGCGTCAGGCACACTTGGAATGAGCCTCCTGGCACCTTCCGCTGGTTTACAATGACGCGCCGTATCATCCTTTGCTCACAATGTATTTGAGAGCGAATAAAGTGCTTTTTTGAACAACGGTTGTGTGAGCCAAGCAATAAAGCACATCACACTAAATGTGTTCCAAAAGTGCCAAAACGCTTTTCTCTGAGCGAGTGGAGTGCTTTTTTGGACGTGGCACACATGTGCCATATATGGAGAAAAGTTTTACCACAAAGCCTATAGGTTGCTTGAAATACATTATCACAGCGAGAGAAACACATTTTCTCATTTTAGCTGTAACTCCACAGCAGTGCTTCTCAGCCACACGAAACTGTTGCAGATAGAAGGGGATGAGAAGCTGCGTCAGGCACACTTGGAATGAGCCTCCTGGCACCTTCCGCTGGTTCACATTGATGCGCCGTATCATCCTTTGCTCACAATGCTTTTGAGAGCGAATAAAGTGCTTTTTTGAACAACGGTTGTGTGAGCCAAGCAATAAAGCACATCACACTAAATGTGTTCCATAAGTGTCAAAACGCTTTTCTCTGAGCGAGTGGAGTGCTTTTTTGGACGTGGCACACATGTGCCATATATGGAGAAAAGTTTTACCACAAAGCCTATAGGTTGCTTGAAATACATTATCACAGCGAGAGAAACACATTTTCTCATTTTAGCTGTAACTCCACAGCAGTGCTTCTCAGCCACACGAAACTGTTGCAGATAGAACGGGATGAGAAGCTGCGTCAGGCACACTTGGAATGAGCCTCCTGGCACCTTCCGCTGGTTTACAATGACGAGCCGTATCATCCTCTGTTCACAATGTATTTGAGAGCGAATAAAGTGCTTTTTTGAACAACGGTTGTGTGAGCCAAGCAATAAAGCACATCACACTAAATGTGTTCCAAAAGTGCCAAAACGCTTTTCTCTGAGCGAGTGGAGTGCTTTTTTGGACGTGGCACACATGTGCCATATATGGAGAAAAGTTTTACCACAAAGCCTATAGGTTGCTTGAAATACATTATCACAGCGAGAGAAACACATTTTCTCATTTTAGCTGTAACTCCACAGCAGTGCTTCTCAGCCACACGAAACTGTTGCAGATAGAAGGGGATGAGAAGCTGCGTCAGGCACACTTGGAATGAGCCTCCTGGCACCTTCCGCTGGTTCACATTGATGCGCCGTATCATCCTTTGCTCACAATGCTTTTGAGAGCTAATAAAGTGCTTTTTTGAACAACGGTTGTGTGAGCCAAGCAATAAAGCACATCACACTAAATGTGTTCCATAAGTGCCAAAACGCTTTTCTCTGAGCGAGTGGAGTGCTTTTTTGGACGTGGCACACATGTGCCATATATGGAGACATTTTTTACCACAAAGCCTATAGGTTGCTTGAAATACATTATCACAGCGAGAGAAACACATTTTTTTCATTTTAGCTGTAACTCCACAGCAGTGCTTCTCAGCCACACGAAACTGTTGCAGATAGAACGGGATGAGAAGCTGCGTCAGGCACACTTGGAATGAGCCTCCTGGCACCTTCCGCTGGTTTACAATGACGCGCCGTATCATCCTTTGCTCACAATGTATTTGAGAGCGAATAAAGTGCTTTTTTGAACAACGGTTGTGTGAGCCAAGCAATAAAGCACATCACACTAAATGTGTTCCAAAAGTGCCAAAACGCTTTTCTCTGAGCGAGTGGAGTGCTTTTTTGGACGTGGCACACATGTGCCATATATGGAGAAAAGTTTTACCACAAAGCCTATAGGTTGCTTGAAATACATTATCACAGCGAGAGAAACACATTTTCTCATTTTAGCTGTAACTCCACAGCAGTGCTTCTCAGCCACACGAAACTGTTGCAGATAGAACGGGATGAGAAGCTGCGTCAGGCACACTTGGAATGAGCCTCCTGGCACCTTCCGCTGGTTCACATTGACGCGCCGTATCATCCTTTGCTCACAATGTATTTGAGAGCGAATAAAGTGCTTTTTTGAACAACGGTTGTGTGAGCCAAGCAATAAAGCACATCACACTAAATGTGTTCCATAAGTGCCAAAACGCTTTTCTCTGAGCGAGTGAGTGCTTTTTTGGACGTGGCACACATGTGCCATATATGGAGAAAATTTTTACCACAAAGCCTATAGGTTGCTTGAAATACATTATCACAGCGAGAGAAACTAATTTTCTCATTTTAGCTGTAACTCCACAGCAGTGCTTCTCAGCCACACGAAACTGTTGCAGATAGAACGGGATGAGAAGCTGCGTCAGGCACACTTGGAATGAGCCTCCTGGCACCTTCCGCGGGTTCACATTGACGCGCCGTATCATCCTTTGCTCACAATGTATTTGAGAGCGAATAAAGTGCTGTTTTGAACAACGGTTGTGTGAGCCAAGCAATAAAGCACATCACACTAAATGTGTTCCATAAGTGCCAAATCGCTTTTCTCTGAGCGAGTGAGTGCTTTTTTGGACGTGGCACACATGTGCCATATATGGAGAAAATTTTTACCACAAAGCCTATAGGTTGCTTGAAATACATTATCACAGCGAGAGAAACAAATGTTCTCATTTTAGCTGTAACTCCACAGCAGTGCTTCTCAGCCACACGAAACTGTTGCAGATAGAACGGGATGAGAAGCTGCGTCAGGCACACTTGGGATGAGCCTCCTGGCACCTTCCGCTGGTGTACAATGACGCGCCGTATCATCCTTTGCTCACAAAGTATTTGAGAGCGAATAAAGTGCTTTTTTGAACAACGGTTGTGTGAGCCAAGCAAATAATGCACATCACACTAAATGTGTTCCATAAGTGCCAAAACGCTTTTCTCTAAACGAGTGGAGTGCTTTTTTGGACGTGGCACACAAGTGCCATATATGGAGAAAATTTTTACCACAAAGCCTCTAGGTTGCTTGAAATACATTATCACAGCGAGAGAAACAAATTTTCTCATTTTAGCTGTAACTCCACAGCAGTGCTTCCCAGCCACACGAAACTGTTGCAGATAGAAGGGGATGAGAAGCTGCGTCAGGCACACTTGGAATGAGCCTCCTGGCACCTTCCGCTGGTTCACATTGATGCGCCGTATCATCCTTTGCTCACAATGCTTTTGAGAGCGAATAAAGTGCTTTTTTGAACAACGGTTGTGTGAGCCAAGCAATAAAGCACATCACACTAAATGTGTTCCATAAGTGTCAAAACGCTTTTCTCTGAGCGAGTGGAGTGCTTTTTTGGACGTGGCACACATGTGCCATATATGGAGAAAAGTTTTACCACAAAGCCTATAGGTTGCTTGAAATACATTATCACAGCGAGAGAAACACATTTTCTCATTTTAGCTGTAACTCCACAGCAGTGCTTCTCAGCCACACGAAACTGTTGCAGATAGAAGGGGATGAGAAGCTGCGTCAGGCACACTTGGAATGAGCCTCCTGGCACCTTCCGCTGGTTCACATTGATGCGCCGTATCATCCTTTGCTCACAATGCTTTTGAGAGCTAATAAAGTGCTTTTTTGAACAACGGTTGTGTGAGCCAAGCAATAAAGCACATCACACTAAATGTGTTCCATAAGTGCCAAAACGCTTTTCTCTGAGCGAGTGGAGTGCTTTTTTGGACGTGGCACACATGTGCCATATATGGAGACATTTTTTACCACAAAGCCTATAGGTTGCTTGAAATACATTATCACAGCGAGAGAAACACATTTTTTTCATTTTAGCTGTAACTCCACAGCAGTGCTTCTCAGCCACACGAAACTGTTGCAGATAGAACGGGATGAGAAGCTGCGTCAGGCACACTTGGAATGAGCCTCCTGGCACCTTCCGCTGGTTCACATTGACGCGCCGTATCATCCTTTGCTCACAATGCATTTGAGAGCGAATAAAGTGCTTTTTTGAACAACGGTTGTGTGAGCCAAGCAATAAAGCACATCACACTAAATGTGTTCCATAAGTGTCAAAACGCTTTTCTCTGAGCGAGTGGAGTGCTTTTTTGGACGTGGCACACATGTGCCATATATGGAGAAAAGTTTTACCACAAAGCCTATAGGTTGCTTGAAATACATTATCACAGCGAGAGAAACACATTTTCTCATTTTAGCTGTAACTCCACAGCAGTGCTTCTCAGCCACACGAAACTGTTGCAGATAGAACGGGATGAGAAGCTGCGTCAGGCACACTTGGAATGAGCCTCCTGGCACCTTCCGCTGGTTTACAATGACGCGCCGTATCATCCTTTGCTCACAATGTATTTGAGAGCGAATAAAGTGCTTTTTTGAACAACGGTTGTGTGAGCCAAGCAATAAAGCACATCACACTAAATGTGTTCCAAAAGTGCCAAAACGCTTTTCTCTGAGCGAGTGGAGTGCTTTTTTGGACGTGGCACACATGTGCCATATATGGAGAAAAGTTTTACCACAAAGCCTATAGGTTGCTTGAAATACATTATCACAGCGAGAGAAACACATTTTCTCATTTTAGCTGTAACTCCACAGCAGTGCTTCTCAGCCACACGAAACTGTTGCAGATAGAAGGGGATGAGAAGCTGCGTCAGGCACACTTGGAATGAGCCTCCTGGCACCTTCCGCTGGTTCACATTGATGCGCCGTATCATCCTTTGCTCACAATGCTTTTGAGAGCGAATAAAGTGCTTTTTTGAACAACGGTTGTGTGAGCCAAGCAATAAAGCACATCACACTAAATGTGTTCCATAAGTGCCAAAACGCTTTTCTCTGAGCGAGTGGAGTGCTTTTTTGGACGTGGCACACATGTGCCATATATGGAGACATTTTTTACCACAAAGCCTATAGGTTGCTTGAAATACATTATCACAGCGAGAGAAACACATTTTTTTCATTTTAGCTGTAACTCCACAGCAGTGCTTCTCAGCCACACGAAACTGTTGCAGATAGAACGGGATGAGAAGCTGCGTCAGGCACACTTGGAATGAGCCTCCTGGCACCTTCCGCTGGTTTACAATGACGCGCCGTATCATCCTTTGCTCACAATGTATTTGAGAGCGAATAAAGTGCTTTTTTGAACAACGGTTGTGTGAGCCAAGCAATAAAGCACATCACACTAAATGTGTTCCAAAAGTGCCAAAACGCTTTTCTCTGAGCGAGTGGAGTGCTTTTTTGGACGTGGCACACATGTGCCATATATGGAGAAAAGTTTTACCACAAAGCCTATAGGTTGCTTGAAATACATTATCACAGCGAGAGAAACACATTTTCTCATTTTAGCTGTAACTCCAGCAGTGCTTCTCAGCCACACGAAACTGTTGCAGATAGAACGGGATGAGAAGCTGCGTCAGGCACACTTGGAATGAGCCTCCTGGCACCTTCCGCTGGTTCACATTGACGCGCCGTATCATCCTTTGCTCACAATGTATTTGAGAGCGAATAAAGTGCTTTTTTGAACAACGGTTGTGTGAGCCAAGCAATAAAGCACATCACACTAAATGTGTTCCATAAGTGCCAAAACGCTTTTCTCTGAGCGAGTGAGTGCTTTTTTGGACGTGGCACACATGTGCCATATATGGAGAAAATTTTTACCACAAAGCCTATAGGTTGCTTGAAATACATTATCACAGCGAGAGAAACTAATTTTCTCATTTTAGCTGTAACTCCACAGCAGTGCTTCTCAGCCACACGAAACTGTTGCAGATAGAACGGGATGAGAAGCTGCGTCAGGCACACTTGGAATGAGCCTCCTGGCACCTTCCGCGGGTTCACATTGACGCGCCGTATCATCCTTTGCTCACAATGTATTTGAGAGCGAATAAAGTGCTGTTTTGAACAACGGTTGTGTGAGCCAAGCAATAAAGCACATCACACTAAATGTGTTCCATAAGTGCCAAATCGCTTTTCTCTGAGCGAGTGAGTGCTTTTTTGGACGTGGCACACATGTGCCATATATGGAGAAAATTTTTACCACAAAGCCTATAGGTTGCTTGAAATACATTATCACAGCGAGAGAAACAAATGTTCTCATTTTAGCTGTAACTCCACAGCAGTGCTTCTCAGCCACACGAAACTGTTGCAGATAGAACGGGATGAGAAGCTGCGTCAGGCACACTTGGGATGAGCCTCCTGGCACCTTCCGCTGGTGTACAATGACGCGCCGTATCATCCTTTGCTCACAAAGTATTTGAGAGCGAATAAAGTGCTTTTTTGAACAACGGTTGTGTGAGCCAAGCAAATAATGCACATCACACTAAATGTGTTCCATAAGTGCCAAAACGCTTTTCTCTAAACGAGTGGAGTGCTTTTTTGGACGTGGCACACAAGTGCCATATATGGAGAAAATTTTTACCACAAAGCCTCTAGGTTGCTTGAAATACATTATCACAGCGAGAGAAACAAATTTTCTCATTTTAGCTGTAACTCCACAGCAGTGCTTCTCAGCCACACGAAACTGTTGCAGATAGAACGGGATGAGAAGCTGCGTCAGGCACACTTGGAATGAGCCTCCTGGCACCTTCCGCTGGTTTACAATGACGCGCCGTATCATCCTCTGTTCACAATGTATTTGAGAGCGAATAAAGTGCTTTTTTGAACAACGGTTGTGTGAGCCAAGCAATAAAGCACATCACACTAAATGTGTTCCAAAAGTGCCAAAACGCTTTTCTCTGAGCGAGTGGAGTGCTTTTTTGGACGTGGCACACATGTGCCATATATGAAGAAAATTTTTACCCCAAAGCCTATACGTTGCTTGAAATACATTATCACAGCGAGAGAAACACATTTTCTCATTTTAGCTGTAACTCCCAGCAGTGCTTCTCAGCCACACGAAACTGTTGCAGATAGAACGGGATGAGAAGCTGCGTCAGGCACACTTGGAATGAGCCTCCTGGCACCTTCCGCTGGTTTACAATGACGCGCCGTATCATCCTTTGCTCACAATGTATTTGAGAGCGAATAAAGTGCTTTTTTGAACAACGGTTGTGTGAGCCAAGCAATAAAGCACATCACACTAAATGTGTTCCATAAGTGCCAAAACGCTTTTCTCTGAGCGAGTGGAGTGCTTTTTTGGACGTGGCACACATGTGCCATATATGGAGACATTTTTTACCACAAAGCCTATAGGTTGCTTGAAATACATTATCACAGCGAGAGAAACACATTTTTTTCATTTTAGCTGTAACTCCACAGCAGTGCTTCTCAGCCACACGAAACTGTTGCAGATAGAACGGGATGAGAAGCTGCGTCAGGCACACTTGGAATGAGCCTCCTGGCACCTTCCGCTGGTTCACATTGACGCGCCGTATCATCCTTTGCTCACAATGCATTTGAGAGCGAATAAAGTGCTTTTTTGAACAACGGTTGTGTGAGCCAAGCAATAAAGCACATCACACTAAATGTGTTCCATAAGTGTCAAAACGCTTTTCTCTGAGCGAGTGGAGTGCTTTTTTGGACGTGGCACACATGTGCCATATATGGAGAAAATTTTTACCACAAAGCCTATAGGTTGCTTGAAATACATTATCACAGCGAGAGAAACTAATTTTCTCATTTTAGCTGTAACTCCACAGCAGTGCTTCTCAGCCACACGAAACTGTTGCAGATAGAACGGGATGAGAAGCTGCGTCAGGCACACTTGGAATGAGCCTCCTGGCACCTTCCGCGGGTTCACATTGACGCGCCGTATCATCCTTTGCTCACAATGTATTTGAGAGCGAATAAAGTGCTGTTTTGAACAACGGTTGTGTGAGCCAAGCAATAAAGCACATCACACTAAATGTGTTCCATAAGTGCCAAATCGCTTTTCTCTGAGCGAGTGAGTGCTTTTTTGGACGTGGCACACATGTGCCATATATGGAGAAAATTTTTACCACAAAGCCTATAGGTTGCTTGAAATACATTATCACAGCGAGAGAAACAAATGTTCTCATTTTAGCTGTAACTCCACAGCAGTGCTTCTCAGCCACACGAAACTGTTGCAGATAGAACGGGATGAGAAGCTGCGTCAGGCACACTTGGGATGAGCCTCCTGGCACCTTCCGCTGGTGTACAATGACGCGCCGTATCATCCTTTGCTCACAAAGTATTTGAGAGCGAATAAAGTGCTTTTTTGAACAACGGTTGTGTGAGCCAAGCAAATAATGCACATCACACTAAATGTGTTCCATAAGTGCCAAAACGCTTTTCTCTAAACGAGTGGAGTGCTTTTTTGGACGTGGCACACAAGTGCCATATATGGAGAAAATTTTTACCACAAAGCCTCTAGGTTGCTTGAAATACATTATCACAGCGAGAGAAACAAATTTTCTCATTTTAGCTGTAACTCCACAGCAGTGCTTCCCAGCCACACGAAACTGTTGCAGATAGAAGGGGATGAGAAGCTGCGTCAGGCACACTTGGAATGAGCCTCCTGGCACCTTCCGCTGGTTCACATTGATGCGCCGTATCATCCTTTGCTCACAATGCTTTTGAGAGCGAATAAAGTGCTTTTTTGAACAACGGTTGTGTGAGCCAAGCAATAAAGCACATCACACTAAATGTGTTCCATAAGTGTCAAAACGCTTTTCTCTGAGCGAGTGGAGTGCTTTTTTGGACGTGGCACACATGTGCCATATATGGAGAAAAGTTTTACCACAAAGCCTATAGGTTGCTTGAAATACATTATCACAGCGAGAGAAACACATTTTCTCATTTTAGCTGTAACTCCACAGCAGTGCTTCTCAGCCACACGAAACTGTTGCAGATAGAAGGGGATGAGAAGCTGCGTCAGGCACACTTGGAATGAGCCTCCTGGCACCTTCCGCTGGTTCACATTGATGCGCCGTATCATCCTTTGCTCACAATGCTTTTGAGAGCTAATAAAGTGCTTTTTTGAACAACGGTTGTGTGAGCCAAGCAATAAAGCACATCACACTAAATGTGTTCCATAAGTGCCAAAACGCTTTTCTCTGAGCGAGTGGAGTGCTTTTTTGGACGTGGCACACATGTGCCATATATGGAGACATTTTTTACCACAAAGCCTATAGGTTGCTTGAAATACATTATCACAGCGAGAGAAACACATTTTTTTCATTTTAGCTGTAACTCCACAGCAGTGCTTCTCAGCCACACGAAACTGTTGCAGATAGAACGGGATGAGAAGCTGCGTCAGGCACACTTGGAATGAGCCTCCTGGCACCTTCCGCTGGTTCACATTGACGCGCCGTATCATCCTTTGCTCACAATGCATTTGAGAGCGAATAAAGTGCTTTTTTGAACAACGGTTGTGTGAGCCAAGCAATAAAGCACATCACACTAAATGTGTTCCATAAGTGTCAAAACGCTTTTCTCTGAGCGAGTGGAGTGCTTTTTTGGACGTGGCACACATGTGCCATATATGGAGAAAAGTTTTACCACAAAGCCTATAGGTTGCTTGAAATACATTATCACAGCGAGAGAAACACATTTTCTCATTTTAGCTGTAACTCCACAGCAGTGCTTCTCAGCCACACGAAACTGTTGCAGATAGAACGGGATGAGAAGCTGCGTCAGGCACACTTGGAATGAGCCTCCTGGCACCTTCCGCTGGTTTACAATGACGCGCCGTATCATCCTTTGCTCACAATGTATTTGAGAGCGAATAAAGTGCTTTTTTGAACAACGGTTGTGTGAGCCAAGCAATAAAGCACATCACACTAAATGTGTTCCAAAAGTGCCAAAACGCTTTTCTCTGAGCGAGTGGAGTGCTTTTTTGGACGTGGCACACATGTGCCATATATGGAGAAAAGTTTTACCACAAAGCCTATAGGTTGCTTGAAATACATTATCACAGCGAGAGAAACACATTTTCTCATTTTAGCTGTAACTCCACAGCAGTGCTTCTCAGCCACACGAAACTGTTGCAGATAGAAGGGGATGAGAAGCTGCGTCAGGCACACTTGGAATGAGCCTCCTGGCACCTTCCGCTGGTTCACATTGATGCGCCGTATCATCCTTTGCTCACAATGCTTTTGAGAGCGAATAAAGTGCTTTTTTGAACAACGGTTGTGTGAGCCAAGCAATAAAGCACATCACACTAAATGTGTTCCATAAGTGTCAAAACGCTTTTCTCTGAGCGAGTGGAGTGCTTTTTTGGACGTGGCACACATGTGCCATATATGGAGAAAAGTTTTACCACAAAGCCTATAGGTTGCTTGAAATACATTATCACAGCGAGAGAAACACATTTTCTCATTTTAGCTGTAACTCCACAGCAGTGCTTCTCAGCCACACGAAACTGTTGCAGATAGAACGGGATGAGAAGCTGCGTCAGGCACACTTGGAATGAGCCTCCTGGCACCTTCCGCTGGTTTACAATGACGAGCCGTATCATCCTCTGTTCACAATGTATTTGAGAGCGAATAAAGTGCTTTTTTGAACAACGGTTGTGTGAGCCAAGCAATAAAGCACATCACACTAAATGTGTTCCAAAAGTGCCAAAACGCTTTTCTCTGAGCGAGTGGAGTGCTTTTTTGGACGTGGCACACATGTGCCATATATGGAGAAAAGTTTTACCACAAAGCCTATAGGTTGCTTGAAATACATTATCACAGCGAGAGAAACACATTTTCTCATTTTAGCTGTAACTCCACAGCAGTGCTTCTCAGCCACACGAAACTGTTGCAGATAGAAGGGGATGAGAAGCTGCGTCAGGCACACTTGGAATGAGCCTCCTGGCACCTTCCGCTGGTTCACATTGATGCGCCGTATCATCCTTTGCTCACAATGCTTTTGAGAGCTAATAAAGTGCTTTTTTGAACAACGGTTGTGTGAGCCAAGCAATAAAGCACATCACACTAAATGTGTTCCATAAGTGCCAAAACGCTTTTCTCTGAGCGAGTGGAGTGCTTTTTTGGACGTGGCACACATGTGCCATATATGGAGACATTTTTTACCACAAAGCCTATAGGTTGCTTGAAATACATTATCACAGCGAGAGAAACACATTTTTTTCATTTTAGCTGTAACTCCACAGCAGTGCTTCTCAGCCACACGAAACTGTTGCAGATAGAACGGGATGAGAAGCTGCGTCAGGCACACTTGGAATGAGCCTCCTGGCACCTTCCGCTGGTTTACAATGACGCGCCGTATCATCCTTTGCTCACAATGTATTTGAGAGCGAATAAAGTGCTTTTTTGAACAACGGTTGTGTGAGCCAAGCAATAAAGCACATCACACTAAATGTGTTCCAAAAGTGCCAAAACGCTTTTCTCTGAGCGAGTGGAGTGCTTTTTTGGACGTGGCACACATGTGCCATATATGGAGAAAAGTTTTACCACAAAGCCTATAGGTTGCTTGAAATACATTATCACAGCGAGAGAAACACATTTTCTCATTTTAGCTGTAACTCCACAGCAGTGCTTCTCAGCCACACGAAACTGTTGCAGATAGAACGGGATGAGAAGCTGCGTCAGGCACACTTGGAATGAGCCTCCTGGCACCTTCCGCTGGTTCACATTGACGCGCCGTATCATCCTTTGCTCACAATGTATTTGAGAGCGAATAAAGTGCTTTTTTGAACAACGGTTGTGTGAGCCAAGCAATAAAGCACATCACACTAAATGTGTTCCATAAGTGCCAAATCGCTTTTCTCTGAGCGAGTGAGTGCTTTTTTGGACGTGGCACACATGTGCCATATATGGAGAAAATTTTTACCACAAAGCCTATAGGTTGCTTGAAATACATTATCACAGCGAGAGAAACACATTTTCTCATTTTAGCTGTAACTCCACAGCAGTGCTTCTCAGCCACACGAAACTGTTGCAGATAGAACGGGATGAGAAGCTGCGTCAGGCACACTTGGGATGAGCCTCCTGGCACCTTCCGCTGGTGTACAATGACGCGCCGTATCATCCTTTGCTCACAATGTATTTGAGAGCGAATAAAGTGCTTTTTTGAACAACGGTTGTGTGAGCCAAGCAATAAAGCACATCACACTAAATGTGTTCCATAAGTGCCAAATCGCTTTTCTCTGAGCGAGTGAGTGCTTTTTTGGACGTGGCACACATGTGCCATATATGGAGAAAATTTTTACCACAAAGCCTATAGGTTGCTTGAAATACATTATCACAGCGAGAGAAACAAATGTTCTCATTTTAGCTGTAACTCCACAGCAGTGCTTCTCAGCCACACGAAACTGTTGCAGATAGAACGGGATGAGAAGCTGCGTCAGGCACACTTGGGATGAGCCTCCTGGCACCTTCCGCTGGTGTACAATGACGCGCCGTATCATCCTTTGCTCACAAAGTATTTGAGAGCGAATAAAGTGCTTTTTTGAACAACGGTTGTGTGAGCCAAGCAAATAATGCACATCACACTAAATGTGTTCCATAAGTGCCAAAACGCTTTTCTCTAAACGAGTGGAGTGCTTTTTTGGACGTGGCACACAAGTGCCATTTATGGAGAAAATTTTTACCACAAAGCCTCTAGGTTGCTTGAAATACATTATCACAGCGAGAGAAACAAATTTTCTCATTTTAGCTGTAACTCCACAGCAGTGCTTCTCAGCCACACGAAACTGTTGCAGATAGAACGGGATGAGAAGCTGCGTCAGGCACACTTGGAATGAGCCTCCTGGCACCTTCCGCTGGTTTACAATGACGCGCCGTATCATCCTCTGTTCACAATGTATTTGAGAGCGAATAAAGTGCTTTTTTGAACAACGGTTGTGTGAGCCAAGCAATAAAGCACATCACACTAAATGTGTTCCAAAAGTGCCAAAACGCTTTTCTCTGAGCGAGTGGAGTGCTTTTTTGGACGTGGCACACATGTGCCATATATGAAGAAAATTTTTACCCCAAAGCCTATACGTTGCTTGAAATACATTATCACAGCGAGAGAAACACATTTTCTCATTTTAGCTGTAACTCCCAGCAGTGCTTCTCAGCCACACGAAACTGTTGCAGATAGAACGGGATGAGAAGCTGCGTCAGGCACACTTGGAATGAGCCTCCTGGCACCTTCCGCTGGTTTACAATGACGCGCCGTATCATCCTTTGCTCACAATGTATTTGAGAGCGAATAAAGTGCTTTTTTGAACAACGGTTGTGTGAGCCAAGCAATAAAGCACATCACACTAAATGTGTTCCATAAGTGCCAAATCGCTTTTCTCTGAGCGAGTGGAGTGCTTTTTTGGACGTGGCACACATGTGCCATATATGGAGACATTTTTTACCACAAAGCCTATAGGTTGCTTGAAATACATTATCACAGCGAGAGAAACACATTTTTTTCATTTTAGCTGTAACTCCACAGCAGTGCTTCTCAGCCACACGAAACTGTTGCAGATAGAACGGGATGAGAAGCTGCGTCAGGCACACTTGGAATGAGCCTCCTGGCACCTTCCGCTGGTTCACATTGACGCGCCGTATCATCCTTTGCTCACAATGCATTTGAGAGCGAATAAAGTGCTTTTTTGAACAACGGTTGTGTGAGCCAAGCAATAAAGCACATCACACTAAATGTGTTCCATAAGTGTCAAAACGCTTTTCTCTGAGCGAGTGGAGTGCTTTTTTGGACGTGGCACACATGTGCCATATATGGAGAAAATTTTTACCACAAAGCCTATAGGTTGCTTGAAATACATTATCACAGCGAGAGAAACTAATTTTCTCATTTTAGCTGTAACTCCACAGCAGTGCTTCTCAGCCACACGAAACTGTTGCAGATAGAACGGGATGAGAAGCTGCGTCAGGCACACTTGGAATGAGCCTCCTGGCACCTTCCGCGGGTTCACATTGACGCGCCGTATCATCCTTTGCTCACAATGTATTTGAGAGCGAATAAAGTGCTGTTTTGAACAACGGTTGTGTGAGCCAAGCAATAAAGCACATCACACTAAATGTGTTCCATAAGTGCCAAATCGCTTTTCTCTGAGCGAGTGAGTGCTTTTTTGGACGTGGCACACATGTGCCATATATGGAGAAAATTTTTACCACAAAGCCTATAGGTTGCTTGAAATACATTATCACAGCGAGAGAAACAAATGTTCTCATTTTAGCTGTAACTCCACAGCAGTGCTTCTCAGCCACACGAAACTGTTGCAGATAGAACGGGATGAGAAGCTGCGTCAGGCACACTTGGGATGAGCCTCCTGGCACCTTCCGCTGGTGTACAATGACGCGCCGTATCATCCTTTGCTCACAAAGTATTTGAGAGCGAATAAAGTGCTTTTTTGAACAACGGTTGTGTGAGCCAAGCAAATAATGCACATCACACTAAATGTGTTCCATAAGTGCCAAAACGCTTTTCTCTAAACGAGTGGAGTGCTTTTTTGGACGTGGCACACAAGTGCCATATATGGAGAAAATTTTTACCACAAAGCCTCTAGGTTGCTTGAAATACATTATCACAGCGAGAGAAACAAATTTTCTCATTTTAGCTGTAACTCCACAGCAGTGCTTCTCAGCCACACGAAACTGTTGCAGATAGAACGGGATGAGAAGCTGCGTCAGGCACACTTGGAATGAGCCTCCTGGCACCTTCCGCTGGTTTACAATGACGCGCCGTATCATCCTCTGTTCACAATGTATTTGAGAGCGAATAAAGTGCTTTTTTGAACAACGGTTGTGTGAGCCAAGCAATAAAGCACATCACACTAAATGTGTTCCAAAAGTGCCAAAACGCTTTTCTCTGAGCGAGTGGAGTGCTTTTTTGGACGTGGCACACATGTGCCATATATGAAGAAAATTTTTACCCCAAAGCCTATACGTTGCTTGAAATACATTATCACAGCGAGAGAAACACATTTTCTCATTTTAGCTGTAACTCCCAGCAGTGCTTCTCAGCCACACGAAACTGTTGCAGATAGAACGGGATGAGAAGCTGCGTCAGGCACACTTGGAATGAGCCTCCTGGCACCTTCCGCTGGTTTACAATGACGAGCCGTATCATCCTCTGTTCACAATGTATTTGAGAGCGAATAAAGTGCTTTTTTGAACAACGGTTGTGTGAGCCAAGCAATAAAGCACATCACACTAAATGTGTTCCAAAAGTGCCAAAACGCTTTTCTCTGAGCGAGTGGAGTGCTTTTTTGGACGTGGCACACATGTGCCATATATGGAGAAAAGTTTTACCACAAAGCCTATAGGTTGCTTGAAATACATTATCACAGCGAGAGAAACACATTTTCTCATTTTAGCTGTAACTCCACAGCAGTGCTTCTCAGCCACACGAAACTGTTGCAGATAGAAGGGGATGAGAAGCTGCGTCAGGCACACTTGGAATGAGCCTCCTGGCACCTTCCGCTGGTTCACATTGATGCGCCGTATCATCCTTTGCTCACAATGCTTTTGAGAGCTAATAAAGTGCTTTTTTGAACAACGGTTGTGTGAGCCAAGCAATAAAGCACATCACACTAAATGTGTTCCATAAGTGCCAAAACGCTTTTCTCTGAGCGAGTGGAGTGCTTTTTTGGACGTGGCACACATGTGCCATATATGGAGACATTTTTTACCACAAAGCCTATAGGTTGCTTGAAATACATTATCACAGCGAGAGAAACACATTTTTTTCATTTTAGCTGTAACTCCACAGCAGTGCTTCTCAGCCACACGAAACTGTTGCAGATAGAACGGGATGAGAAGCTGCGTCAGGCACACTTGGAATGAGCCTCCTGGCACCTTCCGCTGGTTTACAATGACGCGCCGTATCATCCTTTGCTCACAATGTATTTGAGAGCGAATAAAGTGCTTTTTTGAACAACGGTTGTGTGAGCCAAGCAATAAAGCACATCACACTAAATGTGTTCCAAAAGTGCCAAAACGCTTTTCTCTGAGCGAGTGGAGTGCTTTTTTGGACGTGGCACACATGTGCCATATATGGAGAAAAGTTTTACCACAAAGCCTATAGGTTGCTTGAAATACATTATCACAGCGAGAGAAACACATTTTCTCATTTTAGCTGTAACTCCACAGCAGTGCTTCTCAGCCACACGAAACTGTTGCAGATAGAACGGGATGAGAAGCTGCGTCAGGCACACTTGGAATGAGCCTCCTGGCACCTTCCGCTGGTTCACATTGACGCGCCGTATCATCCTTTGCTCACAATGTATTTGAGAGCGAATAAAGTGCTTTTTTGAACAACGGTTGTGTGAGCCAAGCAATAAAGCACATCACACTAAATGTGTTCCATAAGTGCCAAAACGCTTTTCTCTGAGCGAGTGAGTGCTTTTTTGGACGTGGCACACATGTGCCATATATGGAGAAAATTTTTACCACAAAGCCTATAGGTTGCTTGAAATACATTATCACAGCGAGAGAAACTAATTTTCTCATTTTAGCTGTAACTCCACAGCAGTGCTTCTCAGCCACACGAAACTGTTGCAGATAGAACGGGATGAGAAGCTGCGTCAGGCACACTTGGAATGAGCCTCCTGGCACCTTCCGCGGGTTCACATTGACGCGCCGTATCATCCTTTGCTCACAATGTATTTGAGAGCGAATAAAGTGCTGTTTTGAACAACGGTTGTGTGAGCCAAGCAATAAAGCACATCACACTAAATGTGTTCCATAAGTGCCAAATCGCTTTTCTCTGAGCGAGTGAGTGCTTTTTTGGACGTGGCACACATGTGCCATATATGGAGAAAATTTTTACCACAAAGCCTATAGGTTGCTTGAAATACATTATCACAGCGAGAGAAACAAATGTTCTCATTTTAGCTGTAACTCCACAGCAGTGCTTCTCAGCCACACGAAACTGTTGCAGATAGAACGGGATGAGAAGCTGCGTCAGGCACACTTGGGATGAGCCTCCTGGCACCTTCCGCTGGTGTACAATGACGCGCCGTATCATCCTTTGCTCACAAAGTATTTGAGAGCGAATAAAGCGCTTTTTTGAACAACGGTTGTGTGAGCCAAGCAAATAATGCACATCACACTAAATGTGTTCCATAAGTGCCAAAACGCTTTTCTCTAAACGAGTGGAGTGCTTTTTTGGACGTGGCACACAAGTGCCATATATGGAGAAAATTTTTACCACAAAGCCTCTAGGTTGCTTGAAATACATTATCACAGCGAGAGAAACAAATTTTCTCATTTTAGCTGTAACTCCACAGCAGTGCTTCTCAGCCACACGAAACTGTTGCAGATAGAACGGGATGAGAAGCTGCGTCAGGCACACTTGGAATGAGCCTCCTGGCACCTTCCGCTGGTTTACAATGACGCGCCGTATCATCCTCTGTTCATAATGTATTTGAGAGCGAATAAAGTGCTTTTTTGAACAACGGTTGTGTGAGCCAAGCAATAAAGCACATCACACTAAATGTGTTCCAAAAGTGCCAAAACGCTTTTCTCTGAGCGAGGGGAGTGCTTTTTTGGACGTGGCACACATGTGCCATATATGGAGAAAAGTTTTACCACAAAGCCTATAGGTTGCTTGAAATACATTATCACAGCGAGAGAAACACATTTTCTCATTTTAGCTGTAACTCCACAGCAGTGCTTCTCAGCCACACGAAACTGTTGCAGATAGAAGGGGATGAGAAGCTGCGTCAGGCACACTTGGAATGAGCCTCCTGGCACCTTCCGCTGGTTCACATTGATGCGCCGTATCATCCTTTGCTCACAATGCTTTTGAGAGCGAATAAAGTGCTTTTTTGAACAACGGTTGTGTGAGCCAAGCAATAAAGCACATCACACTAAATGTGTTCCATAAGTGTCAAAACGCTTTTCTCTGAGCGAGTGGAGTGCTTTTTTGGACGTGGCACACATGTGCCATATATGGAGAAAAGTTTTACCACAAAGCCTATAGGTTGCTTGAAATACATTATCACAGCGAGAGAAACACATTTTCTCATTTTAGCTGTAACTCCACAGCAGTGCTTCTCAGCCACACGAAACTGTTGCAGATAGAACGGGATGAGAAGCTGCGTCAGGCACACTTGGAATGAGCCTCCTGGCACCTTCCGCTGGTTTACAATGACGCGCCGTATCATCCTTTGCTCACAATGTATTTGAGAGCGAATAAAGTGCTTTTTTGAACAACGGTTGTGTGAGCCAAGCAATAAAGCACATCACACTAAATGTGTTCCATAAGTGCCAAAACGCTTTTCTCTGAGCGAGTGGAGTGCTTTTTTGGACGTGGCACACATGTGCCATATATGGAGAAAAGTTTTACCACAAAGCCTATAGGTTGCTTGAAATACATTATCACAGCGAGAGAAACACATTTTCTCATTTTAGCTGTAACTCCACAGCAGTGCTTCTCAGCCACACGAAACTGTTGCAGATAGAAGGGGATGAGAAGCTGCGTCAGGCACACTTGGAATGAGCCTCCTGGCACCTTCCGCTGGTTCACATTGATGCGCCGTATCATCCTTTGCTCACAATGCTTTTGAGAGCGAATAAAGTGCTTTTTTGAACAACGGTTGTGTGAGCCAAGCAATAAAGCACATCACACTAAATGTGTTCCATAAGTGTCAAAACGCTTTTCTCTGAGCGAGTGGAGTGCTTTTTTGGACGTGGCACACATGTGCCATATATGGAGAAAAGTTTTACCACAAAGCCTATAGGTTGCTTGAAATACATTATCACAGCGAGAGAAACACATTTTCTCATTTTAGCTGTAACTCCACAGCAGTGCTTCTCAGCCACACGAAACTGTTGCAGATAGAACGGGATGAGAAGCTGCGTCAGGCACACTTGGAATGAGCCTCCTGGCACCTTCCGCTGGTTCACATTGACGCGCCGTATCATCCTTTGCTCACAATGCATTTGAGAGCGAATAAAGTGCTTTTTTGAACAACGGTTGTGTGAGCCAAGCAATAAAGCACATCACACTAAATGTGTTCCATAAGTGTCAAAACGCTTTTCTCTGAGCGAGTGGAGTGCTTTTTTGGACGTGGCACACATGTGCCATATATGGAGAAAAGTTTTACCACAAAGCCTATAGGTTGCTTGAAATACATTATCACAGCGAGAGAAACACATTTTCTCATTTTAGCTGTAACTCCACAGCAGTGCTTCTCAGCCACACGAAACTGTTGCAGATAGAAGGGGATGAGAAGCTGCGTCAGGCACACTTGGAATGAGCCTCCTGGCACCTTCCGCTGGTTCACATTGATGCGCCGTATCATCCTTTGCTCACAATGCTTTTGAGAGCTAATAAAGTGCTTTTTTGAACAACGGTGGTGTGAGCCAAGCAATAAAGCACATCACACTAAATGTGTTCCATAAGTGCCAAAACGCTTTTCTCTGAGCGAGTGGAGTGCTTTTTTGGACGTGGCACACATGTGCCATATATGGAGACATTTTTTACCACAAAGCCTATTGGTTGCTTGAAATACATTATCACAGCGAGAGAAACACATTTTTTTCATTTTAGCTGTAACTCCACAGCAGTGCTTCTCAGCCACACGAAACTGTTGCAGATAGAACGGGATGAGAAGCTGCGTCAGGCACACTTGGAATGAGCCTCCTGGCACCTTCCGCTGGTTCACATTGACGCGCCGTATCATCCTTTGCTCACAATGCATTTGAGAGCGAATAAAGTGCTTTTTTGAACAACGGTTGTGTGAGCCAAGCAATAAAGCACATCACACTAAATGTGTTCCATAAGTGTCAAAACGCTTTTCTCTGAGCGAGTGGAGTGCTTTTTTGGACGTGGCACACATGTGCCATATATGGAGAAAAGTTTTACCACAAAGCCTATAGGTTGCTTGAAATACATTATCACAGCGAGAGAAACACATTTTCTCATTTTAGCTGTAACTCCACAGCAGTGCTTCTCAGCCACACGAAACTGTTGCAGATAGAACGGGATGAGAAGCTGCGTCAGGCACACTTGGAATGAGCCTCCTGGCACCTTCCGCTGGTTTACAATGACGAGCCGTATCATCCTCTGTTCACAATGTATTTGAGAGCGAATAAAGTGCTTTTTTGAACAACGGTTGTGTGAGCCAAGCAATAAAGCACATCACACTAAATGTGTTCCAAAAGTGCCAAAACGCTTTTCTCTGAGCGAGTGGAGTGCTTTTTTGGACGTGGCACACATGTGCCATATATGAAGAAAATTTTTACCCCAAAGCCTATACGTTGCTTGAAATACATTATCACAGCGAGAGAAACACATTTTCTCATTTTAGCTGTAACTCCACAGCAGTGCTTCTCAGCCACACGAAACTGTTGCAGATAGAACGGGATGAGAAGCTGCGTCAGGCACACTTGGAATGAGCCTCCTGGCACCTTCCGCTGGTTTACAATGACGCGCCGTATCATCCTTTGCTCACAATGTATTTGAGAGCGAATAAAGTGCTTTTTTGAACAACGGTTGTGTGAGCCAAGCAATAAAGCACATCACACTAAATGTGTTCCATAAGTGCCAAAACGCTTTTCTCTGAGCGAGTGGAGTGCTTTTTTGGACGTGGCACACATGTGCCATATATGGAGACATTTTTTACCACAAAGCCTATAGGTTGCTTGAAATACATTATCACAGCGAGAGAAACACATTTTTTTCATTTTAGCTGTAACTCCACAGCAGTGCTTCTCAGCCACACGAAACTGTTGCAGATAGAACGGGATGAGAAGCTGCGTCAGGCACACTTGGAATGAGCCTCCTGGCACCTTCCGCTGGTTCACATTGATGCGCCGTATCATCCTTTGCTCACAATGCTTTTGAGAGCGAATAAAGTGCTTTTTTGAACAACGGTTGTGTGAGCCAAGCAATAAAGCACATCACACTAAATGTGTTCCATAAGTGTCAAAACGCTTTTCTCTGAGCGAGTGGAGTGCTTTTTTGGACGTGGCACACATGTGCCATATATGGAGAAAAGTTTTACCACAAAGCCTATAGGTTGCTTGAAATACATTATCACAGCGAGAGAAACACATTTTCTCATTTTAGCTGTAACTCCACAGCAGTGCTTCTCAGCCACACGAAACTGTTGCAGATAGAAGGGGATGAGAAGCTGCGTCAGGCACACTTGGAATGAGCCTCCTGGCACCTTCCGCTGGTTCACATTGATGCGCCGTATCATCCTTTGCTCACAATGCTTTTGAGAGCGAATAAAGTGCTTTTTTGAACAACGGTTGTGTGAGCCAAGCAATAAAGCACATCACACTAAATGTGTTCCATAAGTGCCAAAACGCTTTTCTCTGAGCGAGTGGAGTGCTTTTTTGGACGTGGCACACATGTGCCATATATGGAGAAAAGTTTTACCACAAAGCCTATAGGTTGCTTGAAATACATTATCACAGCGAGAGAAACACATTTTCTCATTTTAGCTGTAACTCCACAGCAGTGCTTCTCAGCCACACGAAACTGTTGCAGATAGAACGGGATGAGAAGCTGCGTCAGGCACACTTGGAATGAGCCTCCTGGCACCTTCCGCTGGTTTACAATGACGCGCCGTATCATCCTTTGCTCACAATGTATTTGAGAGCGAATAAAGTGCTTTTTTGAACAACGGTTGTGTGAGCCAAGCAATAAAGCACATCACACTAAATGTGTTCCAAAAGTGCCAAAACGCTTTTCTCTGAGCGAGTGGAGTGCTTTTTTGGACGTGGCACACATGTGCCATATATGGAGAAAAGTTTTACCACAAAGCCTATAGGTTGCTTGAAATACATTATCACAGCGAGAGAAACACATTTTCTCATTTTAGCTGTAACTCCACAGCAGTGCTTCTCAGCCACACGAAACTGTTGCAGATAGAAGGGGATGAGAAGCTGCGTCAGGCACACTTGGAATGAGCCTCCTGGCACCTTCCGCTGGTTCACATTGATGCGCCGTATCATCCTTTGCTCACAATGCTTTTGAGAGCGAATAAAGTGCTTTTTTGAACAACGGTTGTGTGAGCCAAGCAATAAAGCACATCACACTAAATGTGTTCCATAAGTGTCAAAACGCTTTTCTCTGAGCGAGTGGAGTGCTTTTTTGGACGTGGCACACATGTGCCATATATGGAGAAAAGTTTTACCACAAAGCCTATAGGTTGCTTGAAATACATTATCACAGCGAGAGAAACACATTTTCTCATTTTAGCTGTAACTCCACAGCAGTGCTTCTCAGCCACACGAAACTGTTGCAGATAGAACGGGATGAGAAGCTGCGTCAGGCACACTTGGAATGAGCCTCCTGGCACCTTCCGCTGGTTCACATTGACGCGCCGTATCATCCTTTGCTCACAATGCATTTGAGAGCGAATAAAGTGCTTTTTTGAACAACGGTTGTGTGAGCCAAGCAATAAAGCACATCACACTAAATGTGTTCCATAAGTGTCAAAACGCTTTTCTCTGAGCGAGTGGAGTGCTTTTTTGGACGTGGCACACATGTGCCATATATGGAGAAAAGTTTTACCACAAAGCCTATAGGTTGCTTGAAATACATTATCACAGCGAGAGAAACACATTTTCTCATTTTAGCTGTAACTCCACAGCAGTGCTTCTCAGCCACACGAAACTGTTGCAGATAGAACGGGATGAGAAGCTGCGTCAGGCACACTTGGAATGAGCCTCCTGGCACCTTCCGCTGGTTTACAATGACGAGCCGTATCATCCTCTGTTCACAATGTATTTGAGAGCGAATAAAGTGCTTTTTTGAACAACGGTTGTGTGAGCCAAGCAATAAAGCACATCACACTAAATGTGTTCCAAAAGTGCCAAAACGCTTTTCTCTGAGCGAGTGGAGTGCTTTTTTGGACGTGGCACACATGTGCCATATATGAAGAAAATTTTTACCCCAAAGCCTATACGTTGCTTGAAATACATTATCACAGCGAGAGAAACACATTTTCTCATTTTAGCTGTAACTCCACAGCAGTGCTTCTCAGCCACACGAAACTGTTGCAGATAGAACGGGATGAGAAGCTGCGTCAGGCACACTTGGAATGAGCCTCCTGGCACCTTCCGCTGGTTTACAATGACGCGCCGTATCATCCTCTGTTCACAATGTATTTGAGAGCGAATAAAGTGCTTTTTTGAACAACGGTTGTGTGAGCCAAGCAATAAAGCACATCACACTAAATGTGTTCCATAAGTGCCAAAACGCTTTTCTCTGAGCGAGTGGAGTGCTTTTTTGGACGTGGCACACATGTGCCATATATGGAGAAAAGTTTTACCACAAAGCCTATAGGTTGCTTGAAATACATTATCACAGCGAGAGAAACACATTTTCTCATTTTAGCTGTAACTCCACAGCAGTGCTTCTCAGCCACACGAAACTGTTGCAGATAGAAGGGGATGAGAAGCTGCGTCAGGCACACTTGGAATGAGCCTCCTGGCACCTTCCGCTGGTTCACATTGATGCGCCGTATCATCCTTTGCTCACAATGCTTTTGAGAGCGAATAAAGTGCTTTTTTGAACAACGGTTGTGTGAGCCAAGCAATAAAGCACATCACACTAAATGTGTTCCATAAGTGCCAAAACGCTTTTCTCTGAGCGAGTGGAGTGCTTTTTTGGACGTGGCACACATGTGCCATATATGGAGAAAAGTTTTACCACAAAGCCTATAGGTTGCTTGAAATACATTATCACAGCGAGAGAAACACATTTTCTCATTTTAGCTGTAACTCCACAGCAGTGCTTCTCAGCCACACGAAACTGTTGCAGATAGAACGGGATGAGAAGCTGCGTCAGGCACACTTGGAATGAGCCTCCTGGCACCTTCCGCTGGTTTACAATGACGCGCCGTATCATCCTTTGCTCACAATGTATTTGAGAGCGAATAAAGTGCTTTTTTGAACAACGGTTGTGTGAGCCAAGCAATAAAGCACATCACACTAAATGTGTTCCAAAAGTGCCAAAACGCTTTTCTCTGAGCGAGTGGAGTGCTTTTTTGGACGTGGCACACATGTGCCATATATGGAGAAAAGTTTTACCACAAAGCCTATAGGTTGCTTGAAATACATTATCACAGCGAGAGAAACACATTTTCTCATTTTAGCTGTAACTCCACAGCAGTGCTTCTCAGCCACACGAAACTGTTGCAGATAGAACGGGATGAGAAGCTGCGTCAGGCACACTTGGAATGAGCCTCCTGGCACCTTCCGCTGGTTTACAATGACGCGCCGTATCATCCTTTGCTCACAATGTATTTGAGAGCGAATAAAGTGCTTTTTTGAACAACGGTTGTGTGAGCCAAGCAATAAAGCACATCACACTAAATGTGTTCCATAAGTGTCAAAACGCTTTTCTCTGAGCGAGTGGAGTGCTTTTTTGGACGTGGCACACATGTGCCATATATGGAGAAAAGTTTTACCACAAAGCCTATAGGTTGCTTGAAATACATTATCACAGCGAGAGAAACACATTTTCTCATTTTAGCTGTAACTCCACAGCAGTGCTTCTCAGCCACACGAAACTGTTGCAGATAGAAGGGGATGAGAAGCTGCGTCAGGCACACTTGGAATGAGCCTCCTGGCACCTTCCGCTGGTTCACATTGATGCGCCGTATCATCCTTTGCTCACAATGCTTTTGAGAGCTAATAAAGTGCTTTTTTGAACAACGGTTGTGTGAGCCAAGCAATAAAGCACATCACACTAAATGTGTTCCATAAGTGCCAAAACGCTTTTCTCTGAGCGAGTGGAGTGCTTTTTTGGACGTGGCACACATGTGCCATATATGGAGACATTTTTTACCACAAAGCCTATAGGTTGCTTGAAATACATTATCACAGCGAGAGAAACACATTTTTTTCATTTTAGCTGTAACTCCACAGCAGTGCTTCTCAGCCACACGAAACTGTTGCAGATAGAACGGGATGAGAAGCTGCGTCAGGCACACTTGGAATGAGCCTCCTGGCACCTTCCGCTGGTTCACATTGACGCGCCGTATCATCCTTTGCTCACAATGCATTTGAGAGCGAATAAAGTGCTTTTTTGAACAACGGTTGTGTGAGCCAAGCAATAAAGCACATCACACTAAATGTGTTCCATAAGTGTCAAAACGCTTTTCTCTGAGCGAGTGGAGTGCTTTTTTGGACGTGGCACACATGTGCCATATATGGAGAAAAGTTTTACCACAAAGCCTATAGGTTGCTTGAAATACATTATCACAGCGAGAGAAACACATTTTCTCATTTTAGCTGTAACTCCACAGCAGTGCTTCTCAGCCACACGAAACTGTTGCAGATAGAACGGGATGAGAAGCTGCGTCAGGCACACTTGGAATGAGCCTCCTGGCACCTTCCGCTGGTTTACAATGACGAGCCGTATCATCCTCTGTTCACAATGTATTTGAGAGCGAATAAAGTGCTTTTTTGAACAACGGTTGTGTGAGCCAAGCAATAAAGCACATCACACTAAATGTGTTCCAAAAGTGCCAAAACGCTTTTCTCTGAGCGAGTGGAGTGCTTTTTTGGACGTGGCACACATGTGCCATATATGAAGAAAATTTTTACCCCAAAGCCTATACGTTGCTTGAAATACATTATCACAGCGAGAGAAACACATTTTCTCATTTTAGCTGTAACTCCACAGCAGTGCTTCTCAGCCACACGAAACTGTTGCAGATAGAACGGGATGAGAACCTGCGTCAGGCACACTTGGAATGAGCCTCCTGGCACCTTCCGCTGGTTTACAATGACGCGCCGTATCATCCTTTGCTCACAATGTATTTGAGAGCGAATAAAGTGCTTTTTTGAACAACGGTTGTGTGAGCCAAGCAATAAAGCACATCACACTAAATGTGTTCCATAAGTGCCAAAACGCTTTTCTCTGAGCGAGTGGAGTGCTTTTTTGGACGTGGCACACATGTGCCATATATGGAGAAAAGTTTTACCACAAAGCCTATAGGTTGCTTGAAATACATTATCACAGCGAGAGAAACACATTTTCTCATTTTAGCTGTAACTCCACAGCAGTGCTTCTCAGCCACACGAAACTGTTGCAGATAGAAGGGGATGAGAAGCTGCGTCAGGCACACTTGGAATGAGCCTCCTGGCACCTTCCGCTGGTTCACATTGATGCGCCGTATCATCCTTTGCTCACAATGCTTTTGAGAGCTAATAAAGTGCTTTTTTGAACAACGGTTGTGTGAGCCAAGCAATAAAGCACATCACACTAAATGTGTTCCATAAGTGCCAAAACGCTTTTCTCTGAGCGAGTGGAGTGCTTTTTTGGACGTGGCACACATGTGCCATATATGGAGACATTTTTTACCACAAAGCCTATAGGTTGCTTGA
The DNA here is from genome assembly GCF_030265055.1 of Doryrhamphus excisus. Taxonomy (NCBI): domain Eukaryota; kingdom Metazoa; phylum Chordata; class Actinopteri; order Syngnathiformes; family Syngnathidae; genus Doryrhamphus; species Doryrhamphus excisus. The sequence continues at coordinate 30,351,706 of NC_080468.1, read as the reverse complement.
AATACATTATCACAGCGAGAGAAACACATTTTTTTCATTTTAGCTGTAACTCCACAGCAGTGCTTCTCAGCCACACGAAACTGTTGCAGATAGAACGGGATGAGAAGCTGCGTCAGGCACACTTGGAATGAGCCTCCTGGCACCTTCCGCTGGTTCACATTGACGCGCCGTATCATCCTTTGCTCACAATGCATTTGAGAGCGAATAAAGTGCTTTTTTGAACAACGGTTGTGTGAGCCAAGCAATAAAGCACATCACACTAAATGTGTTCCATAAGTGTCAAAACGCTTTTCTCTGAGCGAGTGGAGTGCTTTTTTGGACGTGGCACACATGTGCCATATATGGAGAAAAGTTTTACCACAAAGCCTATAGGTTGCTTGAAATACATTATCACAGCGAGAGAAACACATTTTCTCATTTTAGCTGTAACTCCACAGCAGTGCTTCTCAGCCACACGAAACTGTTGCAGATAGAACGGGATGAGAAGCTGCGTCAGGCACACTTGGAATGAGCCTCCTGGCACCTTCCGCTGGTTCACATTGATGCGCCGTATCATCCTTTGCTCACAATGCTTTTGAGAGCTAATAAAGTGCTTTTTTGAACAACGGTTGTGTGAGCCAAGCAATAAAGCACATCACACTAAATGTGTTCCATAAGTGCCAAAACGCTTTTCTCTGAGCGAGTGGAGTGCTTTTTTGGACGTGGCACACATGTGCCATATATGGAGACATTTTTTACCACAAAGCCTATAGGTTGCTTGAAATACATTATCACAGCGAGAGAAACACATTTTTTTCATTTTAGCTGTAACTCCACAGCAGTGCTTCTCAGCCACACGAAACTGTTGCAGATAGAACGGGATGAGAAGCTGCGTCAGGCACACTTGGAATGAGCCTCCTGGCACCTTCCGCTGGTTTACAATGACGCGCCGTATCATCCTTTGCTCACAATGTATTTGAGAGCGAATAAAGTGCTTTTTTGAACAACGGTTGTGTGAGCCAAGCAATAAAGCACATCACACTAAATGTGTTCCATAAGTGCCAAAACGCTTTTCTCTGAGCGAGTGGAGTGCTTTTTTGGACGTGGCACACATGTGCCATATATGGAGACATTTTTTACCACAAAGCCTATAGGTTGCTTGAAATACATTATCACAGCGAGAGAAACACATTTTTTTCATTTTAGCTGTAACTCCACAGCAGTGCTTCTCAGCCACACGAAACTGTTGCAGATAGAAGAGGATGAGAAGCTGCGTCAGGCACACTTGGAATGAGCCTCCTGGCACCTTCCGCTGGTTCACATTGATGCGCCGTATCATCCTTTGCTCACAATGCTTTTGAGAGCGAATAAAGTGCTTTTTTGAACAACGGTTGTGTGAGCCAAGCAATAAAGCACATCACACTAAATGTGTTCCATAAGTGCCAAAACGCTTTTCTCTGAGCGAGTGGAGTGCTTTTTTGGACGTGGCACACATGTGCCATATATGGAGAAAAGTTTTACCACAAAGCCTATAGGTTGCTTGAAATACATTATCACAGCGAGAGAAACACATTTTCTCATTTTAGCTGTAACTCCACAGCAGTGCTTCTCAGCCACACGAAACTGTTGCAGATAGAACGGGATGAGAAGCTGCGTCAGGCACACTTGGAATGAGCCTCCTGGCACCTTCCGCTGGTTTACAATGACGCGCCGTATCATCCTTTGCTCACAATGTATTTGAGAGCGAATAAAGTGCTTTTTTGAACAACGGTTGTGTGAGCCAAGCAATAAAGCACATCACACTAAATGTGTTCCAAAAGTGCCAAAACGCTTTTCTCTGAGCGAGTGGAGTGCTTTTTTGGACGTGGCACACATGTGCCATATATGGAGAAAAGTTTTACCACAAAGCCTATAGGTTGCTTGAAATACATTATCACAGCGAGAGAAACACATTTTCTCATTTTAGCTGTAACTCCACAGCAGTGCTTCCCAGCCACACGAAACTGTTGCAGATAGAAGGGGATGAGAAGCTGCGTCAGGCACACTTGGAATGAGCCTCCTGGCACCTTCCGCTGGTTCACATTGATGCGCCGTATCATCCTTTGCTCACAATGCTTTTGAGAGCGAATAAAGTGCTTTTTTGAACAACGGTTGTGTGAGCCAAGCAATAAAGCACATCACACTAAATGTGTTCCAAAAGTGCCAAAACGCTTTTCTCTGAGCGAGTGGAGTGCTTTTTTGGACGTGGCACACATGTGCCATATATGGAGAAAAGTTTTACCACAAAGCCTATAGGTTGCTTGAAATACATTATCACAGCGAGAGAAACACATTTTCTCATTTTAGCTGTAACTCCACAGCAGTGCTTCTCAGCCACACGAAACTGTTGCAGATAGAAGGGGATGAGAAGCTGCGTCAGGCACACTTGGAATGAGCCTCCTGGCACCTTCCGCTGGTTCACATTGATGCGCCGTATCATCCTTTGCTCACAATGCTTTTGAGAGCGAATAAAGTGCTTTTTTGAACAACGGTTGTGTGAGCCAAGCAATAAAGCACATCACACTAAATGTGTTCCATAAGTGTCAAAACGCTTTTCTCTGAGCGAGTGGAGTGCTTTTTTGGACGTGGCACACATGTGCCATATATGGAGAAAAGTTTTACCACAAAGCCTATAGGTTGCTTGAAATACATTATCACAGCGAGAGAAACACATTTTCTCATTTTAGCTGTAACTCCACAGCAGTGCTTCTCAGCCACACGAAACTGTTGCAGATAGAAGGGGATGAGAAGCTGCGTCAGGCACACTTGGAATGAGCCTCCTGGCACCTTCCGCTGGTTCACATTGATGCGCCGTATCATCCTTTGCTCACAATGCTTTTGAGAGCTAATAAAGTGCTTTTTTGAACAACGGTTGTGTGAGCCAAGCAATAAAGCACATCACACTAAATGTGTTCCATAAGTGCCAAAACGCTTTTCTCTGAGCGAGTGGAGTGCTTTTTTGGACGTGGCACACATGTGCCATATATGGAGACATTTTTTACCACAAAGCCTATAGGTTGCTTGAAATACATTATCACAGCGAGAGAAACACATTTTCTCATTTTAGCTGTAACTCCACAGCAGTGCTTCTCAGCCACACGAAACTGTTGCAGATAGAAGGGGATGAGAAGCTGCGTCAGGCACACTTGGAATGAGCCTCCTGGCACCTTCCGCTGGTTCACATTGATGCGCCGTATCATCCTTTGCTCACAATGCTTTTGAGAGCTAATAAAGTGCTTTTTTGAACAACGGTTGTGTGAGCCAAGCAATAAAGCACATCACACTAAATGTGTTCCATAAGTGCCAAAACGCTTTTCTCTGAGCGAGTGGAGTGCTTTTTTGGACGTGGCACACATGTGCCATATATGGAGACATTTTTTACCACAAAGCCTATAGGTTGCTTGAAATACATTATCACAGCGAGAGAAACACATTTTTTTCATTTTAGCTGTAACTCCACAGCAGTGCTTCTCAGCCACACGAAACTGTTGCAGATAGAACGGGATGAGAAGCTGCGTCAGGCACACTTGGAATGAGCCTCCTGGCACCTTCCGCTGGTTTACAATGACGCGCCGTATCATCCTTTGCTCACAATGTATTTGAGAGCGAATAAAGTGCTTTTTTGAACAACGGTTGTGTGAGCCAAGCAATAAAGCACATCACACTAAATGTGTTCCAAAAGTGCCAAAACGCTTTTCTCTGAGCGAGTGGAGTGCTTTTTTGGACGTGGCACACATGTGCCATATATGGAGAAAATTTTTTCCACAAAGCCTATAGGTTGCTTGAAATACATTATCACAGCGAGAGAAACAAATTTTCTCATTTTAGCTGTAACTCCACAGCAGTGCTTCTCAGCCACACGAAACTGTTGCAGATAGAACGGGATGAGAAGCTGCGTCAGGCACACTTGGAATGAGCCTCCTGGCACCTTCCGCTGGTTCACATTGACGCGCCGTATCATCCTTTGCTCACAATGTATTTGAGAGCGAATAAAGTGCTTTTTTGAACAACGGTTGTGTGAGCCAAGCAATAAAGCACATCACACTAAATGTGTTCCATAAGTGCCAAAACGCTTTTCTCTGAGCGAGTGAGTGCTTTTTTGGACGTGGCACACATGTGCCATATATGGAGAAAATTTTTACCACAAAGCCTATAGGTTGCTTGAAATACATTATCACAGCGAGAGAAACTAATTTTCTCATTTTAGCTGTAACTCCACAGCAGTGCTTCTCAGCCACACGAAACTGTTGCAGATAGAACGGGATGAGAAGCTGCGTCAGGCACACTTGGAATGAGCCTCCTGGCACCTTCCGCGGGTTCACATTGACGCGCCGTATCATCCTTTGCTCACAATGTATTTGAGAGCGAATAAAGTGCTGTTTTGAACAACGGTTGTGTGAGCCAAGCAATAAAGCACATCACACTAAATGTGTTCCATAAGTGCCAAATCGCTTTTCTCTGAGCGAGTGAGTGCTTTTTTGGACGTGGCACACATGTGCCATATATGGAGAAAATTTTTACCACAAAGCCTATAGGTTGCTTGAAATACATTATCACAGCGAGAGAAACACATTTTCTCATTTTAGCTGTAACTCCACAGCAGTGCTTCTCAGCCACACGAAACTGTTGCAGATAGAACGGGATGAGAAGCTGCGTCAGGCACACTTGGAATGAGCCTCCTGGCACCTTCCGCTGGTTTACAATGACGCGCCGTATCATCCTTTGCTCACAATGTATTTGAGAGCGAATAAAGTGCTGTTTTGAACAACGGTTGTGTGAGCCAAGCAAATAATGCACATCACACTAAATGTGTTCCATAAGTGCCAAAACGCTTTTCTCTGAGCGAGTGGAGTGCTTTTTTGGACGTGGCACACATGTGCCATATATGGAGAAAATTTTTACCACAAAGCCTATAGGTTGCTTGAAATACATTATCACAGCGAGAGAAACAATTTTTCTCATTTTAGCTGTAACTCCACAGCAGTGCTTCTCAGCCACACGAAACTGTTGCAGATAGAACGGGATGAGAAGCTGCGTCAGGCACACTTGGAATGAGCCTCCTGGCACCTTCCGCGGGTTCACATTGACGCGCCGTATCATCCTTTGCTCACAATGTATTTGAGAGCGAATAAAGTGCTGTTTTGAACAACGGTTGTGTGAGCCAAGCAATAAAGCACATCACACTAAATGTGTTCCATAAGTGCCAAAACGCTTTTCTCTGAGCGAGTGGAGTGCTTTTTTGGACGTGGCACACATGTGCCATATATGGAGAAAATTTTTACCACAAAGCCTATAGGTTGCTTGAAATACATTATCACAGCGAGAGAAACACATTTTCTCATTTTAGCTGTAACTCCACAGCAGTGCTTCTCAGCCACACGAAACTGTTGCAGATAGAACGGGATGAGAAGCTGCGTCAGGCACACTTGGAATGAGCCTCCTGGCACCTTCCGCGGGTTCACATTGACGCGCCGTATCATCCTTTGCTCACAATGTATTTGAGAGCGAATAAAGTGCTGTTTTGAACAACGGTTGTGTGAGCCAAGCAATAAAGCACATCACACTAAATGTGTTCCATAAGTGCCGAATCGCTTTTCTCTGAATGAGTGGAGTGCTTTTTTGGACGTGGCACACATGTGCCATATATGGAGAAAATTTTTACCACAAAAGCCTATAGGTTGCTTGAAATACATTATCACAGCGAGAGAAACACATTTTCTCATTTTAGCTGTAACTCCACAGCAGTGCTTCTCAGCCACATGAAACTGTTGCAGATAGAACGGGATGCGAAGCTGCATCATTATTGGAACGTTTTGTCTAACCATGGCGACGCTATTAACCAAAACGTTCAAAAATGGGCCACTAGATTTGTCCTATAGCCTCCCCACACCTTGACATGTGCTTAGTAGCCTTTAGGCATGGGCAAATTAGCTTAAATGCTAACGTGCTAACAGCTACATGCTAGCACCTAGCAAGAGGGCCTCAAGTTTAGAAACTGCCAAGGTTGTCCTATAACCTCCCTACATCATGCCATGTGTGTATTTGCCTTTAGACATGAGTAAATTAGCTCAAATGCTAACATGCTAACGGCTACCAGGCTAGCACCTAGCAAGAGAGCCTCAAGTTCAGAAAGTGCCAAGATTGTCCTATAACCTCCCTACATCATGCCATGTGTGTATTTGCCTTGAGACATGAGTAAATTAGCTTAAATGCTAACATGGTAACGGCTACCATGCTAACACCTAGCAAAACAGCCTCAGGATCTGAAAAGTTTGGGCCAATCCTACAGTATCCCCACATCATGACAAGTGTGTATTTGCCTTTAAACTTTAAAAAATTAGCAAAAATGCTAACATGCTAACGGCTACCATGCTAACCACCTAGCAAAACAGCCTCAGGTCCTGAAGAGTTTGGGGCAGTCCTACAGTGTCCCCACATCATGCCATGTGTGTATTTTACTTTAGACATGAGTAAATTAGGTAAAATGCTAACATGCTAACAGTCATCATGCTAGCACCTAGCAAGAGGCCCTCAAGTTTAGAAAGTACCAAGGTTGTCCTATAACCTCCCCACATCATGACATGTGCTTAGTAGCCTTCATGCATGAGTAAATTAGCTGAAATGCTACTATGCTAACAGCTACATGCTAGCACCTAGCAAGAGGGCCTCAAGTTTAGAAACTGCCAAGGTTGTCCTATAACCTCCCTGCATCATGCCATGGGTGTATTTGCCTTTAAACATGATTAAATTAGCTTAAATGCTAACATGCTAACAGTCATCATGCTAGCACCTAGCAAGAGAGCCTCAAGTTTAGAAAGTGCCAAGGTTGTCCTACAACCTCCCTACATCATGCCATGTGTGTATTTGCCTTTAGACATGAGTAAATTAGCTCAAATGCTAACATGCTAACGGCTACCAGGCTAGCACCGAGCAAGAGAGCCTCAAGTTCAGAAAGTGCTAAGGTTGTCCTATAACCTCCCTACATCATGCCATGTGTGTATTTGCCTTTAGACATGGGTAAATTAGCTTAAATGCTAACATGCTAACGGCTACCATGCTAACACCTAGCAAAACAGCCTCAGGTCCTGAAAAGTTTGTGGCAGTCCCCACATCATGCCAAGTGTGTATTTGCCTTTAAACGTGATTAAATTAGCGAACATGCTAATGGCTACCATGCTAACACCTATTAAAACAGCCTCAGGTCCTGAAAAGTTTGTGGCAGTCCTACAGTGTCTCCACATCATGCCAAGTGTGTATTTGCCTTTAACCTTTAGAAAATTAGCAAAAATGCTAACATGCTAACGGCTACCATGCTAACACCTAGCAAAGCAGCCTCAGGTCCTGAAAAGTTTGGGGCAGTCCTACAGTGTCCCCACATAATGCCATGTGTGTATTTTCCTTTAGACATGAGTAAATTGGGTAAAATGCTAACATGCTAACAGTCATCATGCTAGCACCTAGCAAGAGGCCCTCAAGTATAGAAAGTACCAAGGTTGTCCTATAACCTCCCCACATCATGACATGTGCTTAGTAGCCTTTATGCATGAGTAAATTAGTTTGAATGCTAACATGTTAACAGCTACATGCTAGCACCGAGCAAGAGGGCCTCAAGTTTAGAAACTGCCAAGGTTGTCCTATAACCTCCCTGCATCATGCCATGGGTGTATTTGCCTTTAAACATGAGTAAATTAGCTTAAATGCTAACATGCTAACAGTCATCATGCTAGCACCTAGCAAGAGAGCCTCAAGTTTAGAAAGTGCCAAGGTTGTCCTATAACCTCCCTACATCATGCCATGTGTGTATTTGCCTTTAGACATGAGTAAATTAGCTTAAATGCTAACATGCTAACGGCTACCATGCTAGCTCCTAGCAAGACAGCCTCAGGTCCCGAAAAGTTTGGGGCAGTCCCATAGTGTCCCCACATCATGCCACGTGTGTATTTGCCTTTAGACATGAGTAAATTAGCATAAATGCTAACATGCTAACAGTCATCATGCTAGCACCTAGCAAGAGGGCCTCAAGTTTAGAAACTGCCAAGGTTGTCCTATAACCTCCCTGCATCATGCCATGTGTATATTTGCCTTTAGACATGAATAAATTAGCTTAAATGCTACCATGCTAGCACCTAGCAAGAGGGCCTCAAGTTTAGAAAGTGCCAAGGTTGTCCTATAACATCCCGACATCATGCCATGTGTGTATTTTCCATTAGTCATGAGTAAATTAGCTTTAATGCTAACATGCTAACGGCTACCATGCTAGCACCTAGCATCATAACTTTAAGTCCCAAAAGTCTTAATGAAGTCCCACAGTGTCCCCACATCATGACATGTGTGTAGTTGCCTTTAGACGTGAGCAAATTAGCTTCAATGCTAACGTGCTAACAGCCATCATGATATCACCTAGCAAGAAAGCCTAAGGTTTAGAAAGTGCCAAAGTTGTCCTATAACTTCCCTACATCATACCAGTGTGTATTTGCCTTTACACATTATTAAATTAGCTTTACACATTATTAAATTAGCTTAAATGCTAGCACTTAGCAAGAGGGCCTCAAGTTTAGAAACTGCCAAGGTTGTCCTATAACCTCCCTGCATCGTGCCATGTGTGTATTTGCCTTTAGACATCAGTAAATTAGCGTGAATGCTAACATGCTAGCAACTAGCATGCTAGCACCCAGCAAGACAGCCTCAAGTACCAAAAAGGTTGAGGCAGTCCTACAGTGTCCCCACATCATGCCATGTGTGTATTTTCCTTTAGACATGAGTGAATTAGATAAAATGCTAACATGCTAACAGTCATCATGCTAGCACCTAGCAAGAGGCCCTCAAGTTTAGAAAGTACCAAGGTTGTCCTATAACCTCCCCACATCATGACATGTGCTTAGTAGCCTTTAGGCATGAGTAAATTAGCTTAAATGCTAACATGCTAACAGCTACATGCTAGCACCTAGCAAGAGGGCCTCAAGTTTAGAAACTGCCAAGGTTGTCCTTTAACCTCCCTGCATCATGCCATGGTTGTATTTGCCTTTAAACATGAGTAAATGCTAACATGCTAACAGTCATCATGCTAGCCCCTAGCAAGAGAGCCTCAAGTTTAGAAAGTGCCAAGGTTGTCCTATAACCTCCCTACATCATGCCATGTGTGTATTTGCTTTTAGACATGAGTAAATAAGCTTAAATGCTAACATGCTAACGGCTACCATGCTAGCTCCTAGCAAGACAGCCTCGGGTGCCGAAAAGTTTAAGGCAGTCTTATAGTGTCCGCACGATATACCATGTGTGTATTATCCTTTAGACATGAGTAAATTAGCTTAAATGCTAACATGCTAACAGGCATGCTAGCCCCTAGCAAGAGAGCCTCGAGGTTAGAAAGTGCCAAGGTTGTCCTACAACCTCCCTACATCATGCCATGTGTGTAATTGCCTTTAGACATGAGTAAATTAGCTTAAATGCTAACATGCCCGCAATTAGCATTTAGCCACAGAGAGAGTTCAGAAGCTTATCAAAAAAACGAGCCGTCAATCACATTTCTACGTGGCCGTATGGCTGAGCTACAAGGCTGTGAAAAGTCTGTAAATTCTCATTCTTTTCTCTGGCATGAGCTGTTCTAAAAATAGCACAAATTGCAATCTTGGTACTTTCTAAACTTGAGGGCCTCTTGCTAGGTGCTAGCATGATGACTGTTAGCATGTTAGCATTTTACCTAATTTACTCATGTCTAAAGGAAAATACACACATGGCATGATTTGGGGACACTGTAGGACTGCCCCAAACTTTTCAGGACCTGAGGCTGTTTTGCTAGGTGTTAGCATGGTAGCCGTTAGCATGTTAGCATTTTTGCTAATTTTCTAAAGTTTAAAGGCAAATACACACTTGGCATGATGTGGGGACACTGTAGGACTGCCCCAAACTTTTCAGGACCTGCGGCTGTTTTGCGACTGCCCCAAACTTTTCAGGACCTGAGGCTGTTTTGCTAGGTGTTAGCATGGTAGCCGTTAGCATGTTAGCATTTAAGCTAATTTACTCATGTCTGAAGGCAAATACACACATGGCATGATGTAGGGAGGTTATAGGACAACCTTGGCACTTTCTGAACTTGAGGCTCTCTTGCTAGGTGCTAGCATGATAACTGTTAGCATGTTAGCATTTAAGCTAATTTACTCATGTTTAAAGGCAAATACACTAATGGCATGATGCAAGGAGGTTATAAGACAACCTTGGCAGTTTGTAAACTTCAGGCCTTCTTGCTAGGTGCTAGCAGGGTAGCCGTTAGCATGTTAGCAATTAAGCTAATTTACTCATGTCTAAAGGATAATACACACATGACATGATTTAGGGAGGTTACAGGACAACCCAGGCACTTTCTTAACTTGAGGTTCTCTTGCTAGGTGCTAGCATGGTAGCCGTTAGCATGTTAGCATTTAAGCTAATTTACTTATGTCTAAAGGCAAATATACACATGGCATGATGCAGGGAGGTTATAGGACAACATTGGCAGTTTCTAAACTTGAGGCCCTGTCAGGGTTAAACCTAAAACATTATCATCAACTGTGAAAAAAGACACAAAGACGTGAGTATTAAACTTGCAAGGAGAGTGATCAGAGACTGTTCAGTAACATTCCTCCAACTCACTCTGAAGCAGTCTCTGCTCTCCTTTCCTTTTATTGAAGTTAGGCGTGTCCTAGTTACATAAGATCTCAACCGTATAAAGGGGAGTCTGTTCTAATTGGTTGAGACTGGTTTCAAAGCATAACTGTTTTATCATAGCAGATGTGAAAACAGAACATCCTGTTATGGAGCGTCTGCACGAAACAAGGATGAGTCAAAGAAAAAGACATGTAAGCCAAAATGCATGTGATTTTTCTTCATAGTAACTTGGATAATACAAAGTACATTTATTCCAACATTTCCCTCCTGTTTATCCAATTTACTTATTGTAGAACATCATTTATTGATCACTTCACAGGGATTTTCGATCATAAATACAAAAACACATAAGAAATTTACACTCAGAGGAGAAAGTGGTCACTCGTAGTCACTTGGGTCTGGAAAGAGATCAGGAATGTGAAAAGCTGTTTCCATATCAGAATCAGCATTAACACTATCAACACTGTTTATTGTCGTCATCATTTTGGTCATCATTTTGAGGAATGAGTGTGTAAAGTTCCTGAACATTCAACTGGATAGGTGAAATAGCAGTTGAAATCATATGGGCACACATTTTTCGAATGATCGGGACACAAATACATCCACACACTGCCAGAATGCCGACAAAAACTATCACAGTCAATGCAATTGTCATCAATAGAGGCTTCCATTTGCTAAAGAAATCAGCAAATCCCGACCACATGGAGGTATCAACACCTGAGTGCTCTTTCATCTTCTTGTTCAGGGACTGAAGCCCATCCAATGCCCTGGTGAGACTTCCATCTGCTGCCGTGTAGTTCGGAATGAACGTGCAACATTTCTCACCAAAAAGGGCACAGACATGTCCTTTCTCAGCCAGCAACATGTCAAGAGCAATGCGGTTCTGGAAAGCCATCAAGGACGTAGCTGACAATTGTTCATGTATTGCTTGAAAACCAGCTTGTGTATAATTTCCTAGCTTCTGTACATTGTAGTGGATGTAGTTGATCCTGTCAACATTCTTATTTATCGTTATCCATGGCACAATAGATTCCCATCCAGCTGCTATTTGGTTAACAATTTTATATTCGTCAGGAACACCTCGTGGTACTCCAATAGCATCAATGTAAGTGGGGTCACTTTCACTCCATCCCAGTGTAGATCTTTTACTTCTTGCCCATAAATGCGGAAGGATGGTATTAAATGTGGTCAATAATTCTGCAGCCGTTATTTGGAAAATTTGTACAGGCAGGATCAATGTGACGGATGCACAATAACCTGTGGTGTTGAAAGGTAGTTTGTCATAAATAGCATTTTCACCACACCACCACCATATGTCACTACGAGACAATGGCTTGAAATGCACATCCACATTAACTGAATAAAGACATAGGGAAGCATTTAATGATCCTAACAGTTTACATTCCCAGTCCTATTTATACATGTAAAATTTCCAGCTGCTACTTTGTTAGAGAACAAAGGCTTTTTCTTTTCAGGTCCTGTAAGGGGGAATGCTTGATCAAAAATACCACAATCACCTGTTGGGTTGGTATTATTCAAAACCTGTAAAAGACAACTGTCATTCAGGACAGAAGGTACAATCTGCAGCATTGGTCGTGGTCCCATGCATACCACACAATCTTGGTCAGTGGTATTAGCAGCTTGTTCAGCTAATGACAGCCAATTGTTATTTTTGGCCAGAAATACCAGTAAAAACATGAAACCAATCATCAGTTTGAAGTTTGAAGTACAGTTACTTTAACTCCAGCCTGTCGTGTATAGTTGCTCATTATTGGTCGGTCAACAGAGGACATAAACCCTTCAGTGCCGATATGGGTATTTGTAGCTTGGTTGTGGTGTTCGGGGCTATGGTCATTCGTATGGAATTATTATATGCCCATTTAACTATCCAAGGTGTCATGTCGTCTTGTGATCTTTTGTTAGGCTTCTGTGACTGGTCGTGATATAGCAATCCTGCTCCCATAAAGAACATCACCATCACTACCACCACTATTACTGACACCCCATACTTCGTTTTTACTTGAGCCATGTTTTCAGCGATTCTCCAGTCCCCTCTAAGGTCCCACAAAGCTGTGGACAATCTTCACCGGGTTTGAGACGGCTGCACACTAAAAGCACAGCCCCCTTTGTAGTCGGACTTTACTTTGCGAGACGTTAGGGAACCCAAGAACCCTTCAGACAGGCTTCTTTGTATGTCAGCACACGATCATACTTTTACAACAAATACCATAGGGCTATAGTGATGACACACATGAGTAACCCTACACAAAAAAATCAGGATTGAGAGCGACAATTTAGTCATATTTTATCACCTTTTTACAGTGGGTCAGATGGATCCAAGAACTGCGCTCTGCTATTTTTAGTGCTGTAGGTGTAGCTAACAACACTTGATAAGGACCTTCCCACTTTGGCGAGTACCAATGTTTCTTCTTGATGCTTTTAATCAGTACCCAATCTCCTGGTTCAACCAGTTGGTCATCCTTCACTTTGATTCAGTTCAATAAAATCCATGTGTATATGTTGAAATGGGTAGCTTGGTTTAGGAAACTGACTCTACAAATTTTTTTTGATAGATAGTAGTTATCAATCCTACCATCCCCCCTGTTGAGGCATGAGATTTCCCATGACTCAATAATGCAGCCCATTTGTATAAATTTTTTTGGTAGGATTGGTTTGTTTTCTGGTCAGAAATATATTCCATCATCTAAGTGCGCTCCCTTCCGGAGCCACATATCATGTTCTTGTTTGGGTGATTGTTGTTGCATGTCACGTAAAGTGGTCTTATCTAGAGTGGTGCAGGTTTGTTCGTGAGAATGCAATACTTGAACTTCACCAAATGCTGCTTGTTTTGCAATTTTGTCAGCAAATGCGTTTCCTTTGGATACATCATCAGTTCCTGCAGTATGTGCTGCACATTTACATATATTGTCAATTTGTTTGGTAATTGAATGGCTTGCAATAATTCAACTAACAATCGTGCATGGATCACTGGCTTTCCTACAGAGGTAACCATTCCCCTGTTGTTCCAATATTGAGCAAATGTGTGTGTGGTTGCATATGCATATTGACTATCAGTGTATATTGTTACATTTTGGCCTTTCATCAGTTTACAAGCTTCCGTGAGTGCAGTAATTTCAGCTGCTCTCTCCTTGATAAAATGTATCCTGAGTTTCTTTTGTTTGCTCCTTAAACCTTTTCTGCATGGGTGGCGTGTGTAATGTATTCTTCTAAATTCCCTGACGGCAAATTAATGTAATGTTTTGCTACCCACTGACTTATCTCAAGTTTGGTCCCTGCATGCAAAGCATTTTTTAGCTGTTGTTTATAGGGCCCGGTTTCCTCATCACTGTATGGCAGTCCGCTATTTGCTCTAAACACCTTTTCTAATCTGGTGCGATAATCCTCAAAGGATTCGTCCGGTTTTTGCTTACACCTACCTATCTCAGTGTAATTTGCCTTTTTGCGAAATCTAGCAGTCACTCTCTCAATGAGTGGCTCTAGTTGATTTCTTAATGTCATTGAATGTGGAGCGTACGGTCTACCATCGTCATCTGCTGGAGTATACCCCCCTTTGACATGGTACCATTCAGGTCCCAGGAGAGTCATCCAAACTTGTTGAACTTCCGTTCCATTCAGATGGTATGACTGTCTTAAATTTTCCATTTGAGTCACGCATTCTGCTATATCTTCTTTAGGGGAAGGTATTCCCTCAAGTGCCTTTTTTATGTCTTCCTTTGTCCAAGTTCTAAAAACTCTGATCGTCATATCCTCTCCACTCTGTCCTGCTCTAGGATTTGGTAATTCGATGAGAGGACAAAGGTCCTCTGGTAATGGAGTGTTTTCAGGTAGACGTGATGTTTCTACTGGAGAAAACATTTGTTCTCTACCTGTCATCAATTTCTTTGTCCATTCACCCACGGTGCCTTGTGACCTAGTATAAGGCGTGTTCGACGCAGTGGGGCGTAATGCGTCAGCACTAGAAGGGGTGTAAACCGGGGGTTTATCTTCCTCCTCTTTCTGTGGTCTTCTATTCAACATTTCTCTCGCCTCTCTATATGGTCCTACGTACTCATCATCCTCTTTCCTGTGAAACAGTCACCGTTTTTTCTTGTTCCCTACATTCTTGTTCCTGTCTTTTGTCACTTTCTGTCTTTCTTGTTCTTTTTTCTCATTTCTTGCTTGCTTTGCTCGTTTTTCTCCTGCTTCTCTTTGACCTGCTATTTTCATCCATACATGAGTATGTTGAATGCCTTCTTTGTTCATTTGTCTTCCTTTGCTATTTGTTTTATTCCTTATTTTCTGTTGTAGTTTTTATTTCTGAAGTAGATAACTTGCCGTTAAAATCATACTGTTTTATCCAATACGGTAATGGTTTTAACGCTTCTGGATTCTGTTTTTCCACTACAGTCCAATCCTTACATTCTACGTTTTCTAACACCTTTTGTCGTTGTTTACTTTGACCTTTTCCCATTTTGAATCAATTTAGTCCCAGTTATGATGGTAATTCCTAGGGAATTCTAATAACTGTGTGTGTTTCTCAGTGAGGTGATGATCAATTTCTTATCGTGGTAATTGTCAAGCTTCTACCCCGGTGAGGGCAGACAATTCTTGCCTCTGCTTCCACAATAAGTCACCACTTACACTTCTCACTGTCTTGGTATGGAGTTCGATCACCGAGTGGTTTTCTTACTCCCAATCATACTCACATATATTCACTCATACACACCTCAACGCGTTTTCCTTTTGCCAGAGGACGCCGCCGCCCTTGCAGAATTTAACTGTATCCTTTTCAACAGGCGGGCGAGGGCAGACTGGTCTTTACTTTCACCTGATAGAGTCTAGAATTGTCAGGGTTTTACACTTCGTCGCCTAACTTCTCACCCATTAATACCGGTATTTTATTTCACTTTTCACACATTCCTTTATAAGTGAAATATCTACTCACACGTCTCTGTGTTCCTGGATCTCCGTCAACCTTCGGATCCCAGCCCGAGAGGGAGGAACCAGTCCCGGAAAGGGTATTTTTGCTGTGGCCACAGACTTGCCTGGATCTCCCTCACACGCTGGAATCGTCAGGTATGTTGGAATCCGGCTCGAAGGACCAAGTTAATGTCAGGGTTAAACCTAAAACATTATCATCAACTGTGAAAAAAGACACAAAGACGTGAGTATTAAACTTGCAAGGAGAGTGATCAGAGACTGTTCAGTAACATTCCTCCAACTCACTCTGAAGCAGTCTCTGCTCTCCTTTCCTTTTATTGAAGTTAGGCGTGTCCTAGTTACATAAGATCTCAACCGTATAAAGGGGAGTCTGTTCTAATTGGTTGAGACTGGTTTCAAAGCATAACTGTTTTATCATAGCAGATGTGAAAACAGAACATCCTGTTATGGAGCGTCTGCACGAAACAAGGATGAGTCAAAGAAAAGGACATGTAAGCCAAAATGCATGTGATTTTTCTTCATAGTAACTTGGATAATACAAAGTACATTTATTCCAACAGGCCCTCTTGCTAGGTGCTAGCATGATGACTGTTAGCATGTTAGCATTCATGCTAATTTACTCATGTCTAAAGGCAAATACACACGTGGCATGATGTGGGGACACTATGGGACTGCCCCAAACTTTTCGGGACCTGAGGCTGTCTTGCTAGGAGCTAGCATGGTAGCCGTTAGCATGTTAGCATTTAAGCTAATTTACCCATGTCTAAAGGCAAATACACACATGGCATGATGTAGGGAGGTTATAGGACAACCTTGGCACTTTCTTAACTTGAGGCTCTCTTGCTAGGTGCTAGCATGGTAGCCGTTAGCATGTTAGCATTTAAGCTAATTTACTCATGTCTAAAGGCAAATACACACATGGCATGATATAGGGAGGTCATAGGACAACCTTTGTAGTTTCTAAACTTGAGGCCATCTTGCTCGGTGCTAGCAGGGTAGCCGTTAGCATGTTAGCATTTAAGCTAATTTACTCATGTCTAAAGGATAATACACACATGGCATGATTTAGGAAGGTTACAGGACAACCCAGGCACTTTTTTAACGTAGGGCTAAGTGCTAAGTGCTAGCATGATGACTGTTAGCATGTTAGCATTTAAGCTAATTTACTCATGCCTAAAAGCTACTAAGCACATGTTATGATGTGGGGAGGTTATAGGACAACCTTGGTACTTTGTAAACTTGAGGCCCTCTGGCTAGGTGCTAGCATGATGACTGTTATCATGTTAGCATTTTAGCTAATTTACTCAAGTTTAAAGGCAAATACACACTTGGCATGATGTGGGGACACTATGGTACTGCATCAACCTTTTCCGTACATGAGGCTTTCTTGCTAGGTGCTACCGCGGTAGCCGTTCGCACACCGGGCCCGAGGTTCACAGCACAGGTGGCCAGTCCATCAAAATTTCCGCGGGACTTTTCTAGTTTTCGCTTTAACTCCACAGCAGTGCTTCTCAGCCACCTGAAACTGTTGCAGATAGAACGGGATGCGAAGCTGCGTCAGGCACACTTGGAATGAGCCTCCGCTGGCTCACAATGACATGACGTATCATGCTTTGCTCACAATGTGTTTGAGAGCGAATAAAGTGCATTTTCGAACAATGGTTGTGTGTTTCAAGCAATAAAGCACATCACACTAAATGTGTTCCATAAGTGCCAAAACGCGCTTCGGAGGCCTTCTCTGAGCGAGTGGAGTGCTTTTTTGGACGTGGCACACATGTGCCATATATGGAGAAGATTTAAACAGAGCACTAACCCCAGCCCTAACTCTAACCCTAACCCTAACCCTAACCCTAACCTTAACCTTAACCCTAACTCTAACCCTAACCCCTCTTCTCGGAGTGAGTGGAGTGCTTTTTTGGACGTGGCACACATGTGCCATATAGAAGATTTTTACCACAAAGCCTATAGGTTGCTTGAAATACATTATCACAGCGAGTGTAGCACTTTTTCTCATTTTCGCTCTAACTCCACAGCAGTGCTTCTCAGCAACATGAATCTGTTGCACATAAAACGGGAAACACTTGGAATGAGCTTCCTGGCACCTTCCGCTGGCTCACAATGACCCCCCGTATCATCCTTTGCTCACAATGTGTTTGAGAGCGAATAAAGTGCATTTTCGAACAATGGTTGTGTGTGCCAAGCAATAAAGCACATCACACTAAATGTGTTCCATAAGTGCCAAAACGCTCTTCTCTGAGCGAGTAGAGTGCTTTTTTGGACGTGGCACACATGTGCCATATATGGAGAAGATTTTTACCACAAAGCCTATAGTTTGCTTGAAATACATTATCAAAGCGAGTGAAACACTTTTTCTTATTTTTGCTCTAACTCCACAGCAGTCCTTCTCAGCGACATGAAACTGTTGCAAATAGAACGGGATGCGAAGCTGCGTAAGGAACACTTGGAATGAGCATCCTCGCACCTTCCGCTGGTTCGCAGTGGGCCGCCCTAACTTCCTTTGCGCACAGGTTTTTTGTGTATGCCAACGCAATGAAGCACATCATTGTGCCCCATAAGTGCCAAAACGCTCTTTGGAGGCCTTCACGGAGCGAGTGGAGTGCTTTTTGTGACGTTGCACACATGCGCTACATGTGGAGAAAAGTTTCACCACACAGCCTGTAGCGTGCTTGAAATGTATTATCAGAGCGAGTGAAACACTTTGCCTCATTTTCGCTCCACAGCAGCGCCACCTGAAACTGCTTGACATATGAGGGGATGCGAAACTGCGTCAGGCACACTTGGAATGAGCCTCCTGGCACCTTCCGCTGGCTCGCGGGGGGCTGCCGAAACGTCCTTTGCCCATAGTTTTTTTTTTCAACGAAAACAGTGCATTTTCTAACATTCATTCATTCATTTTCTACTGCTTTTTCCTCAAGAGGGTTGCGGGGGTGCTGGAGTCTATCCCAGCTGCCTTGGGGCGAGAGGTGGGGTCCACCCTGGACTGGTCGCCAGTCAATCACAACACCCTAATTGTGCCCCATAATCGCGAAAACGCTCTGTGCAATTAGTGTTCAGTTAACTCATCTTTTAAATTAACAGATGTGTTGTCCTATGCTGTGTGTTGCATTAAAAAGACGGGACTGAGTCTTTTGGGATGGATAAGACCCCACCCTTCTAGACCCATGTCTCGCCTACCCTAGTTCTCTTATTTAGTGTAAGTGGTAATAGCAGTCCTCTCCGTGAATCACCACCTTATCGTGGTGGAGGGGTTTGAGTGCCCGAGTGATCCGAGGAGCTATGTTGTCTGAGGCTATATGCCCCAAGACAGACCAAGAGTGATTCAGAAGACCCATATGAACAAGAACAAGAGGAGGAACCGTACCTCGCCTGGATGTGGGATACCGGGGCCTCACCCTGGAGCCAGGCCCGGGGGAGGGGCTCGCAGGCGAGCGCCTGGTGGTCGGGCCTTCACCCGTGGAGCCCGGCCGGGCCCAGCCCGAAGAAGCCACACGGGATCTCCCTCTCGTAGACCCACCACCTATGGAAGCAAGCATCAGGGTCCGGTGCTTTGTGTGTTGGGTGGCGGTCAAGGGCGGGTGCGTAGGCGACCTGGTCTTCGGCGGCCAAATCTGGTTCTTGGGACATGGAATGTCACTTCGCTGGTGGGGAAGGAACCTGAACTTGTGCGAAAGGTTGAGACATTCTGACTAGACATAGTCGGACTCACCTCGACCCACAGTTTGGGTTCTGGAACCAAACTCCTCGAGAGGGGCTGGACCTTGTTCTACTCTGGAGTTGCTGCAGGGGAGAGGCGGCGAGCTGGTGTGGCCTTATTAATAGCCCCCCAGCTTGGTATCTCTGTGTTGGAGTCAGCCCCGGTGAACGAGAGGGTAATTTCCCTACACCTTCGGGCTGGGGAAAGGGTCCTGACTCATTTGTGCGTACGCACCAAATGGCAGTTCGGAGTACCCGGCCTTCTTGGAGTCCGTCAGAGGGGTGCTGGAGAGCACCCCAGCTGGTGACTCCGTCGTTCTACTGGGAGACTTCAACACCCATGTGGGCAATGACAGTGTGACCTGGAGGGGCGTGATTGGGAGGAACGGCCTCCCTGATCTGAACCTGTGCGGTGTGATGTTATTGGACTTCTGTGCGAACCACAGTTTGTCCATAACTAACACCATGTTCGAACATAGGGATGTCCATAAGTGCACTTGGCACCTGGACACCCTAGGCCGCAGGTCTATGATCGACTTTGTAGTCGTATCATCAGACCTGCGTCCGCATGTTCTGGACACACGGGTGAAGAGAGGGGCTGAGCTGTCAACTGATCACCACCTGGTGATGAGTTGGATTAAATGGCGGGGGAGGATGCTGGACAGACCTGGTAGACCCAAACGAGTAGTGAGGGTGTGCTGGGAACGTCTGGCAGAGTCTCCCGTTCGTCGAGTCTTCAACTCTCACCTCCGGCAGAGCTTCACCTGCATCCCGGGGGAGGACCGGGATATTGAGTCCGAATGGGCCATATTCCGTGCCTCCATTGCTGAGGCAGCTGACCGGAGCTGCAGCCGCAAGGCGGTCGGTGCCAGTCGCGGTGGCAGGCCGATGGTGGACACCAGAGGTCAGGGCTGCCGTCAAGCTGAAGAAGGAGTCCTATCGAGCCTTGATGGCTTGTGGGACTCCGGAAGCAGCTGACAGGTACCGTCAGGCCAAACGGTTTGCAGCTTCGGCGGTGGTCGAGGCAAAAACTCGGGTGTGGGAGGAATTCGGTGAGGCCATGGAGCACGACTTTCGGTCGGCCTCGAAGAGGTTCCGGCAAACCATCCGGCGCCTCAGAAAAGGGAAGCAGTGCCCAGTCCACACTGTTTACAGTGGAGACGGGGGCCAGCTGACCTCGACTGGGGATGTAGTCGGACGGTGGAAGGAATACTTTGAGGCCCTTCTCAATCCCACTGACCATTCCATAGAGCAAGGGTGCTCACACTTTTTCAGCATGCGAGCTACTTTTAAAATGACCGAGTCAAAATGATCTACCCACTACAAAAATGCAAAACATCTATTTATTTTCAAATGTATTGAGGATTATTTGTACGTACAATGTATGTTGATGTACCTTAATAACCAAATGAGCCAATATTGCAAAACACACATAATTAACTATTAACATTAACAATTCGCCGACTAGCTTAGCACTTTGCATCGTTGTTTACGCATGAGCGGTGACCTAAAGGTCAAAATTCAGTTGTCAAATGATTGGTTGTCCTGTATGTCAATCAAGTAACGGGGATGGATGATAGGCTGACATCGTAAGTTCTGCTGCACTTAGAGACGTTGTTTGATTTGATTGGTCGCCCGAAGGGCAACATTCAGTTGTCATCTGAATGGCTGCCCTGTATATCAATCAAGTGACGGCATTGATGCTGGGATGATATTTTTGTAATGTCATGCCGCGATCGACCAGCGATCGACCAGTACCACCTCCGCGATCGACCGGTAGCTTGCGATCGACTTAATGAGCACCCCTGCCATAGAGGAAGCAGAGTCTGAGGACACATACGTGGACAGTACCATCACTGTGGCTGAGGTATCTGGGGTCGTTAAGACGCTCCTCAGTGGCAAAGCTCCGGGGGTGGACGAGTTCCGCCCAGAATTCCTCAAGGCTCTGGTTGAGGGACTGTCTTGGCTGACACGTCTCTTCAACATTGAATGGAAGTCGGGAACAGTACCTTTGGATTGGCAGACCGGGGTGGTGGTCCCCCTTTTCAAGAAGGGTGACCGGAGGGTGTGTTCCAACAACAGGGGGATCACACTCCTCAGCCTTCTTGGGAAACTCTATTCCAGGGTGCTGGAGAGAAGGGTACGACCGTTGGTCGAACCTCTGATACAAGAGGTCCAATGCGGTTTTCGTCCTGGTCGTGGAACACTGGACCAGCTCTACACCCTCACGAGGGTGCTTGAGGGTGCATGGGAGTTTGCCCAACCAGTCTACATGTGCTTTGTGGATCTGGAAAAGGCATTTGACCGTGTCCCTCGTAGCGTCCTTTAGGGGGGTGCTCCGGGAGTACGGGATTGGTGGCGCGCTACTACGTGCTATCCGGTCCTTGTACAAACAGGGCAGGAGTCTGGTTCGCATTGCTGTTAAAAGTAGCCATGTTAGTTCATAATTCATTTATTTTATTGTTGGAGGATTAATTAATCTCCTTATATTCTTATTTTTGTATTTCATTTTTTATCCCGGGTGTAAAAAAATAAATAAAATATTTGAATATAAGCTTTCCTTTATTTTCTGGCGCCTCACAGGTTGCGACAAAGAAAAAAACAAAAAAGGCATTATTGTTAATTCTGTTTTTAAAAAAGTGTCGAATAAAAAACTCTCTCACTCTATTTTTCTAGCATCATAAAGTCTATGCCAAATGGGTTTTTTCAATTGTTCGTCTCGTAAAAGGTGTGTTTTGTTTTAAAGGTCCATTTGCCTTTGATCGTCTTTGTATGAACGCCAGTAACGGGACTTTTGAAGTGTTTTGAGTGATTTACTGTCACATTTTTATAGTTTTTTCTTGTTTCAATGTTTCTCCTCCAGCAATCTGTATATATTATACTCCATGACTTACAAATTTCAGAATGGGGCTTTGATTTTTCTTTTTTTATCTTTAGCTGGTATGAGCAGAAACTCCCTCGGGGTGTCCTTTCTGGCAACCCTAAAACCCATACGCCTTCCTCCTTGTGACCTCTATTGTTTTTCGTTTTTACATTTGTCAACTTCGACAACCATACCATCTCCACATATCTTGATCGGAAAATTTTCCAAGTTCCTACAAACGAAGTGTCGATATTTTTATATAGCTTTTTCAAGCTTTTATAACTCACTTGTGCTAGAAATGCTATAGTCCGCAGTTACGTTGCTTCTTATAATTTATTCATCCCATTTTTTTTTTCAGAATTCGCGTTCAAATGTGTATGTCTAGGGCAGCACGGCGGACTAGTGGTTAGCGCGCAGACCTCACAGCTAGGAGACCAGGGTTCAATTCCACCCTGTGTGGAGTTTGCATGTTATCCCCGTGCATGCGTGGGTTTTCTCCGGGTACTCCGGTTTCCTCCCACATTCCAAAAACATGCTAGGTTAATTGGCGACTCCAAATTGTCCATAGGTATGAATGTGAGTGTGAATGGTTGTTTGTCTATATGTGCCCTGTGATTGGCTGGCGACCAGTCCAGGGTGTACCCCGCCTCTCGCCCGAAGACAGCTGGGATAGGCTCCAGCACCCCCGCGACCCTCGTGAGGAAAAAGCGGTAGAAAATGAATGAATGAATGAATGTGTATGTCTTTGTTTACATTTCTTTCACCCTATTTCAAAATATTTAAGAAAACGTCATCCTTGGAGTACTCCTTGGAAGGTGTCTCGCGTAGACCAGACTCTGCGTGTCAAGCTCACTGTATGTCAGGTTCAAACTCTTGTGACACTTGTAAAAACACTTAAATGCAGAAATACAGAAGAGACAGACAACAATATTCAAAGTTACTCGCAGCAAAGAGAGTGAAACCACATACCCAGTGACATGCCGCTCCACTCTGAATATGCAGTTCACACTCCTCTCTTTTTATTCTCTTTCGGGGGTCCCTACTACATGGTCGTGCAACTCTAAGGGGGGAGAAGGCAGTTGCACGAGCTGTATTTGTTTGTCTATGTGTGTGTGTATGTGAGAGTCATTACTTTTATTGTTTTATGAGTTCTTATCTTGACACATTCTTGCAGGATTAACATGAACATCTGTAGGGTTGCTGTTGGCGCATCCAGGCACCTCCGGGACCTGGGGGTGCTGGAGGTCGCTGATCAGGGTCACAGGAACCTTCCTTCTTCAGCATATTCAAACACGTTCTATTGTCTAAGCAAATGGATATAAGGGTGATAACTAACACTATATTCATTCAATCTACATTTTATTCTAACACTATATCATAGGCGACATACCTTTACCTTATTGTCCATATCCCTGCCAGACGGTTGAGTGATCGTTCCTTAGGTCCCCCTTTGAATCAACAGCCATATGGCCACGGTTGCCCCGTACGTGCAGATGATTTGTTCTCTTCTTCTCCTTCCTCTTCCCCTGTGCGTGTTTGACTCTGTATAGGCTGATATGGTGTGTGAGGTTGAGTTTTTATGAATAAATTTGATTAGGAAAAAAATACATTTCTGGCAGGCCTATATTAATTTTAAATTGTTTACAGAGCGAAAACTTGTTCTTATGTGAGCGTTTTAACATAATCAAAACCATTTTGATATATTATTTCTTAAAGTGTTCTTGTGTTTGATTTGACATGTCATTTCATCCAAAATCAGAGTAAAAAATTAGAAAAAAACACTTATATAATTTTTAGGTAATTTAAATCCCCATCACTTTAAAACCCCACAGTACCAACAGCCAGCTGGCTATGGCGTCCTGTTACGGCCAGGCGAGTTGTTCTACCTTCCCCCTCAAGATAAGAGGATGGTATAGTACAACAAATGCATAAGGACTTACGTTGCGGATTTATGGGAATAAATTAGATAGAGTGGGCCTGCACATGGGATACATATATATTAAAACAACTTATTCAGACAAAACTCCACCAAACCGCACACCGCACATCCTATGCTGTCAATTCACACATCAGCACAGGACAGAGGAAGGAGAAAGAAAGAACACACCATCTGCCCAACCATGGCCATATGGCCGTTGTTTCATGGAACTCTTTTCAAAGAATTCTAAAAAGGGACCCTAGGAGAAGTTCCAATTTTTGTGAATTGTCAGTTGTAAAATCATATGGGAGGTATATTTAGACATTGCCTTACTATATTATTATTATTATATATTATTATATATTATTATCGATAAATTAGTTTTCCCTTCATTTTATAAAACAAATTTTTCATATATTATTCGGAGAATTCACTATAACAAAATATTTTGACTTTTAGGGAAAAATATTGACCGTCAAGTAGAATTCTAAACCCATCATGGCTCAGTGTTAGCATGCCTGCTGCCACTGATCCAGGTGGGGAAGATTTGAAACCCGGCGTGACAGTTTCCTTTCGAAAAATACAATTGGCGGTTCTTTACGAACCACGATAGCTCTACAATAGCTACAGCTTTGCAATATATGTATCGGTATATATATATATATATATATATATATATATTAGGGTGTTCAGCCCTTATATGGTGATTTTTTTTCTTTCGAAATTTGAAGCGGCTAAGTGCTGAATCGGTTCCATTTCGTAAAACCATTAACTGAGCAAAATAACAGCTTTTTTCACACACGCATTCCCGTGCCTCACTATACCCAGGTATGTGATAACAACATTGTACCAGTACCAGGTGCCCACTGAAGGACGAAGTTGCATGCACTGCCAGCCGAGCCCAGTCCAGTTTGCTGCCCCTAGGCGAAAGCTCCTATAGTCCGCTGCCACAGGGGCAAGAAGCCGATGCCTTTATTTTCACATTACACATAGGTAGACACCATTACACGCAGCCAATGCCATTACCATGTGTTGCTATAGTGTGAAGGTGCGTTCACTGTACATGCTGTTAACTCGTAAAGTAACTGTTTTGTTTGCGTGTTCTGTTTGTTCTCTGTTCAGTATGAACACTCGGCATACTAAACACGGACCAACAAGGCCAGAATGGTGTCACTACAGACCATCGGATCGGTTCACGAAGGATTTTTTGGTTGGCTGGTACTCCTGACGGTGATGCTGAACCACTCGGAAGATGAACTGCCGCTCCTCTTCAGACTTGGTAAGAGCCACGTTGTAGTCTGTGGCGAGCTTTACAGCTCGTTCAGCGGCGTCATTGACCACCTTTAGTGCTGCCAGAGCCTGAGGCATGATCTCCAGGTCCTCCAGAGTTCGCGGCGTGTCGACCATCAACTTCAAGAATAGGTTCTGAGACCGTTGTGTGACGAACAGACTTAACTTCAAGTCAGCTGTTTTTGGACCAGCCTTCACGTTGAGGTTCACCCGACGGAGGTCCTTCTTTGTTGGCGGCACAGATGCCATGTTCTCCAGCATCTCCTTCTTCTCGTCCGGCGACACCTTCTTGGAGAACAGGGCAAGACCAACGAGATCCTCGCTCAGGTACCATAAGTGGCCCTTTACTTTCTGTATCGCCTTCCCCGCCACATCAGCGTCGACCAGTTGACCATAGGCTTCGATTTCCTTCACCAGAAGCAGGTCGTTGATCGGAGCGTCCGCGGCGTAGGGAGCCTCGAACCAGTGGCGCACATAGACAGAGACCAGGAAGGTACAAAACCGCTGGATGGCCTGTTCCTGGTGCTTGCTGATGGCGAAGTTCGCTGCTTCCTTCAGCTGCCGTCGGAAGAGGCATATCTTCAGACAGTAAAGCCCCTTTGCCATCCAGCGGGCTTGGTGGTAGGCTCCAGGTCGGCGGAATGCCATCTTGGGCTTCTTCCCCAAGTAGGCCAGTGTCAGGTTCAGCAGCTCCAGGTATTCGTCCCTGGTTTCGGCCTTCTCCATGTGATTGAGGACGAACTGCTCGATCTCGTTGGCTCTGTCCGATATCCATTGATGGGACTTCTGGTCAGAGTCATCGTAGGCATCGTAGGAGGACTGGTCTAGCCTGCCCCAGAAGTCTTTGAATCTCCCAAAGATGGGAATGTCTGGTCCAGATGAGGAGAAGAAGTGGTCAAACACCGAAGACATTACCAACTCTGCCATGTGATGACGGCATGCCAGGAAGAGGAGTCGGGATCCAAGAGCTCGCTCCACTACGGCACAAGCGCCACCGTGAACGCCTGTGTTGGCAGCTGTCGTATCGAAGCAGAGTCCCGCCAGCCAAGGTTTGACTTGAGGCCATTCTTCCAAAACCTTCAGGATTGCTCCTCCCATGGCCACGCCAGTCCCTGCCGGGATGGAGGGGACGGACAAAATCTTCTCCAGACCCATTCCTGTCACCACAATCGCCAAGCGATCGCTTCGCCCACCCTCAGGATCCGGGATGTAGTGAGGCACGGGATAGGGATGTCGCGGGAGAAATTGCAAACTGCGGTGCAATACTCTCGGGTAGTAAAGCTGAATCAAAACTCAGCACAACGAATATCACAAACTTTTATTTTTCTGAACACCCTAATATATATATATATATATATACCGATATTGCGTTATTCTTTATAAAAATCCTGTCTTCACTTTATCGTAGTCAATTTCTGCTTGCTTTACTAGAATCGGTATATGACACAGTTATAAAATAGACACTCTTTTTTTTTTTTTTTGTCCCGTCCAGCCATTGGGGCAGATAGTATTGTTGATCTAAATGCCCTTACATGCTAAACAGATTTGCTCTGTGTCAGGAAAGGTGTTGGCTACAACTTCCCTGTACCATGTGTGTGGGTGCTTCTTTCAGTTTTGGCTGCATTACGCTCGCAAAAATGGGAAGATTAAGATATAAGAATAACTAGAAAATTCCCGCGGAAATTTTGATGGGCTTGCAACCTGTGCTGTCCACCTCGGGCCCGGTGTGCTAATGGCTACCATGCTAGTACCTAGCAAGACAGCCTCAAGTCCCAAAAGTGTTAGTGTCCCCACTTCATGCCATGTGTCTATTTTCCTTTAGACATTAATAAATTAGCTTAAATGCTAACATGCTAACGGCTACCATGCTAGCACCTAGCAAGCCTCAAATACCGAAAAGGTTGAGGCAGTCATCGTGTTCCTACATCATGCCATGTGTGTATTTGCCTGTATACATGAGTAAATCAGTTAAAATGTTGACATGCTAACAGTCATCTGCTAGCACCTAGCAAGAAAGCATCAAGTCCTAATGCCATGTGTGTATTTGCCTTTAGACATGAGCAAATTAGCTAAAATGTTAACATGCTAAAAGTTAGCTTGGAGCATCAAGCAAGAAGGCACCAGGTCCCAAAAGTGTGAAAGCAGTCCCATAGTGTCCACACATCATCATCAAGGGAATCATTGTAATCGCACATGTCGACACACCGTAGTTTTCAAAGGGAGCGACTGACAATGAATGGGCAAAAATGACTGAAAAGGCTGAATTGCTCATGTCGAACAGAAGCTTCCTACGGCCAAACGATTCGAGATATTGACACCACGAAATGACGGTGAGTGGCCCGAGGGTTGGGGCTTCGCGTAGCTCGTTTTGCATATCGGTTGAGGAATGACCTTTGTATGTTTTCAACACTGAAAACATACAAAACTTGAAGATTTGGAGGAAAAAAAAGACAGCGTCTTTAATATGGGAGTCAATGGGCTTCTCGGTGCCACAGAAGGCAATCCGTACATCTCTCAGACATACGAGTGACATTTTTTGAGAGGGGACGAAAATCCCTCCGTTTTCACCAAAATAAATCAAGCTAGCTAAAACGGTCTGGCCTGGAAGAGTTTGCAAAAAAAAAAGTATCTTTTCGCCTCCCGTGCTCTAGCAGCAGAGTGGGAGACGAGGAGAGGAGGACATTGCACCACACAGGGTGCTTTATACGCCTTATCACAGCGAGTGAAACACCTCTCATTTTCGCTCTAACTCCACAGCAATGCATCTCTGCCACCTGAAACACGTTCACATAGAAGAGGATGCAAAGCTGCATCTTGCACACTTGGAATGGACCTCCTGGCACCTTTCATTGCTCGCAGTGGCCCGCAATAACATGCTTTGCTTCACAATGCTTCTCAGAGCAAATACAGTGCATATGCGACAATGTTTATTGTGCCATGAAGCACACCACACTAGCAGTGCCCCAAAATGCCTTCTCAGAGCAAGTGGAGTGCTTTTTGGGACGTGGCACATATGTGCCAAAAATTGAGCCACATTGCACCACACAGCCTATCGCGTGCTTGCACACACGAGTGAAACACTTTCTCTCATTTTCGCTCTAACTCCACAGCAATGCATCTATGCCACCTGAAACACGTTCACATAGAAGGGGATGCAAAGCTGTGTCATGCACACTTGGAATGGACTTCCTGGCATCTTCCGTTGGTTCACAGTGAGAAGAATGCCTGAGTGCTTGATGTTTGAGGAGCTGCAGAGGAATTTCGGCCTTGTTTTTCCTTAGTGTTCCAACCAAGGATGTTTTTTTTTCGTCAGCCAGGGTGAATGATGTAAAAAAAAAATTATCAATTGTGAGGTGTGACCCTCAAGAACATCACACAACCTTAGCATTTTACCTGCATGGTCAGGTTTTTCTCCCACAGTCCCCCAGGTTACTTGCCAGTGTAGACATCAAGTTTCCAGGCATATGCGGTGTTGACATCGCCCAGATTTTAGCCCAGATTTTAATGCCATATTTGGCCGGCTTTGAGGGCACGTACTGCCGGAAGGAGCAGTGCAGCGTCCTCGAATGAAATGAGCTGCTCATCAATACAGACCTCCTTGCCAAGATTGAACAAGCGAAAGACGGTGAATGACAGGCCTTTAATGTACTGTAACATAGTTTCACTTAGAAGACAAGTAAAAAGATTGCAAATCACAGACTTTTGATATGGAATCGTACATATTTACACACAGTAAAGCTGGCATACAGTACAGTACAGTACATTAAAGTACATTAAAGGCCTGTCATTCGCCGTCTTTCACGCATTGAGGAATGAGAAGTAACTGACTTCTATGTATATATGTATAAGTGTACATTAAAGCCTTTCAATCGCCATACTTATAAATTAGGTCAAGGAATGACACGGTTTGCGGCCTTTGTTCTTTGTAAATGTGTGTCATTCTATATCAAAAATCTGTCATTCCCCATACTTTTCAATTAGATTAAGGAATGACACTGAACGCAGGTTTTGTTTTTTGTAGATGTGTCATTCCAGATTACAAGTGTGTCATTCCCCATATTTGTAGGTGGGAAGCAGGATAACGATCTTGTGTTTCACTGTGATTCAGGAATGAGAGAGAATTGTATCTCTGTAAATTTGTATTATTCCGTATTAAAAATGTGCCAATCACCATAGTTGTCATTTAGATCAAGGAATGATACTGGATGAGTGCTTTGTTCTGTTTAAACGTGTTTCATTCCGTATCAGAAGTGTGTCATTCGCCATCCTTGTGGGTGGCATGCAGGAATGACACCGTCTGTCCTTCGCCCTCCTGTCATTCGTCATTCGCTGTCCTTCCTCATGAAGAGGGTGGGGGGAGGATCAGATTCAAACACTGGACCAATAGATTTGAATTAGTAACATCAAACAACAATCGCAGCATTCCCCCAAGCAGGTCAGCCATTTGAAGTTGACGCACCTGCAGATTCTGCACACACAAACGCGCGTACTGAAATGCACAAATTTCAAGTAACACTTCATTTTGCAAAATAACTTCACCCAGCAATGCACACACACACACACACACACAATTCTAGCAATCCGGACAGTTTTCATGACATTAATTTTGCACGATTGTGCGCTCATTGCAAAGAAGCAAAACTCATTAGTCAGTCTGTGTCGCCACCCAGTGGATTATGGGTGTAAACATTTTCAACACACAATTTTCACTTTCTCTCCACTCACATTCGCTCCACCATTTAGGTTTACGGATATTTTTCCCATAGTCTTTTGTGAGATCGGACATATGTGCTCCTTTTATAGGTTTTCCTTGAAAAACAAATTGGCTCCACGGGGTCCAGGCTGTTTTATTGACTGATAATTTCCTCAACACATACTCCAGCGTTTTTACGCCGGCGTGTGGGGCTATTTTGTACAATGTGCATCAAACTAATGACCTCTCGCCCCTCACCCATTTCCCCCTCCTCTCCTCCGGCTGCTCGTTTTTCCGCTCTCTCTCCACCTTCTGAATAGGGTCATGACTAGGTTCCTGAGGCATGTTTAAGGTCAGCGAATGACGTTCATTCTGATCTTGTTTAAGGAATCCCTGGTAGCGTTCTAACAATGCCTCACACTTTTTAACCTTGTCATATTGGTTCAACGTCCGATCTTCTAACACGGCTCTCATTTTTAAATCCAAATCACGGCATGTTTTGGCGAATGGATTGTTCCATTCTGCTCAGTCGCTCCAATTTGTTGCGGTGAAGCGAGAAACAATTTCTGAGCCGTCCTCTGAGACATCTTCTTCAGCGATTAATTTATATTCAATAATCCCCCAAAAGACTACCCAACACAGGCACAACTGTGGCAAGTAGGGGGAGAATAAAATCACCTGTCTGAGTGAGAGCGACTCTTCTTCTTTTCAGACTGGCTTTTTTAATTTACCAGTAATTTTCTTTAGTTTTTTTTTTATATTTTGTATTGGGGACATGATAGGGCGATGTGTCCTTTTTATAGATTTAAGGCAATCTATAGAGCCTTCACCAAGCCGGAAGGACAGTGTGTCAGATATCTTTACGCTTTCTTGGTGTTGTGTGAAACAGAGCTTTGAGCTGCGGGGCATTTCTTTTTAAAAGCTTAGGCTTGATATCAACCTTTAGGCATGTAAACGGTAGGCCAGTGATGGGGGAGTATCCCCGTCTTCAGTCTATATTGTTCTGGACACGCTCGGGTCCAGTCATCAAAACACTCTAAAAAAAATATTTCTTCCTTATGGGGAAGATCTGATGAGCTCTAGTTTGAAGCTTATCTCTAGGGTTTAAAAAAAAAACACCATATAATTCCAAAAAACGTTTTTCCACAACTGCTGGGTCCTGAAATCAAACATGAAAACGGTAACGCTAATCTAATCACATCAACTTGCCCCATATCAATTTCTGTGCTAATAGCCAAATGGCAGAGTTGTCCCTTCAGGTAAGAGCCGTCTTTTGTCGTACACCACGCTGAACTTTTTCATAAATGTTGTGTTTGTCAAACGAAACACCCTTTTCTATGATTCTAGGTCTGATTGAATGTAAACCTTCCACCAGTGTTTTGACCGTGTCAAAATTGACTAGTTCGCAGCACTCTTGCATTTGTGTGATTACCTTTCACCTTCAAGACAGTTTTCCCGCTGCCTCGGGTTTGGTAAGCGTAGCTGCAAGTAACTCCTGAATGCTGTCACCGTTCAGTTTCATCCATCAAATCCCCCAAGTAATCTCCCAGTCGGAGTGGCGTCTCCCCTTCTTTAACGACTAGATAAGGGAAGAACGTGCGTTTGTAGCTGCTCCAGGTACTTGGACATGAACAGTCTGGCTTGTTGTAAAACAAGCGTAAAAGATGTTGGAGGATTTACCGGAGGGTTTGATGTAAATTAGATTGTAATTATACTCATCGCCATGTCATCGTTGAGGAAGGAAAAGTACTTGAGCTCATATTTACCCGAAAACATGAGTTGTCCTAGTTGTCCTAGTTTTCCCCAAAGAGAATTCAGAAAGAGTTTAGACATTTGTCTCTCTCTTTGCGTATGTACTTTTCCCTAGTATGATTTGTGTTGACGTGCGTAATTGTCGGGTGGCGGTCTAGCGACCGTATTAGGTTTTAAGATGGTCCTGAACACTTGTCAAGGCTATGGTGAATAGTTAAAATTATAGTATAGTATATTATAGATAGTAACAGTAATAGTAATACACTCTTAAAAATGCTGGGTTATTTTTTTGACCCAATCGCTGGGTTGAGCCTGTACCAGAACCTGAATTTGGGGCACGCGCAACAAAGCACCGCCCACAAACTTACTTCGTTCGGACCCCACATTTGATCTGAGGAGACCAATTTCAGCACGGAGCAAGGTTTGTTACATGCCCACTATTGTTTTACCGTAGAATTGACTTTATATTATTATATAAAGCTTCATAAAGTTGTTAAAATGTAAGTTCGTGAAGCACTGTTGAGTACTAGCTTCAGGAATCAATCGGTACCCTTAGCAAACTTCCATTCCCTCCAAAAATGGCAAGCGAACACATTCGCTGGCGAGCTATGTAGGAACCAAACT
This sequence comes from Doryrhamphus excisus, assembly GCF_030265055.1. Classification (NCBI taxonomy): domain Eukaryota; kingdom Metazoa; phylum Chordata; class Actinopteri; order Syngnathiformes; family Syngnathidae; genus Doryrhamphus; species Doryrhamphus excisus. The sequence continues at coordinate 30,319,249 of NC_080468.1, read as the reverse complement.
ATGTTGTTGAAGTTACAAGAGACATGCACTATGTGTGATAGTTATGGACTCTTATGGACTCTCTGTGTGATGTTTCAGTTCGCTGGAAAGCATCTATGGATGAGTTTGTCAGTTCCAAATTGACTGAGTGGCAGCTGATTGAAAGGTAAGTCATCTTCATGCCTTCGTTTTATGGCTATTGTTTTACAGTAGCTACTGTGCCTACTATATGCTCTATACATAAGAAATGGCGGTGGGTCAGTCACTGTAGCTTGTACCAATACCCACATTTTTAACAGAGTGATCCATCTTGTGATTCCAATATATATTGCTGTTATATCAGCCTGTGAGTCAAAAAGTTTGCTCACCACTGCTCTGGACAATGATGACAAACCCTCTATGGTACACATTATGATCCCAGTTGGTAAAAAATGTTTGGGGTTTGTTTTAAAATAGACCAAGTAAACATAATCAAGACATTTTCTTCATATTTTGTTAGGGTTGATTGCAATACGACAGAATCAGAATCAGAAAAGGGTTTATTGCCAGGTATGATCAAAGACATACTAGGAATTTGTTTTGGTGTAATTGGTGCAGACACATCTATCAAAAAAGAATGAAAAATACAAAATATACAGAATAACAGTATAAATATATGTACACAGTCTGTTTTTTGTTTGTTATTCCAGAAGTGCATTTTTAAGAGTGTATAGTAATAGTATGTTGTTGGTGTAGTATATGTAGTATAGTATAGTATAGTATAGTAATAGTTATAGTTATAGTTATAAGTATAGTATAGTATAGTATAGTACAGTAATAGTAACACCATAATATTGTGTAAGGGCAAGACCCCGCCCCTAAACACCTTGGCCATGCTCTCCCTCCTTGTGCGAGCACCCGCGTCCGCCATTTTGGGACGCAGCAATTTTACAGAGTCAGCATCGTTGGATGAGGGAAAACAACATTGTGTTTTGGGTATGTATATTTTAGTAGACTCATTGTATTGTGAAATGTTATCCTCAATTTGACATATAGAGGTTGTTGAGCAGGAAAGTAAGTTAGAGTTGCCACCGTCATTGTTCTGACTATACTGTATGCATGCTTGCTTCTTTTGGTTTGTGTTGCAAACAACCATTATTTAATTTCGAAGCGAAATTTGTTGTCCAATAATTTTAATAAAAGGCAGTTATCCCCTCATTTTAACACTAGCATTGCTACTGCAAGCACACCTCTCGCTTTCACGCCACGGCGACAAGCTACAGCAGGGCCTGTGGGCGCGCTTATAGCCTGACGTGTTGTGTATACTCAAACAACATGGCGTGGCAGTTTCTTGTACGGTGGACATGTTTTTATTATTAGCGGACATAGTCCACTAGAAGACTACGGGCATTCATGCATGTCGTGTGCATGTCATTGTTTACAGGCTTGGTGTGAACTTGCCCAGGCATATTTAGCCTGAGCTGACAAGAGTGTAGCGATGCTAAAATCGTTGTTAAAAATGCATTTCCTTCACAAGAAAAGATATATAGATGTTCTTTTGGTAGAGCTTACATTTTAAATATACTGTGTGTTGGACCACATCATCTGAAAAGAATACTTTGAATGTTAAGTCCAACATTTGGCCTTTCAAACTAATAAATCAGAGCTTCAGGACAAGATTAAAATATGTATAGGATATAAATTCACATCAATATCTATCTGCAGATGAAATTTCAGTAAAATCTGAAATTTCAGATCCAGATCAAAATGTTTTTTGACCTGGATTTAGTACTGGATATCACTATTTCATTGTCCTGTTGTCAATATGGATGCCTTGATTGTAAATTTAAAAGCAAGTAAAATATGGATAATTTACATATTACAAAGTCATGCTAAAAATACACATTTTCCGAAATAGGGGTGCATGCTGGAATGTACACATTGCTGTTATGGATGATAGCTATAGGTATTTCTTGTGGTTATTTTGGGGTAAAAATGAATATGCAGCATGCGGTTGCACTGCAGTGTGAGGCAGGAAAAATATGGCTTATTTTTCTGTGTACACCTTAAATGTTAATTTAGTATTTTTTCATTTGAAAGCTGTGAAGCTCATTGTGGTATGTTGTTTTGTCAGTAGTTCCTGCGCTGCTAACCACTACAGGATTTTTACAACATTGTGGTTTGCACATAGATCGTCAGGTAAACAGTTTTTCAAATGGATCATTCATTGGAAAGCATAGCTTTTCAACCTACGCCACTAATGTATCCATTTAGTTTTTTTTCCAGTCACCCCAAGCTCTTCTGATTTGCTGTGTTAGCAAACTCTCTTTTGCAGCCTGTCAAAGTTTGTAAGTATTGTATTTTTTAAATTTATCTACACTATTAATTTACTGTGTGTGATTGGTTTCTGTTTTACAGGTTAATAAATGTGGACTTGCAAAGAGTGCAGTTTGGAAGTGGATACCAGGTACTTGGTGTTTAGGCATTTTAGGCAGTCACATAGGCATCTTCGAGTTAGTTATCGATATCCATGTCCCTATACCGATTGCCCTTGTACATTTAACACACACACGTAGCACGGGGTGATTTTAGGGCTATCTGACTAAATAACGCAGAAGAGTAGTTCTTGGGAGTCTGAACTGGTGTAAATGAGACACGGAAACAGGTGCTTTGCAGTGAAATTATGTATTGTAAACTAGGGAACAAAATGACAAACAAAAGTAAATTTTCACAAAACAGAGGATTACAAGTGGCTGTTATAACAGTTCAATGAGTCTCTGGGGTAACGGGGAGTTGAGGCCTCCACTCTGGAGGAATGGTTCTCGGTCCTTTAGTCCAATATCCAGAGTCAAAAAGAAAGACAGTCCTACCCGTTCGCTGCCAAGGCTTCCTTTGCCTGGGGTAGGACCCAAGCCGTCTTAAAAAAAACCTGACCGGCCAGAAACAAACAGGTATTAACATGTCAACTTCACCAAATTTACCGGTAAATACTCCAAACATACTCAAGATGGCCATCCTTCATAATCTCGGTAAAAGTTCACTCGTAGCATTCATCCCACTTTACTGTCTAGCAATAAGTTTAGCAGTTGAAATATACACATACACATGTAGACGTGGCCGGTGAAATGGAAAAGGCTTACCGCAAAGTTGTTTTCTGTAGGTATTGATATCAAAGAGGGTTGTGAGCATGCCGCTTGTTGACCAGCTGCACCTGCTTGGCCCTTTAGTGCTGCCTTGCAGGACAGACAGCGAATCAGGAGGGGACCTACCGTCAGCTGACCCAGTCATATGACTGCTGCTCATTTGGGTGGTGGCATGGGTTACACACACACTAAAAAAACATGTATATAATAACCATGTGTGGCAAGTGGGAGATGAAACACACATTTTTATTGAAAAACAGTTTAGATCAGGACACACAGGCTCAAAATTACCACAGGGCAAGAGACGAGGTATAGAAAAGTATAACAATTCTTTATTACATTAAGAACCATCAGCTGTGGATCATATTCTTTGACCCGTGGGTGGCACTAAAGGGGAACAGAGCTGGGACTTACCGTGGCGGCCCAAACTCAATATCATGAAGGGAGGAAGAAACTGAAACACCCGTGACACCACATACATGCAGGTCTGTGAGGAAAAACCCACCACCAGGATTGGGTCGCCACCTTGGGCCCGCAGCACCTGTCCACAAAAGAAAAGAATGCTTAAAAACAGGCCACAATGCTTCATACAAGCAGTCTATAAAAACACCCACACACGCAGGCACATGATCAAATAATAAGGAAATAAACAAAATGAACAGTAGTAACAGAACACAATTGAAATATAGTACACCAAAAATAGAATACACAAAAACAGAAAATAAAGAAAGGATTTAGTCACAACTAATTAAACCTAAAATTAAAGAAGATAACGACAACGGGTGAACCCAAACCAGGAAATAAGTAAAACAAAACCCAATTTTAAAAAGGGAGGCAGAGCCAAAACAGCAGCGCAGTTCAGGAGCTGTAGCGGTGGAGACATTGCAACTTGGGCCACGACCAGCGCAGCACCACAGAAGCCAATGGAGAAAGGCTACGGGAAACACGACCACACTCAGAACGTCCCTCAGCAGGGCAACCTGAACCCACAGAACCAGAACCTCACTCTGCGCTGTGATGCCAGCCAAAGTTCCAGCGCCAAAGCCTGATCCCACACCACAGTCCCACGCTGTTGCCAGAACGCACACCTCACTGGTAAAGCATGCCAACGGCACTATCGCCGACCACGGCACCGGCTCGTTCACCCCGGCACACGCCACAGCACAGCCGCCACGAGGAGCCGCGGATCCAGAAGGAGAGAAAGAGGGCAGGTGCCTGAGATCGAGCCCCACTATATAGCCGCGCAGTGCCGCCCATCAATCAGACTAATCAGAAAAACAGGTGCTGTGCCCACAGTGGGAGGACGCTCACAGCCCTTCTGCCACATCTACACGGGGGTAGATGTATCGTCGACCCGACGATAAACAGAAAACCGGCAGCTAACACCAAGGTCTAAAAACTGCTGTTTGGGAGCTAGAGACAGGGTCTTGTAGTCTGTCCGTCACATGGTGTGAAGAACCAGCTGGCCGAGGAAGATGATGGACATTTTGGTGACGGCCAGCAGTAGCACGAACAGTTCGTTGCAGGGACTGCTGACTAGTACTCGGATGGTCGTGGTGGGGCAGCAAGGAACCTGGAGAGGAGGAACCCCCATAAGCCGAAGGAATCACTGCACTGGGTCCGGCCCCTGCAGATGACGTAACTGGGACAGGTGAAGGCTGCAAGGTTTCAGAAGTCACAGAATGTGGTGGTGCAGGGGTCTTCGACACCAAAAACCAGAACTCACTGTCAGTGGAGTCATCTGGTGAGGCTGCCATGGAAGGGTGATGAGAGGGTGACGCTGGACTAGAAAGAGCTACAGCCTCAGACGAGACTACAGCCTTAAGCATGTCCCGATGCACATTCCTGGCCTTATGTAACTCACCCACCGGAGCCACGGTCTAAACTGCTCCACCACTTGCAGGGGCCCTCACAACCTGGTGGACCACTGAGCTCCAGAAGTCTCGAATCTTGTGTCGCCCCTCTGGCGCCATGGTCCCTCAAGTACACAAGCTGACCCACAGGAAGAGGTGCAACTTTGACTCGCTGGTCATGCCTCACCTTCCATCTGTCAGCTGCAGCCATCAGTCGCTCTCGAGCTCCCTCGAATGCCACTTGAAGCCTAGCCTGATGTTCAGAAACCCAGTCCTGTACCTTGCCAGGCACAGCCTGTCCATTGTTGAGTATGGTTCCATAGTGGATGAAGACGCAACGACGCAAGATGGACAGGCAAATACTCGTAGTGATACAAATGGAGAGAAAATAACAGAGAGACTGAGAGGTCTGACGTTTTTGTGAACAACGGTATTACTCTTTTGAAACCTATTGCTTTGAAAAGCCAAACTTTAGGTACAGCGGGAGGCCGGCCAGGGCTGCCGTCCTTGCTGCAGTAATGTTGTTCTTGTCCTAAAGTACACAAAAAGGACAAGATGTGAACATGTGAAGTTAGACTGAATGCAATAATCAGATTTTATCATTGATTTATTGTATGGGAGTAGTTGTACCTGGTCGCCATATAAGAGCTTGTAACCTTTCACCGAAACTTCAGATTTTCTTCATTTGGTAGAGCTTTAAAAACTGAGGTGTGTGCTTGTCGAGTGCAGCAAAGAAGGAGTAGCAAAGACTCTGTTTGGTGATGTGATGGAATTCACAGTAATGGATTACAAAAAGAGTACCCATTTACACAATGAAAAAGTCCTGCATCTCAATTTTAAACTTATGATAGACTTATGTAGACAAAATAGACAGTTATTTTTACATTACATGTGCTCTTATATTTTTACCCACCTGGGCTTCACAGTAGAGTGCAGGCCATCTTGCAACAACAGCAACCATGGGAGGGTCTGAATGTACTATTTCTTCCCGCCTCAGTGCGAAGGTCTGCTGCATAAGTTGATGAATGAGAACCATAGCTTTCTCCATGGACATCTTCTTAAACTGCTCCACCATCTCGAGTCTCTGTGTCTCCAGTGTGTCCTTAGTCTGTCCTTGAGGGTAATTTGGAAGAAAGTTGAAGATGCAAGTCATAGGTCAAGTTCAACATGTATTTAACGTCATATATTAGGGCATTTACGCTCTCAGGACGGGACGGCAAAATAAGCCTCTGTCAAGAATGACCGAGTTTCAAACTTTCATTTGTTTCCATTAGCACTGTTTTTAAAAAATCTGCAATACAAAAAGGGAAAAAACTAAATTAGTATAGTTTTCTTCAAAAACAAATAAAAAAACATTCCAGAGGCAAGCACATTGTCTAATAGCTTTCCTCTAGCTTTGTTACAAATCTTGAGAGGTCAAAATTGGAAAATGAAATTACCCTTTAAGTGTATTGTCAGGAATAACCAAGACAGTTCTTAGAAATGTGTGTCCTTCAGGTCAGAAGACAGGACAGCTGCTGGATGAAACGTTGCCTTTTTACTACAACTCTGAAATTAACTGAGAATGAGTTGGCCTTAAACTTTGTAGGCAAACAAAGGTATCTGGTCAGTTATCTGGCACACAGACTTCACTGTATGGCCCTTGCTTTCATCATCTGTTAGCTTATAAGATCATAGATGCTGAATGTACCATGTCTTATAGCTTTTCAGCAAAAACAACATCTCACTTCCAATAAGTTCCTGAATGCATGCCCTCAATGTTTGCTTGTTTTGAACAGTACACTGGTTGCTAGCAATTACATCTGTTACACAGGTTAAGGAAACAAAATCCGAAAATATACTCTTGTGAAAACCCCGGTTTATTTAAGTTAAGTTCGGTACGACGAACGTTAACTATAGCCACCAAGCTAGTCATCAACTTCATGTTTTAAGCTGCCGAAAAATATAATTCTGTGGAAAGCCTCGATTTAAGTTACTAACTTTAGCTGCGACAAAAGTTTGATATCGATAGCGGCCAACAACTGCCAGGGCATAAAAAAATGTTCTTACCATAGACAAGACATCAAGGTCCATTCGCCGCTGGCCTCAGCAAAAGTGAAGAGGTCGTTTCTGATAGCCTTCTGATTTCTTGATAAAACTGAAATAATTCAGCTGTGCTCCCCGTGTGGGTACCGTGCTGCTGAAGATGTGAGGTTGAACAGGTGCAAACAGGTTCCAGCAGGTTTCACAGAACTCTCTCAAAAATTAAAATAAAATCAGAGAAGATGAGTTTATCTAACTAAATAGGTTTGTTAAGATCTACTTGAAACCTTCTGTAACTTTAAATTAACTAAAAATGAAAGAGTTATTAAAACAATTGGTATCGTTTAAGTATATTCAATTCATTTTAAGTAAGTGAGTGTAATTTTTTTCAAGAATCAAGTCTAATTAACTTAAGTGGTTTAAAAAGATGTGCTATTAGGTTTTACAGTGTGGGCAAACAAAGTTTTTTTGAGTTGGGTCTAAACATATTTATTGGATGGAAATTCTGCCTACTATTTAATTGAGTTAGTCCAATTAGTTATTTTTTGGAGGGTTTAACGAAATTATTTTGTGTTACCTGTTGAGTTGGCGTTGGCGTAGAGTTGTAGAGACCCATCTCAATTATATTTTTGGTACCTCATTTAGATTAATTTGAGTTGGATTAACACGAAAAGAACAAGATCAACTAACATAAATATATTACGATGTACGAACATACTTTTTTGACTTAGGGCTAAACATTTTAATTAGATGGAAACTTAATGGAAATTTAGATTGAAATTTTATTTTGTTAGTCCAATTAGTTATTTTTTTCAGTGTAGTAAACAAGGCTTTCATTTGAGGTGTTTCATTTATTTATGTGCATTAAAAACATTTTATTTGAGAAAATCCAGTATTTCTGATGAAAATAGGCTATAATTGATCTATCTGGTTAGCGTCCTCCCCATACCAGATGACGCACCTGCAGAAGTGATTCAAATTAACGAACGACTCAGTTTTTCCGACACTCTCTCCTGATTCTTCGTCCTCTCAGTCTCGTTGGATATCGTCGCTCCCGTTCTCCGCTTCCTGCCTTTGCACCGCCTGAAAATCCTGCATTTCCTGACCGTCCTCGTCGGGATCGACACTGTGAGAACACGGTCGGTCTCTCAGGCGGGACTCCAGGACCGTCACGGTGCCTCTGAGCCAGTCCCGGAAGCCTCCTTCCTTGTAGACAATACGCCGGAGCGTGTATTCGCCGTCTGTGTCGTGGTTGAGTTTTTTGTACAGGATGACCAGGAAGAAGACAAGGACAAGCAGGAAGAGGATGAGGATGGTGGTGGTTGAGTCGGACATTCCTGAAGACGGAAAAAGTTCGACAAAATCAAAGAAGAGCTTTGGTTCCCAATCACAGGGACGTATGTCCAAAGTGTGGCCTGGGGGCCATTTGCAGCCCGCAATTTTTTTAATGGCACGCACATAAAATATATATACATATATATAAAAAATATAAAAATCAGCAGCAACTTTACCAGAATGAAGTGAGAATATTACAAGAAAAAAGCTGGAAAGTCATAATTTTACAATAATAATGTAACATTATGAGGAAAAAATAGTAGCATCGAGCAAAAATATTTAAAAAAATATATTTTTAAGTTGGAATATTATGAAAAACAAACCAACTACTTCTTTCTGAGAAATTAGAGTAACAAGTGTATGTCCTTCTTTTTGACAAATTACTTTTCTTATCAAAACGGGACTTTATTGTTATAATTTTATTATGTTTGTGGAGGAAAAGTCCAGATTTCTTCCATAGGAGAATAACATTATTCCCATTTCTATTTCTTTTGATTTTATTTATTATTTATTTTTCATGTCAAATCTCAACATTATTTTCTGGGAATTGACTTTTTTCAAAATATTTGTGAAAAACATAAATGCATTCTTGTCAGCTTTTTTGTCCAAAAATTATTTCTTTGTTTAAATTCGACTTTTATTCTCATAAGATTCAGCAAAAATATTCTACTATATTATACTTATATAAAATATAAATTATGTGTTCAATATAATAATATGTTTTCAATATAAAATGGAATACTAATAATGTTTTCTTTATATTCTTATAATGAATAATTCCAACTTTTATTGAAGTATGAAGTCTTAAGAATATGCTACATTACCACTGTAGAGAGTATGAGTACTTTGTGAGCACTTTGTGTGCATGCTTGTACAGGAAGTGAAGCGAGTTTGCAGACCTTGTTGGTTTCCTGTGGCAAAGACAGTACAGTCAGCAAGGCGGCTTGCAGATCCTTCCCTAAATAGATACATCGACTTATGTAAAACACTATTCCAACGATCATTCAATGAACATGACAACGTGTGTGAATTATGAACCGATCCAACCAATACAAAGACTTCCAGAAGTCGAAAAGTGTCAGAAAAGAAAACGTACCCAAGTTGTGAGCTGGAGCTTCTTGGAGGATGAAGTTTGGAAAAATTGAATAAAATAAGAAGTCGCAGGCGAATTAATCTTTATAGGTGCTGATGGCGGCATGCAGCATGGCTAACAGGTTCTAACAGGTCATGAAAAAACGGTAGCTCTTTTCAAGAGGATGGTGCGTAAAACAAATGCACGTCATCTTGTGTATTTACATAAAGAGGAAGCTTGTTGTCATTCTGATTGTTATGTATATGTATATATGCTGAATATACATATATATAATTTATTTTTGAATCTATATTATATATATATATATACACATATATATACATATATATTTTATTTATTTTTTGAATCTATATTTTATATATATACATATACATACATATATATATACACACATATACACACACACACACATTTTTTCTTTATTTTATTTTTTAATATATATTATATACATATGTATATATGTATGTATATATATACATATATATATGTATAAACATATACACACACACACCACACACACACACACATAGCTCATGGATGATATATATATATGTGTGTGTGTGTAATGGCTATTTGTCCCTTAACATGGCGCACAGTCCCTTAACATCTGATTTGACATCCAAAACTTTCTCCATCATCCATGATCCTCTTGGAGCCGTAGCATCTGCCACAAGGAGGATGTCTCAGTGGTGAGACTCCTTCTTGGCCTTGTCCACTTTTGTCTTTCCTGCATCAAAGGTAAGTACTCAGAAAGCCACCTTTTCCAAAAGAGCTCTGCCATATGCTGTACTTGTTTCCACCCTTTTTCTGACGTACAGATCATTTGAGTCAAATTGTCCGGGTGGCATGATAGGTTTGCCTTTCAACATCAGGATGTGATTGGGAGTGAGGGCTTCAAGGTCATCTGGGTCGTCTGAAACCTTTGTGATGGGTCTGCTCTTTAATATTGCTTCAACCTCACAAAAAATAGTTTGGAGCCCTTCCTCATCCAGGCTTTGCTGTTGCAAAACTGAGGTGAAAACCGATCAAGCTTTCCCAAATGGGGGCATTTGATGAGAAGCGGAGGGTATATTAAACCTCCATTCTATGCCATCCTGGACCAGAACCTTTTGAATTGTGCCATGATTCATAGCATCCAAACTCTCCTTCAGCTCCCGGTTAGCTCCAACAAAGTTTGTGCCATTATCAGACCTGAGAGTTAAGACAGGGCCTCGTCTACAGATGAACCTGCGAACTGCATTGATACAAGAATTCGTATCCAGTGTATATGCCATGTTTTTTAGGAAATCCTCAGCTTCCTCTAGAGCAGGGGTGCTCACACTTTTTCAGCATGCGAGCTACTTTTAAAATGACCGAGTCAAAATGATCTACCCACTACAAAAATGCAAAACATCTATTTATTTTCAAATGTATTGAGGATTATTTGTACGTACAATGTATGTTGATGTACCTTACATAACCAAATGAGCCAATATTGCAAAACACACATAATTAACTATTAACATTTTTTGTAATTACCTGAGTTTACATTGATGACTTGCACTGAATTGAACCAGCCAGGGATGCATAGTCCGGACAGTAGCTGCTGATAGCCAGGTTAGCCAGGCAAACGCACTTCGAAAAAGACATTGTGAAAAAAAAGTCCACCTCCCATTCCGTATGGAAGTGATATGTTTTTGCCTTTTTACTTGGTCCAGCTCCTTCACTCATTTTAGTGACCATAAACTTTAGCGAGGGCTTAAAATCTGACGCAATTCGCCGACTAGCTTAGCACTTTGCATCGTTGTTTACGCATGAGCGGTGACCTAAAGGTCAAAATTCAGTTGTCATCTGACTGGTTGTCCTGTATGTCAATCAAGTAACGGGGATGGATGATAGGCTGACATCGTAAGTTCTGCTGCACTTAGAGACGTTGTTTGATTTGATTGGTCGCCCGAAGGGCAACATTCAGTTGCCATCTGAATGGCTGCCCTGTATATCAATCAAGTGACGGCATTGATGCTAGGATGATATTTTTGTAATGTCACGCCACGATCGACCAGCGATCGACCAGTACCACCTCCGCGATCGACCGGTAGATCGCGATCGACTTAATGAGCACCCCTGCTCTAGAGGCTTCATCCGCCGGATTCTCTTTAGAGCTCACATACCTCCACTGATCCACATCAGTTGCTTCTCGGATGTAAACTGCTCCGTTTGCCACAAAGGTGTGGAATTGGCTGGTTTCATTGCGGATGTATTTAAAGACTGTTGTGCTGTCAGTCTAGAAAACAGATTCTTTTAGTTGAAGCTGCAACTCCTTTTGCAGCATCTTAGCAACCCTAACAGCAAGAACTGCAGCGACGAGTTCCAAGCGAGGAATTGTTGTCTGCTAGAGTGGAGCAACTCTACTTTTTCCCAACAGAAATTAAACATAACCTTTAGCATTAGTTTCTAGTCCCAAGTAAGATGCTGTTCCATATCCAACCTTACTTGCATCAGAAAAGTGATGAAGCTGTGCAACAACATGGTCTCCAAATTCTCTGGGCTTCAAACAGCGATCCACCTTCAAGCCAATCGGACCATTTCTTACCAGAGAACTCCATTATGGCTTCATCCCAGCCCAGGTTTCTCCGACAAAGTTCCTGGAGAAGCAACTTGGATGGCAAAATGAATGGAGCTAAAAATCCCAAAGGGTCATACAGAATACCTCTTCTGGTCTGTGGCTGTTCTTGTGCAGACGTCCTGAATTTGAACTTGTCAGATTCAATGCACCTCTGTAGTCCCAGTGCTCCCTCTACTGGAAGTCTGTAACCAAGTCCAATTACATGATCTCCTTTGCTATGCTGTCCTCTGTAATTGACATCAGCACTTTGCGGCTGTTGCTGATCCACTTAGAAAGATTGAATCCTTCTGTCTGACAAAGCGCAGTCAAATCCTTTACCATTTGCACTGCCTCTTCTTCCAATGCCATGGATTTCAAGCAATCATCCACATAAAAGTTGCATTTGACTGTGTTCACCACATCAGAAGAGAAATGTTGTGCTTCATCATCTGCTGTTCTCCGCAAAGCATAATTTGCACGACTTGGTGATGATACAGCTCCAAACAGATGTACTTTCATTCTATGTTCTACTGGAAACTGTGCAGTATCTCCACCAGAGGAAGCGGAGAAAGTCAACCTGTTTAACTGAGACACAAACTTGATGAAACATGGCTTGGATGTCTGCCATTACTGCCACAGGTTCTTGCCGAAATCAAAGGAGCACTCCAATGAGAGAGCTTCTAAGATCAGGTCCCTGCAAGAGCTGGCTGTTCAAAGATGTTCCTTAATACACAGCTTCACAGTCAAACACAACTCTCAGTTTACCTTTTCTTGAATGGTGGACACCGTGAAGGGGGATGTACCAAAGCTTTCCATCACTTTGTCTCATTTGGTCATCAGGTACCCTTTCTGCATATCTTTTACTGATGATGTCATTCAAGAATGTGACATATTCCTCCTTAAAATGTCCATTTTTATTGAACTTTCTTTTCAGGCTCTGGAGGCGCTGTTCTGCAACACAGCGATTATTTGGCATCACAGGATTTTCCTGTCTGAAAGGTAAGTCGATGATCCATGAACTTGATGGCTTCTCTGGACATTTCAATCTTCTCCTCTGATGAGTTCTCATTAAAGTCATTGTTGTATTGCTTAACCAGCATTTTTTGAAGATGTTCAACAGAGATTCGGTTTGTTGTTACAGTAGGACAGACACTCTTACGCTTACCATTAATGACCCAACCAATCCTGGTCCTGACTGCATAGGGTCCTTCATCCTGGCTTTTTATTAGCTCCCAAGGCTCCATTACCTTTGGGGCATCTGTACCGATAAGTACGTAAATCGACATCTGCATCGATGTCATGGAGCTTAACACCCTTCAGATAAGACCATTGATCCACATCCTCTTGTCATGGGACATTTATGCATTTACAGTTTAGCAGAAACACTTGAAGAGTTCACAGTATTTGGATTTTGTGCCGAGGATGTGCCTATATCCTGTCGCTGTATGTGAAGGACTCCCGGGTGCTTTTGGTGACACACATTGGCAATCCAAACGACTCCTACACTCTTTGCTTGTGTGGCAACCAAAAAAAAAGCCCTTTTCTTTTAGAAAATTAATCTTATCAGGGCTCGACAATAACGATGTACCGATGGCCCGGGGCAAGTTAAAACAAAATTCGGGCAAGTAAATCTAATCATTAATATTCCCGTCGGGCATGCTAAAGTGCACTTTAGTATGCCGTACTGCCAAGAGTTTTTTTTAAGCGGTTCTTGTTGGGTGTTGGTAAAACACGGACTGCGTAATTCCGGTGGTAATTTGCAAAGCAATCCTTGCAAATCTTGAAATGGACCAATCAGAATCGTTTAATTAGACCGCGGTCCGTAATCCACAATCCGCGTTTTACCCACACCCGTTCTTGTTCGCAATCAACCAATCAGCGATCGTTTGACTAGGAAAACATCTATCATGGCGTCCCTGCCAACATGGTCTAATTCTTCAACAACTTGTGAAGGAAAACAGCAAAAAGTGATGAACCAGTGCCTCCTAAACAAGTATTTTATTAGCGGTTAGCAAATCAAATGATGACACAGGTGAGTGAATCACATTGCTGTGACAATTTGAAGTGGTCACAATGAAACACCACCCATTAGATCCAATACCAAGTGCTGATTTTGCACAAGCTACAAAATCTAGCGCTTCCATTTCTCTGTGGATTTTTATCACCTTTGCTTCACAAATTATTGTTTGACCATTGAGCATTTTTTCTGGATTAAAAACACTTTACTAGTACACAAATATGTCAAATGTTTCATTGTGGTGCACAACTTCTAAATATCACTGCTTACTACGACTACCATGTGTAAGGTAGCATGGCTTGCCATGTTAACATACATCTCCACACATTTTCAGACATTCCTCCAAATACAATGCATCAGTACTATTATCTGATGAATTATCAGCATATATTGATATATGATATCATTATGGCAGTCTTTTCATTTTACATGGGGCAAGTTCGGGCAAGTAGTTCTCACCTTAAGGATTCCCCATGGGCAAGTCATTTTTGTTTTTAACGTAGAGCCCTGCTTATCCCGGTGTACTTTCACTTTAAACTCTGAGCACTTCACTCCAAGGAATGACTGCTTTGAGAGCAAAACAGACAATTCTGCGCAAAAGATACTTTGGCTTTAGTTATTGTATGTTGAGATGCACCTCCATCTTGTACTTCAGTGACATTAGTGGCAAAACTGCTTTCCTTTTTCCTTTGTTTTGTGTGATTAGCATTGGAAGCCTTGGAGTTGGTACGTTGCAAGTCTTTGTAATTTGTATGGAAGTTTAAGAATGATGCTCCTCATGTTAGATGATAAGACCAGCTCTTTCATATGCACAATTTGTTCTGTCAGATTTGAGCATCCTTTAAGAAAAAGGGAGAATGACTGTAGTTCTTTAACATCCTCGCTTTTAACAGGTGTCCAGTTAAGAATATTTTCCATATAAGCAGTGGCAATTCTATGCTCATTTCCAAAGTGTTCGGCAAGAAGAGTTTTGGTTCTGCAATAGTGCTGACAACTCTGCACTAGGTCTCTTGGCTGCCCCCTGGTGTATTGTTCAAGAAAGTGCAAAGGATTGTTCCAATTAGTTGTCTTCTCCTCCACCCCTTTTTCAAAGGCTCTAATAAAAGATCTGTATTGAAAAGGGTCTCCATCAAACACTGGGATACTTCTAGATGGAAGGACAGAGGATAGATTTTGCTGCACCATGAGTGAAGTGAAGTCATTTTGTCTTTACATTATGGTGGTAATGTCAGTTGGATGATTTTCCGTGCAGGCTTGAGTTTGAGTTTCATTCATTCTTTGTGCAGCTTGAGTTGGAACCTCAGCATTAATTAACATTTCATTCATTTGTGTATGCGACCTTTGTTTGGAATCAACAACCTGTGGTTGAGTTACAGAATTGTCCTTTGCAACCTTTTTATTCGGAAGGAATGTGCCGGCATCTGGGTTTGTGCAACTGCACACTGGAGTTGTTGATTTTGTGAATGAAATACGCCAGCACTCCTGCGTAAAGTAGCGCTTGATAGCCGACTTTACTCCGCGTTATCACACTCCATGAAACTTGCAGTTCAACACTGACTTTCAAACTCCAATCGTTATCACTGTTTTCCAATACAGCTTTTGCAGTGTGAACACATACCAATCAATGGGGCATGCCCAGTAAAACGTAAACATCAACATCACGTGATACCGGCTTCCCCAAGTTTTTCTTTCACTTGTTGGAATAACTCCGTATTGCCAGTTTTTCGTCTGTCCAGTCTTGAAATTTAGTTTGAATCAAAAACAAACTTTGCTTAGCAGTCCAGTGCCGATTGCTGGCCTCCATTTTTAAAACTGAAGAACGTCTAGAACTGTGTGTTACATCATACGTACATCATAATTTAAACAGGAAAAGATCAAATTCAATCTTGCTAATATTTTATAATTAAACTCAGGACATGTTTTATATACATATATATTTTCTTTTTTAATAAAACTGCACTTGTGAATAAAGTATAGAAGGGTTTATATTCTGTTTTACAGATGGCAGTAATGCATACGAAACCTGCTTACCAACCGCCAATAAACAACAGAAGAAGAAAAACACCACGAAGAAGAACGCACCCTGACAACTTTCCGTTTGAGCGGGCACAAGATACCTCAATTGGATTGGTTAAAGGAATATTCCATCCCTGTTCAATTATTTCCGTTTGAGCAAATAAACCAAATGCAATTGGAATATTTGGGCCCATGTATACTATTGACATAATGGCTATTGACATAATATTTGCAAATGATGATTAATAAATGTTAATTATAAAAAGTGATATTGGATAATTCCTCACGGCACACCTGACGGTTTCTCAAGGTACACTAGTGTGCCGCGGCACAGTGGTTGAAAATCACTGCTATAATCAAAAGGCCACTGATGCACCACGGGTTGGGTTTTACGCAGGCAAAAGAGTCATTGTCCATACAATCTTGTTCCGTTTCTTCGTATTTCTTTTTATTACCAAGCAAGCAAACAAAAAAGGAACAAAGGCATTGTCTCCTGTTGCCTCTCTTGCTATGTTGCACCGGCATGCTGGTCCTGTGAGCACTGCCTACATAAATAGATTGCAGGTGCCCAGGGTGTTATCCAATGAAATAAACCCACAAATAAACTATTAATTAACTCCGACTCCCACCCCCTGCAGGACACTTTGACAGCACTAGAGAGCTCCTTCAGCGATAGACTGCTTCACCCCAAGTGTGTGAAGGAGCGATATCGCAGGTCCTTCCTTCCTGCAGCTGTCAGGCTGTACAACCAGCACCGCTCCCAATAGACTTCTACACCACTATGTACATCTGTGTAATACTTTGTTTTATACTCAGTATAGTTACTCCAGACCCCATTCACTGTGCAATATCTGATCAACCTCCATGTGCAATACTAAGGGCTCTAAATGCAATATACTAAGTTCTATGTGAAGTATTTCCATAATGCCTCATATTAACTCTCTAACAACATCTCAGTGTATAGACTGGTCATATATCTCATCTCGTTTCATATTATCTACATACTGTATTGTATATAACTCTGGGAAAAACTGCTGATTTTGTTAATTCCTGGGTTGTTTATATTGTTTATTTTTCTATATTGTGTATTTTGTACTGCTTAACTGACTCTGTACTCTTGCTGCTGTGCAATACAAATTTCCCCACTGAGGGACGAATAAAGGCATATCTTAATCTTAAAATATGATAAACAAATAAATAAGAAAATATCAAGTAATCCAAACAAAACAACAAAAAAATAAATCAACAGATATTAGAAACCTAGGAACACACTACTAAATAGCTCCTACAATATACATACATATATATACACACACATACATATATATATACACATATACATACATATATATACATACATATATATACATACATATATATACATACATACATATTTTTTCCATCACCCTTAGCCGATGGCCGATTTTGCTTGGGCCGATATTTGTGGCCGATACTGCTTTTGCTCCCTCAATTTACATGGAAAAAATGACAATAACAAACATTACACGTCTCAAGTTAAAACAAATATTTATTGAAATGTAAACACTGAACACAGTAGGATTCAGCTTTCTTAAACACACATTTAAACGGCATTATCAACTTTAATAGGAATAAATATTCAACCATGTGCAAAACGTTTCTGTCGTAGTTTAAGTTCTACCTAGCATCGATGTGATGACTGGAGGCGTGACACGTCCCCCCGCCTCCATTCTGTGTGTGTGTGTGTGCTCTCTCCAAGCACGCACACAACACGACACGCATTTAACCTCAGCCCGGCGTTCGCTAAATGAAACTCCTCCAAACACCATGGGACTGAATTGCCAAGGTTGCCATTAAAGCGGTGTTGGTAACAGCTGTACATATTAGCCTCCAACTACATCAACAGCTCCCTAATTCCAACGGTAGGCACTTTTAAAGATGAAGCATTCAGCAGCATTCCTGGTTTCCAGACCCACATATTAAACTATATTGTAGTGTCGCTGGGAGCACTTCCTGGTTCCCTGCGTGCTTTGCGGCACCATCGATGTAAATAGTTGGTCAGTTTGTAGTTAAAGTTGCATAGTTGTTCATTCTTGGTCTGCTCAGCTAGTGAGAGTGCTTTTATTCGTCTGTTGCGTTGGTATGTGATGTTTTTGGGATTTCTTGTTGTCACACCATGACTTAAACTGTTATGCCTAGCGATCATCCAGTGAAATGTGGTGGGCTGTGTGTGGTGTAAAAAGCAAGCTTATTCTATTGCTTGCGAAAACACGCCCTTGTTATGATTCACCAGTGGGGGCGGGGTAGCGGTACCAAACTCCTGCATTTGTTGCGCGGTCCTGTGTTGCTGGCAACTCAAAGCTGCCCGGTGGATGCCTGTCGTAAATCATGCGGCGGAAAAATATATTGGCGCATACCGATTTAAGTAAAGCACGCAAATATCGGCCCCATATATCCGCCGGCCGATGTATCGATATCTCTCACACAGACACACACACACACACACACTTGGTTCCTGCTTCGACCTTCCGTCCTGTCGCACCTCCTCCGATGCAGCAGCTCCAGGGTCATCAGCTAGAGGCCACTGTTGGGGGGGATCAAGTGGACTGATCTCTCCACTGCAGACCACATGACAATATCTGGTCTGAGAGTAGTTGTTATGATCTCTCGGGAACACCAGCACTCCTTGCCTGGTCTCAGGATGGCAACTCCCTGGGTGGGTGCTGGATTGACGAAAGCAGCTAGCGCCGGCCTTACCATTGCCTGGCTGCGGTTTGCAGCCACCCTGCATACATATATACACACACACATATACATTGTAGCACGTACAATGCGTTATTACATTTAGCATTAGCTTTAGGCACAACCCAAGGGTAATTGCAAGATATAGGCTAGAATCAGAAAATCCAGATTTCGGCTCTGGGACTGAGAGAAAAAGAAGCAAGGCACACACTTTGAAGCTGTGGCAGTACCATACATATATTATAAAGTGCAAAAAACATAGAACAATAAAAACATATTTAAATAGGAATGGCCATTCACAACATTAATTTACAATAACACATTTCAATGAGATCAAGGCATACAACTGCCCAGTAAAGCGTGTCCAGAGGGTCAGAGGTGAAGGAAGGGAGTGGAGTTTGGATGAAGGCCAATGAGCACTGCGAGGGACAAAAGAAAAGGGACAGCTGCAAAGCCTCTTACCGGCCCGACCAGAGCAGGTGGATGCCAGCTCATCAGGTAACAAGCCGGGCATCAAGCTTTCAGGCGGGTTGCCTTAATGCAGGGTTCTCCTAGCTCACCATCTAAACCTGGCCTATAAAAATAGGACCAGCATAAATCAAATCCATGTGCACATGTAACGGAGTTAAAAATGCACTTTATTATTTATTTTCTAAATGCGTGAATTTATTATTATTTAGTTATTGTGTGAATTTTATCTCAATTAGTTATTTATTTTACTTATCTTGTTTTCTGGTCAGGTTTTTGAAGGACTGATACAGAACCTGGTCCGCACACGCACTCAAGAAGTGGGATTCCTCTTCGATATATTGATATTGTACATGTTGCAAGCCACCTTACTTCTTTAATCACTTTGCTATTACGTGAATCCACAACGCAGGTACATTTGAGGGCTTGTGGCCACCAGTAATCTAACTATGGATAGGTTTGCTACTCCTACTTTACCTAAAGGTAGGGGTGTTTGGTTCCACCATAATGTTGACGGTGGGATTGTGGGACATTCGATGTTCATGTCTGACGGTTGTACAGACTCTGGGTTGGGTCAAGGGTCGAGCTGTACTCCTGTGGGTGGGATGTTTGCAGGGGGTCCCCAAACTTCCACTCCCCGCAGTGATGTTGGTACCATACATCAACTCACAGACATGGTGGGTCAGTTAGGTGCCCAGATAGGTGAGTCCATTGTTTCAAAGCTGATGTCAGCTGGTGTTGTAAACTTGAATAATGACCACCACAAATTCTCACCTTCTCAGGCGACTCAATGTGATGCTACCCGACATGAACCCCCTCATGTGACAGTACATGTTAAGTCTGACAAAGTGCTACCGACATTTAGGGGTGACAACAGTGACAAATACTCAGTCCAGGACTGGATTGACTTGACTAAGACTCACCTCAGGCGGAGGGTGGGACTGGGGGGGCATTCACTTTTTGCGGCTGTTGGGGTGTCGTTTGTCTGGTGGGCTCTGCTGCCTGGTGTGTGTGTCTCTGTCCCGCCCTGGCACTCTTGGCTCACGTGCCCGGGGGGCGGGGTTGGGCTCTTCCCCATGCGGGTCCCGGTTCTCCTGCGGTCTCTGTGGTGTCACTCCCTGGGCCGCCATGGTGACGGATGTGTTGCCGGGGTGTGGTCCCTGCTGTTCTGGTGGTTGTAGGAGCTGCCTCGGGGCGTGTGGTTTGTCCGCGGCTCCTGGTGGTCCGGGGGTGGCGTAGCTGGCACAATCTCTGGTGGGGCCCTCCGGGGGGGGAGCAAATCTGTTTAGCATGTAAGGGCATTTAGATCAACAATACTATCTGCCCCAATGGCTGGACGGGACAAAAAAATAAAAATAAAAATAAAAAAATAAAAAAAAGACTCACCTCAGAAAAGAAGAAGTCCCTTTGTGTGAACATACAGAAGAAATCATGGGCCATTTAGTTGGCAAGGCCAGAGATGTCGTGAAGATTGCCTTGCGTAGCGATCCTACACTTGACGATTCACGAAAGTCTGCTCTGATATTTGATGTTCTTCTCCATTATTTCAGTGATGCTCCCTCATGTCTCCCCCTGGCTAACTTTTATGCCACTCTGCCTAAGCCAAAGGAGAACCCAGTCGACTACTGGATAAGGCTGAACAAGGCCGCAGACCTTGCGCTTGAAGGCTTGCGTAGGCAACGGAAGTGGACTGAGAACATGGCTGATGAGGTGGCGCTCATGTTCGTCAAACACTGCCGGACCCAGAGTTGTCCAGCACCTTGAAGTGTAAGCCAATTCATGAGTGGACCTCTCGTGATGTCCAGGTGAGGGTGGATGATTATCAGAGAGAGTTGAGAGCAGGTGGCAGGACTGCCGATGCCTCACAGCTGAAGAGCCACGTCGCCATCATCACCCCTGGGCAGTGCGGTCCGCCATCGTTAAACTGTGCTAAGTCTGAGCAGTTTCACACTCAGGGTCCCTTGTCCACCCCTCCTCACGAGCCGTGCCACTCTCTGAATTCCCCACCTTTACCTTCCCATAACCAACTTGTGTGCCAGCCTCTTTACCCTCCTGCAACATCTGTCTCTTCCACAGCATGCTCAGTGTCAGGCCTCTGTACCAGCTGTGGCACAGAACCTTCAACAGTCAGAAGAGGACCTTCTCACTCGTATGGTCGACATGTTTCAAGTGATGATGGAGAGAATGCAAAAGCGTAACACGTTTAGTCAATTCTGAGGTGGGAGGTTCCAACGCACACCTCGTGACCGCCGTAGCAGGGAGGCTGCTTGTAAAGTGTGTAATGACTCAAGCCACACCACCATATCACATTGTATGTCTGAAAGACTGTTTTGCCTGCTACAGCCCTGGCCACACCAAGCTGACGTGCCCTGCTAATGCTTCCTTGCAGTCTCAGGGAAACTAGCTGACCTGTATTTGGAGGGAGGTAGTACAGTCCCTGACAAAAGTCTTGTCGCTTATCCAAGTTGTAGGAACAACAAATAATAACTTGACTTGTAGTTGCTCAATTGGAATCAGAAATGACTTATATGAAAGGCAAAGCCCTCTAGATTATGCTTTTTATATCAAAATACAGTTTTGTACCATTCATTGAGTTTTATCATTTAATTAGGACATAAAGGTCAGATTTTGCTTGGACAAAAGTCTTGTCGCATACAAAAAAGGTAGAAATAATACATATACTTAAGTTTGAATACACAAATATGCTACAATAACATCAGAACATAAAGTCATTGTACCTTGGAAAAAAGAATTAATATTGTGTATGGCTTCCATGAGCTTGGAGGACTGCATCCATACGTCTTGGCAATGACTCAAATAACTCATCTGGAATGGCCAAGAAAGCAGTCTTGCAGGACTCCCAGAGTTCATCAGGATTTTTCGGCTTCATCTTCCAAGCCTCCTCCTTCATCTTACCCCAGACATGCTCAATAATGTTCATGTCTGGCGACTGGGCTGGCCAATCCTGGAGCACCTTGACCTTCTTGGCTTTCAGGAACTTGGATGTGGAGGCTGAAGTATGAGAAGGAGCGCCATCCTGCTGCAGAATTTGCCCTTTCTTGTGGTTTGGAATGTAATGGGCAGCGAGAATTTCTTGATATTTCAGGCTGTTGATGTTGCCATCCACTCTGCAGATCTGTGATGAAGGAGGAGGCTTGGAAGATGAAGCCGAAAAATCCTGATGAACTCTGGGAGTCCTGCAAGACTGCTTTCTTGGCCATTCCAGATGAGTTATTTGAGTCATTGCCAAGACGTATGGATGCAGTCCTCCAAGCTCATGGAAGCCATACACAATATTAATTCTTTTTTCCAAGGTACAATGACTTTATGTTCTGATGTTATTGTAGCATATTTGTGTATTCAAAATTAAGTATATGTATTATTTCTACATTTTTTTGTATGCGACAAGACTTTTGTCCAAGCAAAATCTGACCTTTATGTCCTAATTAAATGATAAAACTCAATGAATGGTACAAAACTTTATTTTGATATAAAAAGCATAATCTAGAGGGCTTTGCCTTTCATATAAGTCATTTCTGATTCCAATTGAGCAACTACAAGTCAAGTTATTATTTGTTGTTCCTACAACTTGGATAAGCGACAAGACTTTTGTCAGGGACTGTACAGGTCACACCTCAGACTCCCAGATTGACGACATGTATGATGCTGAGACTGTTTATGCTTCAGTGAAAGACTCTGGTAGTGATTCTGTTGTTTACCAGAACATTCACAAAGTTGGCAGCAGCAGCAGTCTGTTTTACATTACCTCTGACATAGGTGGAAAGGTCAAAATGGGCGGGTTGCTGGACAGTGGTTCCATGGCCTGCAGCATCAGTGAGACTGCCGAGATGAAGCTGAGAGAGGCTGGTGTGCTGTCTGATCTTGAACTCATTAATGTGAATGTGGTCCTCATCGGATGTGGCGGACTCCGAGTGAAACCAAAATGTGCTTTTGATGTCGAGATGGAGGTGTATGGTTGTAGGATGCTGGTCCCCACACTTGTTCCAGGTCAACACGATGAGTTGATATTGGGGACCAATGTTATAAGGCACATCCTTCATGAGTCCAAACTTTGTCGGTCCTACAACACTGACAACAGTGTCAAGCCCCTGTCCATCTGGAGACCCAGAATCCGAACAATTCCTGTCCATGCTCTCTGGCTTGAGCCCTTGGAAGGGTGGAGGCATGCCTGATAGGGTTGGTACAGTTAGGTGTAACTCAGCCACCTGTCTCGAGCCTGGCCGTGAATACCTTATTTGGGGTACTTCCCGAAGACACTGCTCTCTCCCCAGGTAGTGCGGTCATGACAGAGCCCACGTTATGCCGGTCGGCTCCCAGAGGTGTTCTAGTGGCGAAGATCATAACTACACTGTGGGGAGACAGATGGGTTCCGATTAAGCGCGTCAATACATCAGAGAGGCCTGTCCTGTTGAGACGCAATGCAAAGTTGGCTGATGTTTACCCTGTTGTGGCACTGGAGGATATGGAAGTTGCTGAACGCTCGGGGGTCTCCCTGAAAAGCTGCAGTCAGTTAGCCGCACTGTCTGCTATGGGTGCAGCCTCTTCTAAAGACAAGCTTGGCTCGGTTGGGCTTAGTGGTCTTGACATAGAGTCGTGTGAAGTGTCTGAGAACTGTAAGAGGAAATTGTCTGACCTTGTTTTGCAGAATGAGGATGTCTTCTCACGCCACCATCTTGACTGGAGAAGCAAAGGGGTTTGTGCACCGTATACACCTGTCAGACAACAGACCGTTCAGACTCCCATACAGACGGGTTCCCCCTGGCCAGTACCAGAAACTACGGCAAGTGTTGAGTGAGATGGAGGAGAAGGAGATCATTAGAAAATCAACCAGTGAATATGCATCACCTTTGGTGCTCGTATGGAAGAAGAATGGCGATTTACGCATCTGTACAGACTTTCGCTGGCTGAACAAAAGAACTCTGAAGGATGCTCATCTCCTCCCTCACCAAGCGGATTGTTTGGCAGCACTGGGTGGGAACTGCCTGTTTAGCACTATGGATTTAACCTCAGGGTTCTACAACATGCCACTTCATGAGGATGACAGGAAGTATTCGGCCTTCACGACTCCCATGGGCTTGTATAAATACAACCGCCTGCCACAGGGTCTCTGCAACAGTCCGGGAAGCTTCATGCGCATGATGACCAGCATATTTGGAGACCAAAACTATCTAAGTCTTCTGTGCTACCTGAAAGATCTGTTGGTGTTCGCGCCTGACGAAGAGACTGCTTTGCAGCGGCTAGAGATGGTCTTTGTGAGGCTTCGTGGTCTTAACCTGAAGCTAGCTCCCAAAAAGTGCTTCTTCCTCAGAAAGTCTGTTAAATTTCTTGGCCACATTATTGATGAGAATGGTGTTTCAACAGACCCTGCTGAGATTGAGAATATCACGAACATGACAACTTTTGACCTCATGGAGCCTGATGGTGTTACCCCATTTCTGAAGCGGATAAGGTCCTTTTTGGGACTGGTGAATTACTATCAACACTTTGTGCCGAAGTACTCTGCCATTGCTAAGCCACTCTTTGCTCTCCTTAAAGGTGAAAGGAAGAAAGGCAAGCTCGGAAATAACCGGTCGAGTAGAAAGTTGTGTAGATCCGATTGGGGTCCAGAGCAGAAGCAAGCCTTTTGTGACTTGAAGGCCTCGCTGATTGGCAGTGTTGTTTTGGCTCATCCTCATTTCAACCGCCCCTTCATGCTGTGTTGTCTGAGGTACAGGAGGGCGAAGCACGTGCCAGGCCCATTGCTTTTGCCAGCAAGTCGTTGTCTCAGTCCCAAAAGAACTACCCAGCCCACTGCTTGGAGTTTCTGGCCCTGAAATGGTCAGTATGTGATAAGTTCAGCCACTGGCTGAAAGGCCATAAATTCACTGTCTGGACTGATAACAATCCGTTGACGCATATCCTGACGAAGCCGAAACTTGACTGTTGTCGCTGGGTGGCGAAGTTGGCAAGTTATGATTTTGACATCAAGTATGTCCCTGGCCAGCTTAACACCGTGGCCGATGCCTTGAGCCGTGTGCCTTTTGTCAGGGAGACTGTTGGTCATAGGCTGCTATCTGAACCTTATGCCAACCTCCTTACTGAAGTCAAAGACGTGTCACATTCCATTGTCCAAAATGCCTTCCGGATGTCGAGTGGTCATGGGAGACCTTCTCACTGCCCAATGTGTGCCCAGTCCACTGCATATGCATGTGCAATCTGTTGGATCGGAGGAGGTATCTGCTGTGTTGCACTCGATCATGGAATGGGACGCAGGTCCAAGATCCCGTGCTGTTGAAGCGTTGCAGTACCTACCACAGCTAGTTCCACCTGGTCAAGACACCTTACCTACCTACACAGAAAAAGATCTCCGTGATAGGCAGCTACAGGACAGAAGTCTGTCTCGTGTTCTGCATTATGTTGAGAGGCACAGGAGACCTTCTGGAAGGGAGAGATTTAAGGAACGTGCATCTGTCAGCAAGTATGTGAAGCACTGGGACAAGCTGACTGTGAGCAATGGCGTGCTATATAGGATTTCAAGGGACCAGAAGACCAAGGCAAAGCGCTTCCAATATGTTGTCCCTGAATCTCCCAAGGATGAGGTCTTATTACAAGGAGTCCATGATGGAGCAGGACATCAAGCTCAGTTCAGGAGCCTCCGCTTGACAAGACAGAGATTTTTCTGGCTGAACCTCGACCGAGATGTGAGAGACTATGTTCGTCGTTGTCAGCGATGCATTGTCAGCAAGACTGTTGAACCTGAGGGAAGGGCCCCTCTGGAAGGGCATCAACAAGACCGCTTGAGCTGGTCTGCATTGACTTCTGGTCAGCTGAAGACTCCAAGAACAGGTCTGTTGATGTCTTGGTGATAACGGACCATTTTACAAGGATGGCTCAAGCATTCCCATGTAAAGACCAGACAGCTAAACAAGTAGCAAGAGTTCTTCATCTATTTCTGTATTTCTGAGTATTTCTGCGTCTTTGGATTTCCTGAACGACTCCACAGTGACCAAGGTGCTAACTTTGAGAGTCAGCTGATAAGTGAGCTCCTCAGAGTCTCGGGAGTCAGAAAGACACATACCGCTCCCTATCACCCGATGGGAAATGGAAGTGTGAAACGATTCAATCGTACCTTGGGTGGTATGATTCGTGCTTTGTCCCCCGCCGAGAAAGTTGACTGGCCGCTCCGTTTGCAGACGTTGACATTCATGTACAACTGTACAGCCCACGAGACAACGGGCTACCCCCCCTTCTACCTCATGTTTGGCCGTGTTCCTCGCTTACCTGTTGATGTGCTCTTCCGTTCCGTCCTTCATGACTGTGCTGTGACCAGCTATGACAGATATGTGGCACAACTTGCCACCGATCTTAAGGAAGCAATGTTGATTGCTCAGGACCATGCTGTCAAAGAACAGAGGAGACATGCAATGTTGTACAACAGGAATGTAAAGGGAGTCCACATTGATGTTGGTGACAGGGTGCTCCTGGCCAACAGGAAAGAAAGGGGCAAGAAGAAACTTGCTGATCGGTGGGAGTCAGTTGTATACACGGTGGTGGACAGGAACCCAGTTACGCACGTGTACAAGATCCGGAACACAATCTCTGGCCAAGACAGGGTGGTCCATAGGAACTTGCTGATGCTGGCAAACTTCCTTCCTGTGGAAGATGCGTGTGCACCGTCTGACGTTACCACATCCACTCCTGCTACAGTGGCCCCAAGCTCTGATAATATGGATAAGGATGGAGAGGCCGCTGAGGAAGAGGATGATGTTCCTGGTGCAACCACTTCACTCCCTGCTGATGGACATGATGGAGGTGCCCCCGCACCCAGAGAGGAGGAACTGAATCCTATGACTGACCCAGAGCCAGTGGACACTGAGAGGAGAACCATCGAGTGGATAACTCAAATATCAACCCCTAGTCCATCTGAGGCAGATGATGACCTGAAGAGCGTGACCTCTGACCCCCAAGCATGCTCAGCCTCAATGGTTGACCATTTGACGTGTCCGTCTATGACTTGTGACTCTGCCCCGGTGACTGTTGACATTCCTGCTGACGTGAGGCAGCGTGACTTTGCTGTCAGTACCATGACTAGGACTGACCAGTCCCCAATTGCACCATGTACTAGTACGGGTTCTCAGGTCAGGTCTAAGTTTGGTCGCATCATTAGACTAGTTAACAGACTCATACAGACCATGTCTAGGCAGGACGTTGTCCAGGACAGGTAAGTCTGCGTTGCAGGCCTTAACGTATTGAGTTTTGTTTTTGTGATATCATCATATGTATGGTTTTGGTATCCTGCCAAGTCATGGGCCTTCCTCGCACTACGTTTTTGGGGTTTTGTGGGGTGTAGATGGCCCCTATTGCCAGAAGCTGGATGGAGAGATGAGCGCTGCTCTCCTTCCACTTCATCCCTATGGGATACAGACTGTTGGCTTTCACGTTTGTGACCCCTGTGTAATTTGTAACTGAGTCGTGTCTCTGTGGTTGTATGCTGTGTAGCGGTGCTCATGTTCGGTAAAATTCAGTGGGGGTGGGTGTAACGGAGTTAAAAATGCACTTTATTATTTATTTTCTAAATGCGTGAATATTATTATTTAGTTATTGTGTGAATTTTATCTCAATTAGTTATTTATTTTTCTTATCTTGTTTACTCTATTTCCATTGCTTTCTTTGTATGTGTGTTTATTTTATCCTTTCACTTCTGCTCCTCCCGGGCTTCCGTAGTTGGCCCCAGCTCTGGTAGCACTTCCTCTCTTTGCCACACAACGTGGTTGGCATTGACGAGGGTAAGTTCAGTTAAAGAGCTGCAGACAAAATGTGTTGTTTAGTTTAAGATTTGGTCATCTGTGTTGTGTATATTGTTTTTATGTCGATGTATTTGTCATTTCAAGTGGTTTTATGTTATTTTGATCGTTGGTTTTCATTTACATTTCTGGCGGGATTTGTGTTACATTAGGCCCGTCGTGGTTTTTGTTACAATGTGTAATTTGACATAAATTACACATTGTACACCGTCTGTGTAGGGTGCAGAAGTGGAGGAAAAATAAGTTTATTTTCATTCTTGGGCCACCCTTAGCAGCAACAATTGCAATCAAGCGTTTGTGATAACTTGCAATTAGTCTCTTCCAGCGCTGTGGAGGAATTGTTGTCATTCAGCCACATTGGAAGCTTTTCCAGCATGAAGTCTTTTGAAGGTCATGCCACAGCATCTCAATAGGATTCAGCTCTGGACTTGGACTAGGCCGCTCCAAAGTCTTCATTTGGTTTTTCTTCTGCCATTCAGAGGTGGACCACCATATTTTACTTTTGCTATTGTTTTTAATTACTTTTACGCCAGATGTAATGGGAAATTCAACTTTTGCCTGGTCAGACCACAGAGTATTTTCCCACAGATCTTGGGGACCAGCCTTATTGTTCTTTTTGTTCAGCAGTGGTTTTGGTCTTGGAACTCGTTTTTGCCCAGTGTCTTTCTTATGGTGGAGTCATGAACACTGACCTTAACTGAGGCAAGTGAGGCCTGCACTTCTTTGGATGTTGTTGTGGGGTCTTTTGTGACCTCTCGGATGAGTCGTGGCTGCGCTCTTGGGGTCATTTTGGTTGGCCGGCCACTCCTGGGAAGGTTCACCACTGGTCCATGTTTTGGCCATTTGTGGATAATGGCTCTCACTGTGGTTGGCTGGAGTCCCAAAGCTTTAGAAATGTCTTTATAATATTTTCCACACTGATAGATCTCAATTCATCTCAGTTATGTTTTACATATGTTTTTTTTTTCACACAGGGCCTTGTAGCTTTGGATTTTGTCCCTCCTTAATAATAAAAGTTTCAATTGAAAACAGCAAAAAACATCATCAAGGGGGCAAACACATTAGAGTTAATTTAGCAATTTTTATACATGAAAATGGTTAATATATCCAGAAAATTTAAATATTTATGCATATATTTTGACTAGACTAGGCTGTATTTAATCACCAAACTGCATGATACGACTATATATTTAGTAAATGCTTGTAAAGCCGTGGAACCATGATGTGACGCAGGAGGATGTACTTGTATTACTACAAGTTAGTAACTACCTAGTAACAATCAGTAGTCATTTAGCAGTACGTACTGTACATTGATTAGCTACCAAGTACAAGCTACATACCAAACATCCTCAATAAACAAGCGATTGAGCGGTCGTAAACGATAACATAAAAGGCAAAGAAAGTGTTACATTTTATTTGGTCTTTGTTCCTTTTTTTGTCTTTCCACAGCCATGGTAATAGACAAGACACATAGATGTTCACATCCCGTGGGGGAATAATCCTCTCCATGCGGTAAAACGATGATTAGGCCCAGCCCAGTGAGAAATTCTCAAAGTGTTTCTTTTCTTTTTAAGTCAACTGCAAATAAAACCCTACAAGAATAATTAAAAAAAAACACGACGACAATGCTTTCTCTTATTTTGGCTAGCGTATAAAAAAAAAACACTCATTGAGGGATTAGCTTGGAGAAGCACCCATCACAACATGTTTAAATAGTCCAGTGGAACACCTGTTCAACCTTTACTTCATCCTGACGTAGACTCCCGAGGCCATCTACAATCAACCATTTCAATCCAGTGTGTGACAAACTCGGCCATTTATAAAGATCCCCCCCATAGAAATATATGTATACACAGTGGAACCCCGGTTAGCATCCGCCATGGTTAGCTGTGTTTGCTAACTGCGTGACTCCATCTGAATCACGAAACGTCCTTCCTTATTAGCTTATTAGCTAACCAAACAAAATGGCAACCAGAACAGGAAGTTACATTGCATGTCTGTGTCGTCAGCAGTTGACTCGCAAAACACCTTTTTATCGTTTTATCATTTTACACGCATAAAGCAATTGCAAATGGACGTGAATGAGGAATGAAAGAAATAAACAAACACTTCTGGTTACCATTACTGAAGACGTGACTGTTCCCAAAGACGCCACCCGGACGCCACCTTCCTGTTTTGCTATGACTTGTGTTTCCCACCTTCTTTATGAAAAGGCTGCCACTTGCAACTTTCTTTGGCTCCAGTTTGGGTTTCAGCATTGAGGTGAGAAACACCTGCAAATTCAAGAAACAACTTGTGTCAAAACAGGAAGGTGGTGGTGGTGGTCGACCTGGCTGAACACAGGGAAGTTACCTTCAGGGAAGGTAAGAGTCACCTGAAATGTTCACTGATCCCTTTCATTCATCATTGACTTGGTTAGCATCTGTCTCTGTTAGAGTTCGACCCTCTGGAATGAAGTGATGGGTGATGCTAACCAAGGTTCCACTGTCAAATGTGTATGTATAATCCAGATATGAAGGTATTTCTAGTGATTTACAGTATATTTATATATAAAAATGTCCTTTGGCTGGCTTGCAGGTAAAAGTTAGAATCAAGTACAAGAAATCTGGGAGAGCACCATTGACCTGTGGAGGCTTCGTCAACAAGCACCTGAAAGAGCCCTGCTACTTTTCGGCATGTCTGTCGTTGATCCAAGTGGACAAATTAGTGTAGGGATACACGGTATCCCTAAAGTCTGGACACATGGGCCAATGTGCATTTATATCCAATTTTTGAATGGAGACTGGAGTATAAATGATATATTTTCTTCATTTGGATATAATTTACATATGTCTGGTAATATTGGCATACATAAAACTTAGGTATTTGCTATGCAATAAAATATAACAATTTCACACGTGTCAATGATACGCTCTAAGGACACCCTGTAGAATGGCGACAATCTGAGCAGAACGTGATCTTAAACATGCTAAAAAAATGAGGATTTGTATCTGCATGTTTTACATAAACTGCTGCTGCTGACATTTATGCTATTTAGGCTTTGTGATGTGAGGGGTTCTGTGAGGGGATCAGTTTGATAAGACCTACAATTCCCATCTCATCCAATCAGGCTGGTATGATCTGGATCCAAACTGCCATTTCCTCCCTGGAAAAGCCTGCACTTGCCCTTTAAGGCACGTCAACACCTTCGCTAAACCACTGTGTCATTAACTTGCTACACAAGCAGAAACCACCATTCCGACAGAGGTCTTCGTTCGAATCGCTAATCATCTCGCCACTCGTACAGGAGCTTTGTCCGTCTTCCACTAGCCTCTGCTGAACATGGTCACTTGAGCCAGAACTGTACTGCCCTGGTGGGACGGCATTTGAGGCAGGAAAAGGGATTGGTTTCATCCTCAGCGTCCAAAACTTCTAAAGCCAATAAATCCACACTCTCGGCACAAAGTACCTCAAGAACCTGAAGGTCCAACAGCTTTTGTGGCGGGCTCTGTCCCAAACATTTCAAAGTCACTAAAATGAAGGCTAGTCTAGATACAACAAAAACAATGAGATTTTCCAAAGGTCAGGGGGGTGTATAGGTTGGATTCATCTTCAATACCTTCATACTCCCAGTGCCCAAAACAAAACACCTGTCCTCCCCATTCATTTTCAGTGGGAACCCTTGAGACTCTATAAACCAGGAACTGAAAGTACGAAATCATTGTGGGTGGGCTCTGTCCCAGTCAATTTGAACTGCCATAAAGAGTCATCTTGATACACCAAAAATAACTTTTTTCACCCAGACTTGAGAGCTGGATTGTTGGTAAAGCTTGTCTACACACGGGGGGTAGACCTTGGTTTCATCTTCAACTGCCGGTACCCAAAACAAAATGTACTAGCCTGTCTGCCCCATTTATTTGACCCAAAACCTGATTTAACCTTCATGCCAGCTTCAATGACAGAGGAACTGAGGGGCGCCAACAATTTTGGAGGGGTGGCTCCCTTCTTTGAAGCCCCAACATTAGTTTAAAAACCCAAGTTTGAAACACCACCCCTCCTACGCACTTCACAGTAACCCTAATTTGAAACTCTGACCCTAACTTGTAGCCGTAGCTCAAAACCCTGACCCAAGTACAACCTTCAGGGTTGGCTTGTCCCAAAATCTTGGGGTAGATCTTTGTGTCCATTCCCCAAAAATGCACTGCATATTGAGACAACGAGCAGAAACTGGATTGAAATAAAAACAATGACAATAACGGTAGCCTCTATCCCCATCAGGCAAATCCCAGCAGTTTTTCGCTCTTCATTGGAACAAAGCTCACCAATGTCCTCCAGTGACGCAGTATGTCGCCATTCATGTTGTTGTTTTTGGTTGATTTAGAGGGTCTCTTTCAGCTGCTCGACCTGTACTCATTACTGGAAAAGACGAGGCATGACATGGCATCATTGCAAATGGAATCTCCCAACAACTAGTAAGACGACTCAGGCCTTTCTAAACCAGACACCACTTTCAACTAGGGATGGGCACGAAGATCCATTAGTCCAGTTGATTTCATTCATCACATCCTAAAGCAACCGAGTGCAACGCTGCTGTTGACACCGTGTTAAAGTCTTATTATTCAAATTCAAGTTGGAGAAAATACATTTTTTCCACATGGTTGATTCCAGAATGTGCTTAACGGTTAAGATTAATGCAACGCTAACTGGCTGAATTGCATAATTGGGAAGAAGTTTGGGAAGTAGCTGGTCATTTGACAGTGCGAGCATGTAATTAGCAGAATGCCAACTTAGCATTTACTTTCGCGTTAAAGCTTTTGCACCAACATTTGCCAAAAACAAAATGGCGGAAAGTGTACGCACAAAATTTCTATTGAAGATTGAAGACTTTCATTGTCACAGAAGCTCTCTTTGGTGTACGAAGCGATATTTTCATGAGAATACCACCTCCTTCCAGAACGGAATGCATTTATTCCTGCCATGCAAATCCAGACGACTTCACTAGCCCACCTCGAACTAGGAATGGCCATCATTATTAATCCAGTGGAATTGATGAATCGATATCGTGTCTGAAAGCAAGTGAAGCGTATGAGTTAGCCGCTACAAGCAGAGGCGCTAACTAATGGTTAAAACAACTCTTGGAATAAATGAGGAAACTCATTTTTTAACCATCAAAAATAACCAATTATTCAAAGAATTTTTCCCCCACCAACAATCGTCCCTCATTTATTGCGGTTAATTGGTTCCAAACCTGACTGCGGTAAGTAAATTTCAGCAAAGTAGAATTCGATATTAATACGGAATGTTTTTGTAGTGTAGAAAACCTGTTTATGGCAGTTTTAAACAGTATTAGAGCCCTGTAGGTATGAAACAACAACCCTGTTGTCACCTTTATGTGCCTATTACTCTTTGTTTATACTACCTGATCACTGCAGGAACATAACCTCTCACACCATATAGCAAGCTACCAAGCTAATTTACCTCGAGTTCGCCTCCAATTTAGGCTCAACTTAAAGGGGAAGTGCACTTTTGGGAATTTTGCCTATTATTCACAATCATTGTGAGAGACATGAACACGTATTCATTTCCTTTTTCTGCACATCATAACACCAGAAAACAAGTTAATATGAGCTAGCTAAAATGCATGTTATTGAGACACTTTGACACTCAAGTCCTAACAAAAAACTTTCTAAGAAACTCAATTTCCATAACTGGCCTGTATTTTGATATAGCTACAGCGATATTGTAGGACCTAATGCGGAGTACATTTCTGGTGGAATAACACATGATCACAGCAGGAATATATAACGATAAAACGTTGATAGAGGGTTTTATTATATATATATAATATAATATTATATTATATATTATAATAATATAATATATATATATGATAGAGGCTCTGTAGTCTAGGTGTGACGTGCATTGTTAGCTAGATCATATTAATTTGTTTTCTGGTGAAAGTGAAATAAATGCGTGTTCATGTTTCACACAAGGACAATAAATAATGACCAAAATTTTTGAAAAAGTGCAGTTCCCCTTTAAGGAAGTGTTTCAAAAAGAGGCGTTGAAGAAGGACAAAATTGTACCACTTCCACACGGTACTGGAGGATAACCTTTTCCCCACTCTATCATGTTGGCCACAGCATGGCTGACTGCATGGAGTGTGAAGGTAATGTACTATAACGTCATGTCTCATCAAAGTAACATTACTGACACCTAGTGACCAGAATACTACATATAACTATATAACTTTGCAATTCTTTTGACTAATGATACTTGGGATAGGCTCCAGCATACCCCGCAACCCTAATGAGGGTAAGCGGCATAGAAAATAGATGGGTGGTGTCATTTAAGGGGTCGTGGTTTACATTACATGGAAATGGGTCGTACTGCGATATTGAGTGAGGTCCTGCAGTTTTAAAATGCTGCTTTCGTGCCCATCCCTAGAGGTGCCTATTAATCAATGATTAACGTATGTTGAGTGGTTTAAGACATAAGACTTGTCACAGAGGCTCTCTTTGGCATAGGAAGTGTGATTTCACCTCGTCGGGCGTATTATGACACATTCAATGTCCAATCCTGGGCATTGTGCCGGAATGTTATTTCCTTTTTCTTTTTCCCACAACACAGCTGGTGGAAGCTGAAGCTGGACGTGTTTTGTGTTTCAGAGAGAAATTCCAAGCGTCTTTCCTGCACACCACATGGATGCAAATGTACACGTGACAAAACAAGGCACTCCAAAATGTCCTGATTACTTTCGGTCAGCACAGAGGTAGGTCAGGGGTGGCCTGATCCACCTCTGTATTTTTGCTGGCAGAGACCGGAAGACTGATGGGTGTCCAAAAGAAACACAAAAAGAGGGAATGAGTTCTTGCTTCACAGCCGGCTATGCCACTATCCCATGGAAAGATTCAGCGTTCCAAAGCAGCAGGCCTCAGCGGAATGGATGAAGGATTCCATGTTAAAATGTTGGAGACCTTCGATAAAAGGCTCCTTGTGGACCTTAGAACCTGTCGTCTCTGAGCTGTGTTGGGGAC
Source organism: Doryrhamphus excisus (assembly GCF_030265055.1). Classification (NCBI taxonomy): domain Eukaryota; kingdom Metazoa; phylum Chordata; class Actinopteri; order Syngnathiformes; family Syngnathidae; genus Doryrhamphus; species Doryrhamphus excisus. The sequence continues at coordinate 30,284,219 of NC_080468.1, read as the reverse complement.
TTGAAAGGTTTGAGCCCTAGAGTCCTTCGAGGGTGGGCTCTCTCTTTGGTTCCATCCAGGGGCTTGCTGCATGCCACCCAGCCCAGGTCGATGAGCGGCGAGTCGGCCGGGTTGAGCGGCGCAATGCGGAACGATGGCAGCGTGGGGGAACCGTTAGCAGAGCACGGTGCCGAGCGCGAGGTGGGGAACGGCGTTGAGAATGGGTCAAAGAGCGATGCTCTGTCCAAGGTGCCAGAAGGGTCGGCACGGAGGGTGAAGGGGTCGCAGTCCGGCGAGGGGAAGGGGTGGCAATTGGTGAAGGGGTTGGTTGGGGAGGGCTGGTACCCTAGAGGTACGCTGTCCGAACGACTGACAGTGGAACCCCCGCCACCGGCTGAGATGAAACTCCACGGGTCGATGCGGTGCCGTATGGGTGAGGGGCGAGGGCGGGGGATAACGCTCACCTCCAGGCGGCGGGTTTTGGGACTCCAGAGGGCGGGGTTAGGGTGCAGAGAATAGGGCATTGAGGGTTTTTTGTCAGAGTCCTGAATGTCTTGACAAAGGGGCAGATCCAGAACTGGAAAGAACACACAACGAAGTTAGAGATTAAAAATCTGGAGTTCAACAAAGTAAGCTTGAATTTGTTGTTTCTTGAATATTGACGTATAAAAAGCAGACCCACCAAGCTGAGTGCCATGCAGACCTTCACAGGACCTCCTCCTCCGGTCGCCTCTGTGCTCCAAGCCATCACATCCCACATCCCCATTGCTCGACTGGACGCTGCAGTTCTGCTCCATGGGGCTCGCGTCCCTGACAACACCCTGGGGTCCGGGGGGCGCGTGCTGCGTCCTGTGGTCACCCCTCTCGCGAGGGTTAGGTGGGGGCAGCGGCCTCAGTTCTTGACAGTGCAGGGCTAAATCCAAAAGTGGTTTGGGAAGTGGATCAGAGGTGGAGAAGGTGATAAGGTCATCCACGACGGGGGGTTCCGGAATGAGGGGCTTTGTAGGTGAGCTCTCCACATCGGAGGGCTCGCACTCCTCCAGGGAGGGTGGATTAGTCCGAGGGGGGACTTTCGGAGAGACATCCAAGCAGCAACCCAAGCCAATGGAGGCTAAGAGAGAGCCGCTGCTGAGCAGGGCCCGGTGGGTGCTCTTAATCAGGCAAGGAGGACCCCGATCGGGAGAGCTGGCTGGAGAGGCACACCCCTCCTCACTGCCTGAGTCTCCTTGTGGAAGAGGAAGCCGCAGGCTGTCCTTCCCTGAGGAGCCTGTGAATACATAAAAATCTATCACTTATATTCTAAGAATTCACACTGAATTAACCACCGCCAGTTAGGCACCATTGTGAGCCGGGGAATGGGTCAGTGTGGGGGGTCTGTATTCCTCAAAGTCATCCTTGGATTCTCCATTCTCGTTGCTGTCAGACACCAGCAGCTTGGCTCTCATGGACAGACTTGTAACAGAGAGCAGAGGACATGGAAACCATGCATTCATTAACAGAGGATCACGCGTGTGACATGTACCTGCTCTCCTGAGGGCTCAGGCGCAGGACTTTGGGGCTCTTGGGGCTTTTGGGGCTCTGGGGCCTCCAGTGGGGACTCAGCCTCAGATCTCCATTGGCCTGCTTCTGAGAGGGCGCCTCAAGGGGCCACACGGAGCTCAGACCGAACGTCCTGTTGCTGTCACAGGGACTAACTGTGGGGAAACATGAGCATCAGCGTGTAAATGTCCTCATGGCAACTCATGTTCAGTTGAGATGTACTAGTACTGAGATGGAGCGTTTGATGATAACTATCATATGTGCCCTAAAGCAGACCACTGAGTGTGAGGATGTGAGCACTGCACTCACGTTGGATTGCACGGAAACGTGGGCCAAAGGAGGATGACGAGCCTGAGCCCAAGTCGGGTGAGTTTCGCCTCTTCTCCAGGCCTGGTGATGCCTGCACTGTGATTTTGTGGATGAAATCTGCAAAACAAACAAAAACGTCAATCATAAATACTAAAAACACACAAAAACTGAAATATTTTATAATATATTTATATTTTATATGTAAAAACATACATGACTTTCAAACACAATGCCGAAAAGATGCACAGTTCAACATTTAAATGCATAACACACAAAAATACATAAAATACCTAAAAATACCTAAAATATCTAAAAGCTAGAAAAAAAAACAAATAACACATTACAAGTAACATGGCCCTGGGTGAAAAAGTGACTGTTCCGAAGATCTGAAAGATGAATTGAGATCTATCAGTGTGGAAAAGATTGTAAAGTCATTTCTAAAGCTTTGGGACTCCAGCCAACCACAGTGAGAGTCGGTATCCACAAATGGCCAATACATGGAACAGTGGTCGACCTTCCCAGGAGTTGCCGGTCAACCAAAATGACCCCAAGAGCGCAGCCACGACTCATCCAAGAGGTCACAAAAGACCCCGCTAAACAACATCCAAAGAAGTGGAATTGACTTCACCATAAGAAAGACACTGGGCCGGCATGGCAGAGTTCCAAGACCAAAACCACAGCTGAACAAAAAGAACATTAAGGCTGGTCTCCATTTTGCCAGACATCTTGATGATCCCCAAGACCTCTGGGAAAATACTCTGTGGTCTGACCAGACAAAAGTTGAACATTTTGGAAGGTGTGTGTCCCATTACATCTGGCATACAAGTCATTAAAAGAACATGATAGCAAGAGTAAAATATGGTGGTGGTAGTGTGATGGTCTGGGGCTGTTTTTGAATTCTGCTCAAGGAGAATGTCCGGCCATCTGCTGGTGACCTCAAGCTGAAAGCAACTTGGGTTGTGCAGCAGGACAATGATCCAAAACACACCAGCAAGTCCACCTCTGAATGGCTGAAGAAAACCAAATGAAGACTTTGGAGCGGCCTAGTCCAAGTCCTGAGCTGAATCCTATTGAGATGCTGTGGCATGACCTTCAAAAGGCTTCATGCTGGAAAAGCCTCCAATGTGGCTGAATGACAACAATTCCTCCACAGCGCTGGAAGAGACTCATTGCAAGTTATCACAAACGCTTGATTGCAGTTGTTGCTGCTAAGGGTGGCCCCTAAGGGGGAGTTTTATTTTATGGAAATAACCGGAAGTGCATTGCTCACTAGTTAGCTTAAAGTTTGCCAAATTCGTCCGAACAAAATTGTAAACGGTTGGTATTTGGACAAATAAATCATGTAGTATGCTGTAGTGTAAATGCTTTCCATACTGTCTGATGAATTGAGTATGCAGTATGGAGTGTGGATAGTATGGGCATGGAAGTATGTAGTAGTTAGTATGAGGTTTCAAACACAGCCATGGACTTCATAATAAAAAGTTTTGTGTCAACAGAACACACACCTTGGGGCATGCTGATCTTCTCGCCATTCTTGCATTTGAGCTTGTGCTTCTTGAAGGTGCCCTTGCGCTTCTTGACGTTGGGTTTCTCCTGGTTCTGGTTGAGGTGCAGGATGAGGAGGCTGAGCTCGCGCTCGAACACGTCCTGTTCCCACTGGGCCAGCTGCTGCTCACGCTGGCGCAGGAACTCCTCGTGGGACTTCTGCTCCAGCGCCGCCCGCTTCAGTTCCTCCTCGCGGCAGCGCAGCTCCTAGACGACAAAATGGTGGGATGTATCAACTCTGATTGTTTATTCGATAGGATTTAATCCAAATTTGCTCATTTCTCATAACATTTCATTTGTTCTCACACATGCTACAAATGTAAAGAACGAATGAGAAGCTGAAATTATCCTGAACTTCAGCACCAATATAGTTTTACCCACAATTCCTGCACCCATCCTTTATTTTGGATCCGACTGACCATTTTTGGCCAAAATATGCTGAGCCTAAGCCAACTCAAAACAACGACGAGCCACCTTTTCCTTAGCACGTAGCTCATCAAACATGTCCTGAATCTCCAGCTTCCAGTCTTCCTGCAGGGAGTGGAAGGAGTCCTGCGGCATCTCCTCCATCACCTGCTGCTCCAAGGCAGTCAGCTGGGCCAGGATGGAGCCAAAGTTGGGTCTGTGATGGGGGTCCTGGTCCCAGCACTCTGCATTAAACAACCAAAAGAGATGCTAAAGGTTTGCTAGAGGTTTGCTCTGCTTTATTTTGGCACAGGTGTTTATGCAGGCCTAGCTTATGCAGCTCAACAATCCCACCATGTCCACAGAGAGAACGTTTGTTGACGCCATACACCAACACTCTCGACTTCAAACTTCATTCATTCATACTAAGAAACGCCATCACAAACGTTATCTGCTTATCTGGACATCTGTGGCCTGGATTCCCTGCATCCACAGGCAACTCGGATAGGAAATCGGATATGGGATATGAAAGAATTGATTACATTTTTAAAAGGATTCTTTAGCACTTGCAATTTTTGGCATTTGTGCACAAAACTCCACAAAAAAAATCAGAGCAGAGCACTTGTTCGAGACACTTAGCCATCCCGATACTGTATTACGCTACTATGCTAGGTGTTATCATGCTAATATTAGCATGCTGGGTGTTGGCATGTTAATGGATGCATGTTAGCATTGCTAGCATGCTAATGTTGTCATAGCCATATAGGCCATATAGGCAATTATATGAACACCTGGGTGTAGGCAATTATATGAATACATAACACTATCATGCTGGGCGTTAGCATGCTAAAATGAGCATAATAGCATTTTTATCCGTTTTCACAGGTAGACACTATTATGCTGCATGTTAGCATGTTAACAGGAGCATAATAGCACTTTGATCCATTTTCACAGGTAGGCACTATCATGCTAGGTGTTACCATGCTATTATTAGCATTGCGAGCATGCTAACATGAGCATAAGATTTTTTTTATGATTTTCATGGACATGAACTTAAGCAGACACTTGCGCTACCATGCTAGGTGTTAGCATTCTAATGTTAGCATGTTAGAATAGTAACAATTATACGATTTTTAGCATTTTGTGCTAGGCACTTACACAAACACTGTGCTATTATGCTAGGTCTTAACATTATTCCACGGTCAAGGAATCTACTGTAAATATGTCCATAAAATAGATCAGTTTGTGTTTTATTTTTGCATAAGTCTACCATAAAAAGACATGTATTTTTGCAAACAATGTGCCATTTGAGGGCCCATGAAAAATGCAGTCCATAAATGGCCCGCAGGCTGCACTTTGCGGATGCCCGGTTTACGTGTTCCACATGTTATACTGTATATGCTGTGTTTTGGTGCCACTATCAGGAAGAGGCCGGCTGTAGGCTTATGGGAATAATGTTTTAATATGGGAATAAAGTCATCATATTATGGGAATAAAAATCGAATCTTATGGGAATAAAGTCCCAATATTGCAAAACGACAATATACGTACAAAATATAACTCTTTGAGAAGTGAAAAACGGTAAAAAAGAAAGAGGTGCTAATGTTGAGGTTTCTTCAGAAGGCCTTTACTGTACAACCAAGTAGCACCTCTGGCGACCCACCTGACATGAGCTGAGCGAAGGGTTCAGGGCACGTGGAGGGAATGGGCAGGGTGAGTTTGTTGACGGCAACGCCGTAGGCCACGGCAAGCCCGTCGATGCCTCTGTAGGGCGCCTCACCTGTCAGCAGCTCCCACAGCAGAACACCGTAACTGTAAAACATGACAGTGAGCAATTCGCCATGGTGGTGTCCGAATTTTCTCCACCTGGCTGTATGCAACATTTGTGCAGCTCACGTTGGGTAACTTGGGGACGTTTGGCCCACAATGAAGACTTCCAGGTACAGCATGACGAATATAAATGGTACTCCTATTTTTATTCTTCTTAGCTACATAGTAGGCCTAGCTACATGCTAACCACAACCGGCTAGCATGTTAACATTAGTGTTTTCAGCCAATTAGGAAATTAATTTTTTTAAGCATCTGATTGGCAGCGTGGTTAACGATGCCAGCACTTAGCACAGGGGCCTAAGGTTTGAATCCCAGTCAGGGTAAGTGGTAATATATACAGTATCATTAACTGGCCCTTACAGTGTGAAAAGACACATTCTGGCAGTTATCCTCTTAAGGTATCAAATGCACCGCCTGTCACTTTGCTTGATGGAGGCCATGTTTTTCCAACCAATCTTGCTCAAATTTTACTCATGTGCGTGGCGGCCCCCGAAACGGGCGTGTGGCTACACACCTTAAACTTACAGTAAACCTACATGACGTGCGAATGAGAAACACAAACAACACTCTGGTCCCAACACTGTGCAGGACTTAATTCCAACTTGTGGCAGTATGCAGAGATGCAAACACCACGGCTCGCCCCCTTGTGATGGAGGAGGAGGCAACCTGGCCCCAGATGAGAAGGAATGGTGGAACAATGACGACGCTTGCCCGACACTCACTCATTCACCATAGCTAGCTGCAAGGACACGCACAGTCAGAAAGCTGACGTTCAAGCCACTTTAGCTAGTTAAATACAGTCCATGTCCTCCCCCCAAAAAATCAGCAAGTAGCTTCCACTGCTCACACGAAGCACACACACACACACATTTGCAGATAAAGGGCTGGTGTGAGGCCTCCCTCCGGGTCAATACAGAGACAATGGTGCAGTGTTACCGTCCGCATGTCCTGCAACAAAGCACAGTGCAGCTCCCTGCAGAGACACAGCAACACCGCCATCCGTCACGGAGTCTTGCATAACATGCCAGTTCATTTCATGGTACATATTAGTCATGAGCAGTACAGGGACTCCCGCTCACGTCTCTGGCCAAAGTCACTAGTAAATATACAAGCAGTAGCCGGTTTTGCTTTCGGTTTCAGTCAACAACCACTCTGAGAAGCAGGGACATAAACGGGTTCTGCTCTATCAAATGTGCTGTCATGGTCAAACGTACTATATGCAGCCCTCTTCCTGCACAGCCATGGCTGCCAATTGTCCATAGCTTCTCTGAGACGACGTGGATGTGGGCGTACACTATAGTGAGTGACGGCCATGAACGCCACCTCCCTTTTCAGGCCAAATGACAAATCAGCTGGTGGTGGTGTGGGGAAAAAAAGTTCACCCACACAAAAGAAAACCTCACCTCCAGACGTCGCTGCCCTTGGAGAAGGTGGAGGACTTGATGACCTCGGGGGCCATCCAGGCGTAGGTGCCGGCCGTGCTCATCTTGGTGGTTTTGTGCCACTCCCTGGCCAGGCCGAAGTCGGTAATCTTCAGTGTCAGTCCCTCCATGCATTCGTTCTCGATAGGCTGGGCCAGAAGGACTGCATGGGAGGCAAGAGAAAAACTACTTTTAGGCCCACATCGTAAAGTGCAGTTACAGTCATGTGACCAATGCCTGTTTATGGAAACTGACTCTTCTCCTCTTCAACCCTCACACACCAACAGGTGACAATTCACACTCTGGAAGCCATTTAAAAAAAACTCCCGGCCGGGCCCAGCCCGAAGAAGCCACATGGGATCTCCCCCTCGTAGACCAACCACCTACGGGAGCAAGCATAAGGGTCCGGTGTATTGTGTGTTAGGTGGCGGTCAAGGGCGGGTGCCTGGGCGACATGGTCTTCGGCGGCCAAATCTGGTTCTTGGGACATGGAATGTCACTTCACTGGTGGGGAAGGAACCTGAACTTGTGGCGAGAGGTTGAGATATTCCGACTAGACATAGTCAGACTCACCTCGACCCACAGTTTGGGTTCTGGAACCAAACTCCTCCAGAGGGGCTGGACCTTGTTCTACTCTGGAGTTGCTGCAGGGGAGAGGCGGCAAGCTGGGGTGGGCTTATTAATAGCCCCCAGCTTGGTGCCTCTGTGTTGGAGTCAGCCCCGGTGAATGAGAGGGTCATTTCCCTACGCCTTTGGGCTGGGGAAAGGGTCCTGACTGTCATTTGTGCGTACGCGCCAAACGGCAGTTCGGAGTACCCAGCCTTCTTGGAGTCCATCAGGGGGGGGGGTGCTGGAGAGCCCCTCAGCTGGTGACTCGTCATTCTACTGGGAGACTTCAATGGCCATGTGGGCAATGACAGTGTGACCTGGAGGGGCGTGATTGGGAGGAACGGCCTCCCTGATGTGAACCCGTGTGATGTTATTGGACTTCTGTGCGAACACAGTTTGTCCATAACTAACACCGTGTTGGAACATAGGGATGTCCATAAGTGCACTTGGCACCAGGACACCCTAGGCCGCAGGTCTATGATTGACTTTGTAGTCGTATCATCAGACCTACGTCCGCATGTTCACCTGGTGAGGTGTTAGGGGCATGCCCAGCCGGGAAAAGGCCCCGGGCAGACCTAGGACACGCTGGAGGGATTATGTCTCACAGCTGGCCTGGAAACGCCTTGGTGTCCTCCCGGTGGAGCTGGGGGGTGGCCGGGGACCGGGAAGTCTGGGTTTCCCTGCTGAGACCGCTGCCCCCGCGACCCGGACCCAGATGTCCGTGGCCCAGTGGGAAGTGGAGGAAAATGGATGGATGGATGGATGGATTGTGTGGACTTGCCCATCAAAAACCTCAGGAAGCGTTGACTGTCAGGACCAAGGCTCTGCTGCACCTCCACACCACTGGATATTTGGATTAGAATCCATGGCTTTTGTGCCTTCATTTATATTAGTGTTTGCTTGCTAACTGCTAGCACTCCACTCGCTAGTAGCCAAAGTGGCTAACAGGAGGATTCACTCTCCATTCATTCCAATGTAGAACCAATGCACACAGACACACGCAGAGTGAACACTCTTGTCATCCGGCCTGTGCGGTACAGACAGATGAGGAATATCTGCACATGCTAATTCATCAAGGCCGCAAATGTATCAACTTGTTAACCGTATTTTCTAGACTATAATTGCCCCGGAGTATGAGTCGCACAAGGCAAAAAATGCATAATTAGGTAGAAAAAAACATACATAAGTCGCTCTGGAGTATAAGTCGCATTTTTTGCAGGTAATTTATTTTAACAGCTAACGGCTAACGGTGATGTGAAGTCAATTATCGTATTTTCTGGACTATAAGTCGCTCTGGAGTATAAGTCGCACAAGGCCAAAAATGCATAATTAGGTATAAAAAAACATACATAAGTCGCACTAGAGTGTAAGTCGCATTTTTTGCGGGTAATTTATTTTATAAACTACTTGACCAAAACATTACGACCTCTTGGAAGGCAAGTTCTAACAATAAAATAATAGAGAACGGGCTGAATAAGTGTAAGATATACTAACAGAATGGTACAGCTACACAAAATAACACATAAAAAAACAGATTTATGTTACAGTTTATGTAACATAAACAGTTTTTTCATTTATAAGTCGCTCTAGAGAATAAGTAAGGTAATTTATTTTAATGGCTAATGGTGATGTGAAGTCAATTATCGTATTTTCTGGACTATAAGTCGCTCTGGAGTATAAGTCGCAGGACAGCCAACCTATAAAAAAAGTGTGACTTATTGTCTGGAAAATACAGTAGTATGAACAATACAGTGGATCAATAACACGACAAGACGTATGCTATATCGTATGCGGCCAATGCACACAAACCGAGGCACAATTGTGACATTGGTTTGCGACATTAACCCAAAAAAAAAAAAAGACATGCTAACTAGACTAACCGCTACTTGAAATTAAACCCCAATTGGTCTTGAAATTTCTAACATAGGCAAGGGCAGGGCTTAACAACTAATGTCCATAAGTCTTGTCCCATTGGTCTAACAATGGTATAACATGGATTAAATGTATGCTAACATATCTTCCAAAGCATCTTGACAATGACCCAAAGGGGGCGCCACAAATTTACACACTGTCACAAATCATTTGGCAAAAGTAGGACTAGGACTTAAGTGCGTTGTCCTGACAGCCAACGCTTCCCGAGACGTTTGATCAGTAAAACCGTTCAAAATGGTGCGCGCTCACAGACAGTGTCGCTCGCTACATTGCAAAAGAAATGACACTATTCTAAACGGTCGTATGGCATAAATGTTATGTCCATGTAATTATGATGTTTCTGTGAAACATGAACAACAATGTGGCTGATCTTGCAACTCGGCCAATGATCAACGATAATTTGTCACGCAATTATCAACCAGCTTATCAATGTAAGTAAGCGTTGTGGGATGCTTGCTGATGTCGTGCAAGTTCCGAGAAACACAAAACACACTTCTTCAGAATAAGAATACAGATAATAATACAGAAAATGGTTTGCAAAAAAAAGTGAATTTAGAAAAAAAATCTAATGAATTTCATCAGTGGCATCACTAGGCCTATTTTAGGGGGTCTTCAGTCCTAAATAATTTGATTTTTTTTTTTTTAATCTCTGACAAATGTTATATAATAGGGCAAGAATAGGAGTTAAAATAAATATTCACTTTACCTGTCATTAATTTATAATCATAAATGTGTCCATTTCCCTTTATTTCATGGTGTAAGGCAGAGAGCCCCTTCACTGTGCCATTACCCAGTCCATTCCACTTGGCCATGTAAAGTGCGCCCACATCACCGACAATCCAATTCATGTTTTCCCTGCAGTAGCAATTAGTTATAGCTCCAGCCCACAGTTAATTAACAGCAGATTGAACCATGAACCAAGCATTTCCCATTTTACAAAAAAGAAAAAATATAAATACATATAATGAAAAAACAGGCGTACAGGCAATCTCGGCTCAAGTCTTATACCTGTTGATTTGCGGCCAAGAGCTAGATTCCAGCTATAAAGGAACACTGCATATGCTAATTAGCTAGCCAGTAGCTAATATCATGGTCCTGATTGTGGTGCGAAGTGTGCCCTGCGCTCTCAACCTTTGGGGGCACCGCATCAGTTGTGTTTCTCTCACATTATGGATGCACACTGCGGGTTACTGAGTTGAGCTGATTCCACTATGATTCATTTATCATTATCATGAGTGGATAATAATAATGATAATATATATATATATATATATATATATATATATATATATATATATATATATATAGACTAATAATGATTATTATATAATATAATAGGGCTGCACGGCATTCGAGTGGTTAGCGCGCAGACCTCACAGCTAGGAGACCCGGGTTCAATTTCACCCTCAGCCAGCTCTGAGTGGAGTTTGCATGTTCTCCCCGTGCATGCGTGGGTTTTCTCCGGGTACTTCGGTTTCCTCCCACATTCCAAAAACATGCTAGGTTAATTGGCCACTCCAAATTGTCCATAGGTATGAATGTGGGTGGGAATGGTTGTTTGTCTATATGTGCCCTGTGATTGGCTGGTGACCAGTCCAGGGTGTACCCCGCCTCTCGCCTGAAGACAGCTGGGATAGGCTCCAGCACCCCCGCGACCCTCGTGAGGATAAGCGGTAGAAAATGAATGAATGAATAATAATATATATATATTATTTAGAATATATATATCCCGGTTCTTGTTCGTTATTTTTTTTTGGATTTCCCTATGTCTACGACATTAATTCATATCCTGTGCATCTCCATCGGGCCAAGCCCCCCCCGTCCTCAGAACCTAGTGACGCCCCTGGATTTCATACAGCCCTAACCCTTGAGCCTCTTGCTCAAGAAGAGTGACACATTAACACACACTTTAATGCCATCTTTCAACTTATGAGTGAGTCCCTGCGTTTTTGTCGGACATCCTGCACTGCGCGTCACTGCCCGGAGGCAGAGCATTTGACGTCAGAAAAGAATGCATCACAAGAGCTTTTGTTGTCCTCTGTGCAGCGCCTGTGTGAAAAAAAACGTCTTTAGAGGAAGCAAGCAACGGAGGCCTTTATGGAGGCACGGCCTGGCGAGACCACTTCCAAGAAGTGAAAGGGCGGGGTCAGCCTCAAACACCAGACCAAAAAAAAAAACAGCCAACCACCAAAAGTTTCAGTCCAGGCAAAGAATGCACAATTTGCACACACACACATTCACACACTCAGTACACAAGGCAGGTCCACAACGCCAGCTCGCGTAGCCACATCCATATGACAAAAGCAATTTTAGCAGCCTCAGCACACAAAGGCACTTCTCCTGCTTCCTGAGTGGAGGCCGAGTGCGTCCGCAGGTCAGGCTTCCACTGCCTAAATGTGGGTTGATCCCATACATTGTTATGCTGCAGTATAAGCGGGCACCAGCGAGCACCGGTCTTGCCTGAACACGGTAGCCGATGGCCTGATAGCGAGGCCGGACCAACAATGTTGCCGCAGACGACAAGCGTGACAGATCACCGTGGCAACAGGCTGTGTTTGCTATTGTTTGTTTGCTGCGTTGAACACAAGCGAGTGTGTCCGCTGTAGGAGTTTGGCCCTGGGGACTGTCTCAACAAAATCAGCAGTCAGGGATTTCTCCACACGCTTGACGCCCGGTGTCAACAACGGCGCCTTAGCGATGTAACAGTGTTTTCAAGGGAACTGTGAAATTTTCAGGAAGTACAAAGCCTGGAAGGAGTTTTTTTTTATTAAAAAAAATCCTTCTCATTGGGCTTCTCATGTAGGAATAAGCTGATGATCAGCCATTTTCACTTTTCTCTCTGTTAGTTAAACCCATTCAATATCAAACATGTAGTTTTTATCAACCCGGATGTCCGATCCCAACAGCACGTTTATACATTTTTTTGTGAGAGAAACAAAAAGAGGTGCTGACACAACTCCACACTAATGCATTTCAATTCAGAGCTATTTGAAGCCATAAAAACGTCCACAAGGTGGCAGAAGTGATTGTGACAAGAGATCGGCAGGGAAATTTTACCCCATTCAAAAGGCGTGTACACTAAGGGTGCGGAAAATAATCGATATTAATCGATACATCGATGCGCATGCGCACGATGCGAGTGCATCGGCCCATTCACCGTGTATGGATGCAATTGACGGGTGAAATCGAGATTCATCTCGTTTGTGGGTATCGGTATCGGTATCCAAGCGACGTTTTATTAATGTTCAACTTCACCCCATATGCTGTTCCCCAGGCGCAGAATGAGTGTTCAGCACAGCAGGTCACAGCAGAGCAGTTGGCTTCTTCCTGATTTTGAAACTATTTTAAAAGGGTATAAGTTGTTTTCCACTTTCTGCTCCCCACTACTGTATTAGCCTAGCTGCTAGCTAATTCATATTAGCAGTATGTTTTACAGACAGGAATATAAACAAACATTTATTGCACTGCTGAAAGTGTCACTTTAACTTTGTTGTTGCTGTACTGTATTTTTTACAGTAGGAATTATTGTTGAATTGTTTTACTCCACCACTGAACCACTGCTATTGGAATAGCATAGCCGATGTGGTTGCTGTTTTAAGATGGCAAAAAGAATGATCAAGAAGTGGCGCATAGTAAAAAAAGACAAACGGCACTTTAGTTGTAAAATGCCTATAAGGAACAAAGCCAAATGAATTCAATTTTTTTCCCTTTGCTTATTTGCATCATGTTGAATTGCATCATATCTCAAGAAATTGCACCATATCATATCAGATTGCATTGATGTGAACTAAATGATTATCGCATCGTATTGTATTGCATTGTGAAGAGGATGAAACGTATCGCATCGTTTTGCCAGAAAATTCCATATATCGTTCAAGTATCGTATCGCTGGCAGTGCATCGAGATGTGTATCGAATCGTGAGATTCACACCCCTAGTGTACACACATAGTTAGTTGGACATGTGAACATTGTAAATAGTTCCGGGCCGTAACACCTGGCAAGATAAAACTCAACTGAACCTTCGTGATCACTCCCTGTCCTCCACACATCTGTCGACCTACCACTTCGGTCCCCTGGTCAACACATTTACTGGACACACACGAGCAGGGGTTTTACTGGCGTCTTAAATGGCTTATTTACACTTATGTCTACTATATTTGGTAATACAAAAGTAAAGCCATTTAAAGTCGCCATTACAATACACCGATGAGACAATAGCCACTGCAGGAAGTATACGGTCCACTGCTAATGTGTGAGTCTATATTGTGATATTTACAGTGCATCTTATTTCCTGATTCACTTATGGGTCTGGAACTATTCAACTGTGATAAACGAGGGACAACTGCACTGTGCTGATGAGCAATTCAAGCGCTCCTTTTTTTATTCTTCCTGTGAAGTTTCCATGAGCTCACTTGTAAACAAACATCAAACGTCATCAGCTACGGGAAGTCACTATGACACTCGGGGCTTGTTTCTATCGTCGCAGTGCTTGAAAAGTGCAAAAAGTTTGCCAGAGACCAACAACAAACTGCCCGCAGCATACAAAATATTTTTCCGATCCATGATTATTTAGGGGTGCCACCATACATCTGTTTTTGTGGAATAAAGTGGTGAACAGTGCTCACTGCTCACTCGCCATGGCGATTTGAGGTCAGCTCAAGAACTCTCATGTGATCTTTATGTTTTTGTTGGTATTTATACTACTATTACATATTACTAGCAAATTTGTGGTTTTCTCTTTGTAATTTGAATGATTTCTAGTCATATTTATAGGTATTTAGTGCTCATTGCCTCTACTGTAGCTAACATTAGCTAGCTACAGTTTGGTAATGACAGTTAGCGAATAGCTGAGCAAGCCTAACATCAACAACAGTAATATAGAGTAGACAGTATTACTGATGCTTCATATTTATTGAGAGTAGTACTGTAGTCCTACATAATCTGATATACACTTGTCCATTTATTATTTTAATCTTCATTCCGCCTGATATCCTCAGCCGACCAAGTGTTGTGTCACTGGCTGCAAGGTTGAAGATGTCACCAATGCAACAGGCTGCCTATCAATGCTGCGTTCAAAATAAGTCTGGTCAATGTCTGTGCGATGAATGTGGTGAATGACTTTGCCGAGCGTGGCGTCAAACTCACAACCGACTTTGTGGCAATGACCAGGAAGGAGCAGCACCTGCATAATGTGCTGCAGGCAGTTGAACATGACCACAGCCAACAGCCAAACCTTCGTCACTGCAAACGCAAGCTGATCCCTGAATAGGAGGGTTACTCCTGGGTGGCAGGTGGGATGACAAATCTGGGGTTAGATGCACTGGTGAGGTTCAGATTGAATCTCTCCCTTGTGATGTTCCTCAGTGGAGAGGAGTCTGGAGCAATAGACTGAGCAATAAAGTTTGAAATTTAGTTAATGTTCTTATCCCTGTGAGTTATAATAGTGAATAATATAATGTAAAAAATAATAAAATAATATTTTAGGAGCATAAAGTTGAAACATTAAAAAATAAAAATGTTTTTTATGAAGTCGCAATATGAGATGTTTGGAAAATCAGGCTGGGGAAAAAGTTACAATATTATTGGAATAAAGTCATTGTTTTATGAAAAGAACATTTATCAAGATGATTTAAGTTGAAATATAAGGGAAATTATTTTAAAATAGCAGCAAAAATGGGTCAAAGCGTGGATGGTAGTAATAGTAGGCTTTTTCTCCTCTAATATATCCCAAAGCTGAGATGCAGTTGATGAAATGTGTATGTCTACTCCACATGCACTGCTTTACAACATACCAAAGTGGTCAAGTTGCATCCTTTCACTTTTCACCGAGAAAAAGTCGGAACCCCCCTGGTCTGTGGGGTGTCGATATGAAAGGCTTCCCACAGTAGTGGTGGCTGTCAATCATGAGAATGTGCATCATCATCCTTTAAATGGTCAGACGGCAGACTGAGCACTCCTCACTCTGCACCTCCCCAAATGAAGCTCCACCGAGGACCCCCTCTCTTCCCCGTCCTGTCTGTGCTCCTTTTTAAAACCGTCAACCACTCCGGCCACTCTGCCCTCCCTTGCACCCGTAGGCGAGTGGAGAATTCGGCCAGGGCGGGGGCTTTCCCAGGAAGAACGGGAGCTTTGTCCCCATCGAGGGAGGGACGAGGCCATGGGACGACAGGCGGCCTGGAGTTGCAACCTCTGAACAGGCAGGCCAGTGAGACAGATAAGGCTCAATGAGCAGCTTGCCAGGTTATTTGGACTCGGCTTTTTCTTGTTAGGTTTCCTATGTATAATTTCATGGTCAACATTTCCATGTTTGCTTGTTTTTTTTTAGGCATTGCGCTTGTTTCCCATGGCCAGGTGGTTGGTGGTTCCTGCCTTCCAGCATGCTTGGAGATATGATGTGTTCTTTTACATATCAGAAAATACTTTCTTGAACAACTGGCTTCCTTGTTTGATAATGTAACATCCATCTATACAACCATTGAAGCATATTGTATGTACATATATGTATTGAATCATTCTTTTTCAAAATAGATAATTTTTTAAATCATACTTAGATGCATATTAAATCGTTTACCACAAAGATATTGACAGTACATCCCTAATTATTACAAATAAAACCTTTCAAGCTGCGGTTAACTGTGGGCAAGTGTGATTGATCGTGATTAACCGACAGCCCCAGTTGCATGATATCACAAGGCTGAGATGTACGCTGTTTTTGATTGATTTAACTGCGTCACCGTATCTTGACATACTGGGTGCTTAAAAATACTTGAAAATGTCTTCCTTTTATTGCATCGTTAGGAATGTATTACAACTGTATTCATTTAAATGGCTTACCCTGTATATTGGACTTGTTTTTGTGTGTTTCGTAAACAAATGGTGAACAATATCAATATTATTCGCTAGAAAAAAGCGTGGACACCCCTGTATTTCAGGAAAAAAACAAACAAAAAATCAGCATAACAAAAGAACAACCAGCCAAAAAACGAATATTTGCTCCGAGGCTCCTCCCACAGGTGGAAGATGTTACCAGTGAACTGACAATATCGGGGCTGCCCATTCTGTCGATCACAAGCTACTGGTCGATCACTTTGTAGACGTCATACGACATCGGTCAGCTGACATTAAGCTCTCCTCCTGATTGGCTGTTGCTCCCCTGTGGCAAAAATGATGTGGCGAACAGACGTCTCAAGCCCCACACGGAGATCTGATAGAAGATGCGTGGACGTAATACATGAAGGGTGTGTATGTACAGTAGCTATTTTGGGTGACATTTTGGTTATGTACAGAACTATTGAAGAACGACGCAGAATTATCTTTATTGCCATACTGAATTGAACTGTGAATTATTCAATGACATCCACTTATTTGACTACCTGTAATCTATGAAACATTAGTATTAGTATAGTACTCCCAAAGTTTACTGGATAGATTTTATAGTAAGAATGTATGGTATGTAAATTCCGCTGTATAAGCTACTTTTTTCGTAAAATGTGAAACC
This sequence comes from Doryrhamphus excisus, assembly GCF_030265055.1. NCBI lineage: Eukaryota > Metazoa > Chordata > Actinopteri > Syngnathiformes > Syngnathidae > Doryrhamphus > Doryrhamphus excisus. Next base: position 30,267,151 of record NC_080468.1, on the reverse strand, counting down.
TGCGGCTTATACAGCAGTGTGGCTAATTTATGGATAAATTCCAATCTTGTGAAATTTAAATAAATTCCAATCCTTTACTTGAGCCAGTAGCTCACGAGCTATCATGAGCTATCAATGCACTCATAATGAGCTTGTCAACCCGTTGGAGATCGCAGGGCGTCATTATATATACCAGTGTAACAACACAACAGTCTGACTCAGTGTCATCTTACATATAACACAAAATCATCACACAGCAATTTAACACTCTAAGGCTGTACCTGAGCAATGTACAAACATGTACCAATACGAGATAAAAAAAAAGTAAAATAATTTATCATATCTCGCATTAATTGTGGTACTGCAATGACGTCAGCGCCCTCCGAGCTCCTCCAGTTCCCTCCTGGACTTGATCATATTAAAGGTTGCTCGTCAGCTGAAAAAGTGGGAGCATGCCTGAATGATATAATTCGTGCTCATGCCACCTGAAATATTCTGGCTAGATTAACAATATTAAAAACAAGTAAAGTCGGATTACCAAAACCGTCCGGCATTTAATTTCCGATACCGATATAGACAGCAGTCCTTGTCTAATGAACATGAACACATTATACTTCCTTTACTGTGATGCCACTGGACACATTTTACAAATAACTTTTGTTTTTACCTTTTACACTTGTGTTACCAGTATTGAGTATGTACTTTAATACTGAAAAATAAAAATGTCTGCTACTTGAATGCAAAAATCTGAGAAACTGATGTAGCTTGGCTTTTCAATGTGTGCACAGGCTGACATCCCATTAGATAAGTTAGCCAGGCTACATCAAGTTCTCACTTACTAGGCAAAATTGGCCAGCAATGTATTGCATCAACAAATGTAAGGATTTTTGCTTTAATTAATTTATAATTGTTTCACTAACCCAAAAAGCACACACCTAAATCTGTAATGCCTGTGCTTGTGGTGAAGGAAGACGTAGTCACCAGTGCCATTCCAATTGCATTATTAAAGTACGACACATTACGACACCCTTATTTTGTTTAGACAATTAGACGGGATGCGGAAAACAGCACTCTTATTTTGAAGTGTGAAACGCGCCTCTCCTTGTTATTTCACTCTGAACTTCCACAACGTCAGCAGGAATTGTCAAACGCAACACGTTTGTGAAACACAACACAGTGTGAACACACTCGTACAGCCCAAGTCACACTCACACACGGTTGTACAAGCATGCTCTGCTAAACTTAGCTAACTCGGCTAGTTTCCATTCACACTTCGTAAGAGAGGAGTAAAAGTTTTTGTAAGGTTTTTTTCGTCAAATCTTGCTAGTGTTTTGGGTCACTGTTTCGACATTTTTCTTTCAGGTGGGGGCAGGCCAGTGTTTGGGATGAGATGTCATCACGGTTGGAGCGGTCCACTGGGGAAATACATCCCACACATACACAACGCCTTCCTTCTCCTCACAATGCCAATTTACCTGTAGATTTCGTTTCAATTTCTGCCCCCGCGACTGCCTGCTTGCGGTAGGTCAAAATACTGGCTTATTAACAACGCTAGCGGGCTGAAACCCAAGACCAGAATCTACCCACCGCACCACAGGGGGTGACTTTCTCAATCAGGATGGACTTTGGGTGTCCAAAATGTGGCCCTGGGGTCCATTAGGGCCCCACGGGCAAGCTACAAGTGACTAGATGTTCATGGGGTACATGCCTATGGCTTGTCTTCAAAATATTACTTGCGTGTCTAAGTTGTTAAACAAACACGTATGTAGTGTGTACAGCTTTTAGATAGTGATGCTAATACAGGAATCTCCGACATGTAGCTCGCATGCTAGCTTTAGCTCAGCTCAAAACGCTCTGTTTCAAAGGGCATTGCAAAACTGTTCCTTTGTGACGCCACATTGTGACGCCCTTCTGGGCGTGGCGAGAGGCACGATACTTTCACGTTTTTATGAACATGAATCTGAAATATCCGCCAAACTGTTGCTGAAGCCAGAAGCAGGGAAAGGTGCGTCAATGCCGGACACGGCGTGCGTCCACGGAGATGGAGACAACCACACTGCTCACAGTCTGGAAACACGGTAGTCCCGCAAAAAAAAAAAAAAAGTGTAATGACCACATTTCCACTACCGATGTTGTGACAAGATTGTCTGCAGTTAGTAAACGCTGTGCCCTCACGTCTGGCTTCTGAGCTCCACGGTACCAGCGGTACTTCTGACAAAGTGTGACCGAAAATTAGTGCTCCTCCTAAATTAGAAAGTGTTGTTCACAGTGGTCAGGAAGTAGTGGCCGTGTGGCCAATCGCAACGGAGTGGGTGTGCCCGGAGCCGAGCCATTAGTGAAATTAATTAAAACGGACCGTTTTGGTGGGAAGCACAAATTCAAGGAAATAGAGCTGGTATAGGCACAGATTCTGGAAGATCTAGAAGGTTTTCTGTGCGGGTTATTGTGTGTAGTTGCTCTATAGGAGTCCACAACTCAATACAAAGGGTCCCCTTTAAATATTCAGTACCAAAATGAAAAAAATCGAAACAACAGGATTTCTAGCTGCTTGAAACTAGGAAAGTCCCTTTTGAGCAATCTTGTTTGCCTTGACGCCACATCACAAGAAGCAAAAGGGCAACACACACACATGCACAGCGTTCTCCAGCTATCCCTTAGTTGTTTACGGTCATAAAATTGTGACCTCCCTAAAGTTTCTTGGAAATGACACATATTTCTTAGGCAGGAAAGGATGGAACCAAACATGTCAGGAAGACGCTGCCTCGCACACCCTGAAAGAAACAAAACAAAAATGTGGCCTATTACCTTTTTCTTTCACATTTTTGCTGACACATCTTGTGATCTGTGCAAAGAGAATGAGGTTAAACACTGACAAGACTGAGGAAGTAGGTCAGTAAGTAAATCTCTTCCTGTGCACTTCAGGGTCTTATTTTGAAGGAACGACATAACAAACGGGTACATTCCTGGATGGCACATAAATAAATCTAAAACTAAAAGCTGTGTAAGTAACGCAACACAGGTTGTCTCCTTAAGGTTCAACAAGCGTCTGTCTGTATTTAAAGGCCTGCACAGCCCAGCCATTATGGAGTCAGCTGAATGCAGCGTGATAAAAACATGAAAACATCCATTTGTGTGACATTTCCCGACGGTACACACATAAAACAGGCGGCCTTGATGACCCCACGCAGCCACCTGACCTTCCAACAAGCTCATAAGGGGTGCCTGACATGATTCATCAACTTTTAATTAAGGTTAATTAAATTATCTTTCAAATAACTTGACAAGATCTGAATGGATTTGGATGAAATTTTCTGGAATTGTCAAAAACAGGATATAGAAGAATTGATTACATTTTGGGGGCAATCCGGATCACCGCCTGGATTTTCTTTGTTTTTTTTAAAGGATTCTTTAGCATTGTGAGATTGGACCATTTTCACTATTTGTGTCGATTTATTTACATTTAGCCTTCCTGTTACACTGTACTATCATGCTAGGTGTTAGCATGCTAATGTTGGTGGTAGCATGGTAGCATTGCTAGCATTCGATTTGATTGACTTTCCTACCATCTTTCTTTATACATTTTGCCTGGCTCTCATTTCTTCTGTCTCTCTGGTGGCAGCTAGCTTGCTATAGTTATAGCCTCTGGTCCATGGACTCCAAATGTGAAAATGTGACATTTTTTATTTTTTCATTTTGTGTTTAAAGCAAACACACAACGAGGGTTCATTTGGCGCAGGCTTTTGTCCCAGAAGGAAGCTACAAGCGGCTGTCACGTTCATGGGGTATATGCAAACTTACTTTATTAAAATATCTGATTTTGAATAGCTCAACAAATAATATTTGCTTATACTATAGTATTTTTATAACTCTTCAATTTAAACATGATGTCTGTATTTAATGACAAATGAGCCACTAGCCACATATACATGGACCCAAATATTCCAATTGCATTCGGTTTATTTGCTCAAACGGAAATAATTTAACCTGTGTATACACCTCATTCCCAAAGAAAAGTGCCAATCCGAATGAACATATAATCGGATTCTTCTTCTGTTGTTTATTGGCGGTTGGCAAGCAGCTTCCGGTGTGCATTACCACCATCCGTGGAACAGAATCTTAACCCTTCTATACTTTATTCACAAGTCCAGTTTTATTAAAAAATAAAATATATATCTATTTAAAACATGTCCTGAGTTTAATTATAAAATATTAGCAAGATTGAATTTGATCTTTTCCTGTTTAAATTGATCCCGGGTGCGTTCTTTCAGCGCATGTTCAAATATGACGTAACACGCAGCTCAAGACGTTCTTCAGTTTTAAAAATGGAGGCGAGTGATCGGCCAAACTAAATTTCAAGACTGGAACGAACAAAAAACTGGCTACTGTTTGAGTGGTACATAAAGTCATATTGAAATGTTGGCACTCACAAAAAACACAAATAACTCACCTTGACTTTCTGTCAAAGTAGCTTTAATAGTGCTGAAAGTTGGCTGCATCTGCATAAACCATTTTTTTCTACTCTTTTATACTGTCCTGTCTAAGCAGTAGAGATTTCTATGAAAGAAAAGATATTATAGTGGCTATTTTATTCTCATTCATTCATTCATTTTCTACCGCTTATCCTCACAAGGGTCACAGGGAGTGTTGGAGCCTATCCCAGCTGTCTTCGGGCGAGAGGTGGGGTACACCCTGGACTGGTGGCCAGCCAATCACAGGGCACATATAGACAAACAACCATTCACACTCACATTCATACCTATGGACAATTTGGAGTCGCCAATTAACGTAGCATGTTTTTGGAATGGGGGAGGAAACCGGAGTACCCGGAGAAAACCCACGCATGCACCTCCACACAGAGATGGCCGTGAGTAGAATTGAACCCTTGTCTCCTAGCTGTGAGGTCTCTTAATTGTGTAATTCTAACAAAACAGTACATATTATGGAACTGTGAATTTCCCATGACACTCTGACCACATCATGGTCCACTTGATTCCTGCGTACGGGCAGAAACTAAGACAGGCATGAAATTAAATTCAGGTTTGGGTCAAATAGTATGTTTGTTTCAATTAAAATTCAATTTCAATTAAAACAATTAAAGGCAAAAAACAACAAAACTGCCAACAAGCCCCCCCCCCCCTTTTTTTTTTAACTCTACCAGTTAGTGAATAATTTTTGTTGCTGACTTCAGCCCGGTAGTTGACAGTAACGTGGAAGTTAGGTGCTGACGCACACCAGGGGAGCAATACCAGAGGATTTATTTCCTAAATTTCTGCTTCCAACAGTGGACATTTTAGACATACTGGTCAAAGGTGCGCTCACCCTTGCACACGCAGTGAAACACCGGAGGAGAGGAAAACGGGCTGGCGCGCTCATGCGCCTTTGTCAGCGTGAATTACGCACGTCGCTACCGGGAATATTTCTCTCTAACGTGCGTTCACTTTCCAACAAACTAGAGGAACTACAACTGCTGTTGGGAAAAAAAAGATGAAAAGTTTTTTTCATCTGTGGTTTTGTGCTTTATCGAGACGTGGCTCTGTGGATTAATACTGGACAGCTGCAGCTGGCTGGCTTCCAACTCCATCGCGCGGACAGAGACAAGGAACTTTCCAGCAAAACTAAAGGTGGAGGAATCTGTTTCTAAATCAACAGTGGTTGGTGCAACGACTTAGTTCCTTGGTGACTTTAACAAAGGCAACCTCACCCACAAACTCCCTAAATACAGACATTTCATCAAATGCCCGACCAGAGAAGAGAATATGCTGGATCACTTTTACACTACAGTCAGGGATGCTTATCACGCCGTCCCCCGTGCTACACTGGGACACTCTGACCACATCATGGTTCACTTGATTCCTGCGTACAGGAAGAAACTAAAGCTCTGCAAACCTGTAGTGAGGACATCAAGGAAGTGGACCAGGGAGGCTGTGGAGGATCTCCAGGCGTGTTTGGACTCCACTGACTGGGATGTGTTCAGGACTGCTACCAACAGTCTGGATGAGTACACAGAGACTGTGATGTTCTACATCAGCTTCTGTGAGGACTGCTGCGTTCCATCACGCAACAGGGTGAGCTACAACAACAACAAACCCTGGTTCACAGCCAAACTCAGACAGTTAAGGTTGGCAAAGGACGAGGCCTTCAGGAGTGGGGACAAAAACAAAGAGTCGAAGTACAAGTTTAGAAGTGCGTGAAGCTGGGGAAACACGTCTCTGATACAAAAACCATCAGCACCAAATCCCAGGGCCGCGTTGTTTCTCCTCTGGTATTCTCCCTGTACACAAACAGTTGCACCTCCAGTCACCAGTCTGTCAAGCTCCTGAAGTTTGCGGACGACACCACCCTCATCAGTCTCATCTCTGACGGCGGACGAGTCCGCCTACAGGTGGGAGGTTGACCATCTGGCAACAACCTGGAGCTCAACGCTCTAAAAACAGTGGAGATAGCTGTGGACAACAGGAAGAACTCAGCCTCTCCTGTCCCCATCAACCTCTGTGACTCTACGATTGACATTGTGGAGTCCTTTCGCTTCCTGGGTACCATCATCTCCCAGGACCTCAAGTGGGAGCCGAACATCAGCTCCCTCATCAAGAAAGCACAGCAGAGGATGTACTTCCTACGGCAGCTGAAGAAATTCAGCCTGCCAAAGACAATGATGGTGCACTTCTACACCTCCATCATTGAGTCCATCCTCACCTCCTCCATCACCATCTGGTACGCTGCTGCCACTGCTAAGGACAAGGGCAGGCTGCAGCGTGTCATTCGGTCTGCAGAGAAGGTGATTGGCTGCAATCTCCCGTCCCTCCAAGATCTGTACGCCTCCAGGACCCTGAGGCGTGCAGAAAGGATTGTGGCCGATCCCTCTCACCCCGGACACAGACTCTTCGAGACGCTCCCCTCTGGCAGGAGGCTGCGGTCCATCAGGACCAAAACCTCACGCCACAAGAACAGTTTTTTCCCGTATGCTGCCAGGCTTATCAACAAGGCCCGGAAACCACCCTGACACTCCTCACACCCCACCTCTGCCTCATCCTGCCACTTTGATACTCACTCTATGCGTTACATTAACGCTCAGTTTGGACTCTTTTGAAATAATCATCAGACTGTGCTTCCGGAATAAAAAACAAAACAGACTTTGTACTGTTTATTCTGTATATTTTGTATTTTAATTTTTAATAGATTTGTCTGCACCGACATCACCAAAACAAATTCCTAGTATGTGTTTGATCATACCTGGCAATAAACAATTTCTGATTCTGATTGTGATGAACTCCTAAAGAGGAAGAAAGGAGACAAAGCCCAAGGAAACAAGGCAGGCCGATGTGTGTGGAAAGAGAGCGGTATTGGAGTTAATAGTATTTACAGTGAACATGAGAGGAAATGTGAATATTTCTATCAAGTGGATTCTGATGTGCACCCCATTATGCCCTCTGCTTGCATTGTGGAGGGATTTTTACAGCTTTCAGACCTTCATCGTTCATTGCTCTGCATGCATCATATGATTACAGACGTTTAATGATTATTTTGTGCATTAAGAGTGTTTCACCTGAACGATTTCATTTTTATTGTTCCAATCCCTGCACAGTGTTTTTGTAGTAGGCATACTGCATTAGCATGACTGTTAAACTTTCACCTTCAATTTGTTATTGAGTCAATAAGCAGACTTAAACCATAGCCATCGTGAGTGGACACAAAAAGTGAAGCTGAAATCTGACCCAACATCAGACTGGACTAAGACATACCTTAAGTCGTAGCGATGGAACCATTGATTTCATTAACGATACGATTCAAGGACAATATTGGTTCCTTTAGAACGATACAGTCAATGTCTTTATGTATGCAGTTTTTCATTGATTACCTTTTTTAAACAATGTCATATCAATACATGCAACCCGGAATGCAAAACCCGCTAGTTAGTAAGATATGCCTTTATTCGTCCCTCAGTGGGGAAATTTGCAGTTTTAGTATTTTATATTATTACTATTATATTTGTATTTTCTAGCACAGCCGTATACTCAACCTATTTTACAAAAATAAAGCTAGTTACGACAGTGAGCAACTGGAAATGGTCCCGTTCAAGCGCCGTATGGTCTTGGCTAATGTGCTGCAGTTGCTAATCTTCTTGTAGGCTACATGAGTGGTTCCCAAACTTTTTACAGAGGCTCTTCAGACATTTCAACTGAAGCCATTTACACACTTATTTTAATTAACTTGAAATGATAAACATAATTAATTGGTTGATTCATTTTATAATAATAATCAGGTCCAGTGGTAGCAAACTACTTTAAATGGTACTGTCCAGAAATTATATGACATCATTACCTTCTGCTCGACGTGTGATTAGCATACACTTCAGTACTTGGTCCACGCTGTGTACTGTCTGTTAGCACCAGGTATGAAGGAGCCTACTGCAGTAGGCTTTGACCAAAAGGTAGAATACACTGGACAACATCAAGTCCAGAGGTGCCAAACCACTTTAAATGGTACTGTACAGAAATTATATGACATCATTACAACAATGACAGAATGTTGTCCACAGTGTATCCCACCTATTCGTCTCCTACTAGAGACGGTCGATAAATGACTATTGCATTGAAAAGAGTTTGTTTAAAAAAAAAAACAATATATCCTAAATCATCACTCTTGAGAGTGTACTCGCATTGTTACAACTTATTATGCCATATACCGTATTTTCTGGACTATAAGTCCCTCCGAAGTATAAGTCGCACAAGACATAAACATACATAGAAAAAAAAACATACATAAGTCGCATTTTTTGCGGGTAATTTATTTTACAAACTACTTGACGAAAACAGACATCATGTCCTCTTGGAAGGCTAGTTCTAACAATAAAAGCTGAATAGGTGTAAGATATGCTAACACAATGGTTATTCAGTTAAACAAAAAATAAACACGAACAGAAAAGGTGTCCAGTGTTTATGTAACACAAGCAGTTTTTTCATTTATAAGTCGCTCTGGAGTATAAACAAACCTATGAAAAAAAAAGTGTGACTTATAGTCCGGAAAATACAGTAACTAATTTTAAAAATTGTCTCAAAAAAATGTTGCTAATAATATCGATTTTCGACAATAACTTGTAGGACAATTATTGTTCAGCAAAACTTGACAGGCCTAGCTGAAACAACCCTTCCATCTGGATAGCCTCTGAGTGACACCCCTACCAACCATACAAACACACACACAGTATGCGGGGGATGTTTCGAGTGTGTGAATGAAAACATGCTGGTCGAGGCATGTCCCAAAAGAAGGAGGACCTGCTGATCCCAAATCTAACAGACTTCTTCCTGAAGAAAGAAAAACAAGGTCAGCGAGTTGCTTAGCGGATTTACCACCACAGACCTTTATAGCATGTAGCGATGAGCTATTTTAGGCCTTAGGAAGCTTTGTAAAGATATTGTAACATGGGTGCGAACAGCAACATGGACATTTATGATACATTTGATGCTTCATGCCTTTAATCTGCTGACTTGGCACATTTGTGCACAGGTTTGTGCGCCAGGAAGTGCCATCATTTTACCAACACTGGGTGCAGTGACAGCTGTTGTCGTCTCACTTTATTTAGAGAGAGCTAGAGAGCTAGACTTTCTTTATTGTCATTGCACAATAACACAGCAGTGAAATTGCCAACGAAATGTCATTGCCTGGCTCCCGTATAATAATAAATAATAATGTGGAGAATAAATAGATCACATCAAATATGGACAATGTACAGCGTAAACAGTAATTTGTACAAATAATTTAAATAATTTAGAATAAATAATAATAATTTAAAGTTTTGCATCTGTGTGTGGGCTTATTTGGCATTCAGCAGTCTGATGGCCAGGGGGAAGTAGCTGTCTCTAAACCTGGTTGTTCTACAACGGATGCTGCAGAGCCTTCTTCCCGACGCCAGGCGAGAAAACAGTCCATGCTGGGGGTGTGTGGTGTCAGAGTCCAAGTATTTCTTACTTCATTTGTTAATAATAATAATAATAATAATAATAATAATAATAAACAAACGGTAGGGAAGGATGTAAGCATTTCAAAGATTTCTCTACTATTTTTTTGGTCCAAAGCTTGAAAATAACATATCATTTGGAAAGCGGAGGAGCCTGCAGCGGGAACAAACATGCAATTTAATTCAAGCCGGGCTTAAAATAAAATTTGATTGCACTGACATCCACTCTTCCGACGGACAACGCTCGTTTGTTCGTGACACACAATCCATAGATGGAATGGACGAGATGCCACGTGGAGTCCGGATGGACTGTGTGATGTCACCAAGCCGATCAGAAAAGAACGCTACAATGCTCTGCCATCAAACAACATATACAGCAAATGAATTAGCAAGGTCTCAAAAAACATGACCAGCTGTGGCTGTAGGTAACCTCCTAACACCTTCAGGAGTGGTGTACAGTCAGGGCCAGCAAAGCCTTCTCTGACTTTTACAACTACAATTCTAATATTTCTCCCATCAAATCTTATCGATTTATTCGATACCTCAAGCGGCTGCAACTCGCAATGAAAAAGCAAGAGATGAAGAAGAGAAAGCTGCAAAATATCGCAATCATCGTTTTCAGTAAGGACACTAATGGAAGGGCTCCAGGCTAAAATGTGCGACACTGTCACGTCTTCAATGAAGGTACGAGTAAACTTAATCCCTTTTTTTCATCATTGATGTGTATTATATGCAATTGCTATATGCATGTAAAACTATAAAAATGTGTTTGGAGAGTCACATGCTAATGACGGCATAGACGAGCGATACTACTGTTACGTAAGTTGATGGGGGATAAGGTTTTGGGGGGAAAAAGAAAACAAAATTATACTCATTTTGGGTGCAAAATGAAGCTGTGAAAAAAAACAAGCCAGAAAACATGCAACAATATTTCATATTGTGAAAAAGTTTACAGGTAAACGAGTTTAGAATAATTCACACTTCAGCTGAATAAAGATCATTCCACAAGGAAAATAAATTTCTGGCGATCACAATAGATGAAAATATGAGCTGGAAGCCTCATATTACAAATATTCACCATAAGGTGGCAAGAAACATTTCAATATTGAACAAAGCAAAATTTGTTCTCAATCAGAAATCACTCCACACTCTTTATTGCTCTCTGGTTCTACCATGTCTAACTTTTTGTGTGGAAACATGGGCGAAAAACTATAAAAGCAATCTTCACTCGCTAAATGTATTGCAAAAAAAGTCAGTAAGGATAATTCATAATACTAACTCCTTATTTCTAAAATCACAAATACTTCAACTTGCTGATATAGTTAATCTTCAAACAGCTAAAATAATGCACAAGGCCAAAAATAACCAATTACCTAAAAATGTCATCCAATACTTCTCTACGAGAGGAGAAATATGATCTCAGGGAAGAACTAAATTTGAAACACTTATATGCTAGGTAAATATCCTAACGTTAAAAAGCCATAGCATTTCAGTATGTGGAATCAAACTATGGAATGGATTGGGTAAGGAACTCAAACATTTACAAGGATGAGACCATTCAAGAAACAATACAAGCAGTTGATGTTTGCTAAATACAAGGATGAAGAGTCTTGAACCAGTCATGATGTGCTATACATATCACTATATTGACACGCACTATGGTACCCATTATGGCATTGTATGGTCATATCACCTTGTACTTCGGTACGTGACAAAAAAATAAAAATAAAAATAAATAAAAACATTTTAAAAAAATAAAAAAATTAAAATTAATAAAATAAAGTAAAGGACAGCAGGAAGTGAACAAATTTAACAGTTACAGATTGTAAAAGTACCAGATGGAGGGGTAGGATTTAAAAAGCTTTGCTTCTTCCTACTCCTTTTGGACATGTGGAACTGGGAACTGATTATGGGATGCACTCAATTGGAATCTGATGCACGTTCAAATGAAATTAAACTATTACAATTACCAAGTCATTCATATTTCTGTCCATCGATTCAATAGCATTTCAACCAGACGACGTTACATCCATTATACACCGTACATGTTCGCCTACTGGTTAGCCTCCAGTTTAGCAACCACGAAAGATCATCCGATATTCTTTGTAATAGGAGGTGCTGGAATTATCAGAATAAACATTGCAGCCCTAATAAAGAATACAGATGCGGTGTACTAATAACACAGGAAGACATGTGCCATATTGTACACTAACCAGAGAATCAACGCAAAACAAGGCAAAATTGTGGTATAAAACCTTTGACGTTAACCAAAAAAACCTGCTAACCAGGGCGTACTACCCAAGGATCTCCACACAGCCCGGTGGTCGAAATGAAACCGTCAACATTGAGAGAAATAATTGTTGTTAGCCAAGAGGCCTTCCAGATGCTAGAGAAACAACACAGGGTACTTTATTGTTCAAGTAGTAATACAGTCAAAATGTTGGTTTCAGAGTGCGCCACAACCTTTTCTGCTTGTGCTCCTAAGATTAATTAGTGAATTAGCTGCCACTGTGCTCCTAGCAAGAAAACGTTCATCTGAAGTCCTGAACGGATTTGGGACACTGTGAAAATGTGCCCCCTCAGGAAGTGAGTATGCAGTGTACCCAGTACACATATTTAGCAGGCGTACTGATGGAAATATTCCACTGGAGCCTCAGTCAGCCACAGTACACTTACCGAAGTATGACCCGTTTTTCAAAATGGCAACTCCACAAAAGAAGAAGTACACTACTAGGGGAACTAATAATTCTGCAAATGGTGTTTGTCTCGCTATTGTGTTTTCATATTGATCGAGTTTTGCTTTTAGTGTACTGACGCTTATTGCCAAACGGTCAGTGTGATGAAATAAGCCACCATCACCACCAGGGCTACGTCAACAGGATATGGCCAAGTGTCATAACAGGGTAGTAGCAGCGCAGACGTGCCGTGGAAAAGAATGAAAACACACAGGGCAGGAGGGGGGGGGGGGGGCTGGTGGGTGGGTGATAGGATCTCCTGGGAGCACAGGACGGGGATTGTGCTCGTGTCCAAACACAGCGAAGGGTGAAGTTGAAAGAAGAGCCCACGCTGAGCGCTGAAGAACAACATGGTGCCAAGGTCGTATTCCCAGAACTCGACAGCAAGCCAGCAATGTTTTGCAGAGTCAGTTCCGAGCCCGGGATGGGGACAGTTCTGTTTTTTTTTTTCAGTGTGGTAAGATCTGTGGTTCAACACAGCGTTATCGGAGGAGGCAGATGCAATCACAGAGCTGCCAGTGATTGCATTCAGCTTGGCTTGGATGACAGCCGCTAGTTAGATACAAGGCCTTATCAGCGATACATCTGCCTGCAGCTTTAAATGACAAGGTCCAAATCCCCTGCATGGCATCAAAGTCCAATCAGGAACTGCTCTCAAACAACCCTCACAGTGCCGCCTGGGGCTTCTGAAACCTTAATCCGCCTCTATCAGAACTATATATGATGTCCAGTTGTGCCAAGTATGACCTAGTCAGCACTGCTACATTACACAACATATAGCAGGGAGGTCTCATAGCGGCCATGTCTGGCCTGCAACTATATTTTTTAATGGCCAACAACAACATGTTATACACACAAAATGAAAGAAAATCTGCATAAAAAATGGAAATTACCCTTGTCCCCAAACAAAAATGGCACCTGCAAACCAATGGCCGACTACCTGCACAAACAAAAACCGCTATTTTGTTCAAGGACTCGTGCTGCACGTGACAGCGGACACTTCCTCCTTGCGGCGCGCCGCGCCGCGCCCCCCCGGCTATCTTGCATCATCTTACCGGAGGCGCCATCTCATTAATCAACCGAATTTTCCTCTGACTTGTCTTTATTACGTGGATAAATGTACTGTCCGGTCAGCCAGTACGCCATGTTTTTGACTTGTTGGATTATTTTCTACTGTCTGGGTACCTCCCAAGAAGAACGGCATGGAGACCACCGCAGGTTCCTTTAAAGCAGTATTGAATTAACTCTTTCAATCCCAGCCATTTTTTTTTAAAGGACAACCCTTCAGTAGCGACCATTTTACACCATTTTGTCCGATTTTCAAGTCACACAGAATATTGATATTTCTGCTTATATAAACATGGAAGCTAACAAAAGAAAGATTAGACTCCCGTCTTTCATCAGAAAACCTTTTTGCATTCTTTAGTAATCAGCAGTAGAACATAGGTAAGTTTCAGGATAATATCAGTTCCCGACTAAAAACGAGAGAAACTCGTAAAACATGATATATTACATCTTGTATATGATATATACAAGATATATTACATGACTTTGACACAAATATGTTGTACTTGTGTGACATCTCCACAAAAAAGATTTAAATTTATTTACGAATATAACACCATGACCTACTTACAATTGTATGTGTGTGCACTTGTGTGCGTGTGTTAAAACGTGGTGGGCAAACTTTTTGACTCGTGGGCCGCATTGATTTAACAAAATTGACAGGGGCCCAGACGAGACTACCGCTCAAAAGTTTGGGATCACTTGCAAATGTCTGTTTTCCAAAGAAAAACACATTTTCATGCATTTCACAAACAATTTTGTCCATTTCACAAACATTTTTATCCATTTCACAAACAATTAAAATTAATCATGATTTTCAAAGAACGCTCTACATTTTTGCATAGAGGCCAACTATCAACAACTGTCAGTCCTCTGCATCAATCTCCTGGTATGGCTGCTAATCCAAGTTCATCATTTTATAAGGCTAATGGATTATTAGAAAACCCATCAAAAAATCTAAACTAAAACTAAAATCTCTTACCATGCTGTTAATACTCCCTTCAGAGAGCAGCACAAACTGGGTCTAACAAGGACAGAAAAACAATGCACAATTGTGTAAGAAGACAAATATCTGAGTGTGTAGTTTAAGACTAAGACGCCTCACAGGTCGTCACCTGGCAGCTGCACTAAATAGTAGCCGTCAAACACCAGTGTCAGTATCAATTAGTGAAGCGGCGACTTCAGGATGCTGGACTTCATGGCAGGATAGCCAAGAAAAGAACGGGTGGGCCGTATTCAAACACTTGGCGAGCCGGATGTGGCTCCCGGGCCGTAGTTTGCCCACCCCTGTGTTAAAATTGTGCATGCTACACTGCTCCACGCTCTCTCACTTCCTCCTTCCTGTCATGCGGGATTCTTCCCTCTTCATGATGCCTGCCGAGCTCTTATCAAATAACCTTTATTCGTCATAATATTATAATCTCATTTTTTGGTCTTAATATTTTTTTATTCTGGTAAAAGCTGTTTGCAACTGTTTTGGCCATTTTTCCCCAACCAAAATATTTAAACATTGTACTCCTAATTGGTGTAGGGTGTACCCCGCCTCTCGCCTGAAGTCAGCTGGGATAGGCTCCAGCACCCCCGCAACCCTTGTGCGGATAAGCAGTAGAAAATGAATGAATGAATTGTACTCCTAATTATGACTTTATTCTAAGGATGTCTAATAATAATAATGCAATATAAATTTTTTCCCAATCATGAAAACCAATATTTTAAAAGTTGCTACATACAACACATACATGTTCATTCAACCACAGGTCATATGTCATGTTACACGTATCGGTATCGCTTTTCATAAAAAAAAAGCCAGACATGCCTATTTTATTCCCATAATAATTACACTTTGTTCTCGTAACATTATAAGCTTTTCTGCAACCAAAAATGACAACTTTACTCATAGCTGTTTCTTATAATATTATGACAATGTTTAGTAGTTTTATCCCAGTAATGATTCAACATTATGCTACAAAAATGTCATTGTCACAATGCTAGGACGTCATTCTCATACAATTGCAACTCTTTTCGCTTAATATTTTGACTTTATTCTCATGAAATTACAGCAGTTTTTTTCCTCGTAATATTACCACATATTTGCCATAAAATTGTGACTTTTGTCCTTTTTACCCCCCATTTATTCTTGTTTTTTCCCCCAAACACTTCAACTTTCTTCTTGGAAACTGTCTTATGATTACGACTTTATTGCCAAAATGTTTTGACTTTATTCTCAACATCGTAAGTATTTCTGCAACCCAATTTTCCACAAATTACAACATCATTTTTTGTTTCTTTTTTTTTTATACATTTTTTTAAATACATTTTTTAAAATAATGCTACAAAAAAATAATGCTACAAAAATTACATTTTCCTCATGTTGTTACACGTTTTTACTGGTTATTTTTATATTTTCCAACTATTTCAATGTCAGCTTTTTTTTAGAAATTTTGTTTCCAAAAATCACTTTTTCACAACGTAATTTTCCCCAAATTACTTGATTTATTGTACTGCTTGTTGGTCATCATTTTACGACTATAAAAAAAGGACGTCTTCATGCCGTAATGGTCCAACTTTATGCCACTGAAATGACCAGTTTGTTCTCATAAAATATTAACTCCTGATTATATATACACTATATATATATATATATATATATATATATATATATATACACACACACATATATATATATAATTACAATTACAATTATATTAATATAATTATATTATATATATATATTAATATAATTATATTATATTATACATAATATTTCTCCTGATTATGTTACATGTATTTTCCAACTCTCCTGTTTTTGTCTTTATTCGTGGAATGTTCTTCTCATAATTATGACTTTATTCTTATAACATTACAGGTTTTTTCTGCAACCTAATTTTCCAAAAATGACAACTTTGTTATTTTGTTCTATTTTTGCAACTTTCTGTAATATTTCAACTTTATGCTACTAAAATGACATTATTTATGCTCTGAAGTTGACAACTCTTGGTTTGTTTGTTTTTTACTACGATGTCATTCAGTACCAAAGACGTATTTCTATGTTTTCATAGACCCAAACGCCCCATCCCAACAACGTATTTTACCTTTAGCAAGAAGCTAAAAGAGGTGATGATGCAACTGCCCACTAAAGGATTTCACTTCAAGAGCAATTTGAAGCCATACAAATGGACACAAGGGGGCAGAAGTGGAGGAGTGTAGCGTGTAGGTTGCATATCGCAGGGTCATTTTAACGCGCACATGTGCACACACATAGTTGAGTTGCATATGTGAAAATTGTATTATTATTAGTACCAGTACTATTATATGAATTATCATTTTGACTCCACACACACGTATGTATATGCAGCAATATGTGGACACCGCTGGCATGACAGTTGATGACAACATGACAAGGGGAACGTCCAGCAAGTTCCCCAATATGTGGGGATTGAGACTTACTGTTGTTGGACTTGAGGTCTCGGTGAATGACGGGGACGATGGCCTCACTGTGTAAGTACAGCATCCCCCGAGCAATCTGCACGGCCCAGTTGACGAGGACGTGAGGGGGTATGCGTCGGCCGGCCAGCGCCCGGCTCAACGGCCCGCCGGAGGCGTACTCCATGATGAGGCACAGGTTGGGCTCCTGCAGGCAGACGCCCTTTAGGGTGATGATATTGGGGTGGGTGAGCATGGCGAAGAGACGCGCCTCCTGTCTGACGTTCTGTGCCGTCACGCTGATGTCCTCGTCCGGGTCCTGTCGGGCGGCCTTAACCGCCACCAGACCGCCTCGCCACGTGCCACGGTACACTTTCCCGAAACCGCCCACCCCAATGACCTCCTCCAGGCTGAGCTCGCGAAAGTTCACCACCTCCGGCTCCAACTCGCCCAGCTCCCCGACCACACCACTGCCTGGCAGCTTCCCGTAGCCGCTGGGTTTGAAGGAGCCGTAGTTGGAGGGGAAGATGCCCACCTTGTTGTTCACCT
This sequence comes from Doryrhamphus excisus, assembly GCF_030265055.1. Classification (NCBI taxonomy): domain Eukaryota; kingdom Metazoa; phylum Chordata; class Actinopteri; order Syngnathiformes; family Syngnathidae; genus Doryrhamphus; species Doryrhamphus excisus. The sequence goes on along the minus strand of NC_080468.1, from coordinate 30,249,445 downwards.
TACCCGCCCACCAACCTTCATCCCCGGATATCTCAGAGTCTAATGAGAGCACCTCCACCAGGTCGCCCTTGCGCAGGGTGAGCTCATCCTTGCAGGACGCCTCGTAATCAAACAAGGCTGTCCACATGGGGTTGGCAAAGCTGCCTTTCTGCGACTGATCCAAGTTCTTCCAGCTGGACAACGGGCCTCGGCTGAATATGTTCTTCAGCGGCTCCATGGCGGTTGCTTTGACTGGATCTGAGTCTACGGCCCACGGGTTTGAAAATAAAGTACAAAGGAGTACTTTATTGCACCGAGCTCCCTTTCCTGCCCGCCTTGTTGGCTCATCAGGGATGAATGAAATGTTCACCGGTTCGCAGGCGACGGACGATCTGCAGCAGGGTTAATGGATTCAATTGATGCAGCATGGTGGGATGGGGGTGGGGAGGGGGGGTGGCGCTGGTGCAGATTTGGGGCAGTATGGATTAGGACAGATTCCGATTGCTGTGGTTTGCAGACATGCAGCGTGTGGTTTCCCAACGCATGGTTAGAGCACAATGTAATCTCAGCAGCCTGTACTTTGCAGACTGTTGAATAACCTCATCATGAGGGCATTAGCTCGGCCAATTGGCACCTGCTGAACACAATTACGCACCAAAGCGACAAAAGTTCATCTAGCCTTTGCTAGCTCACTGGAAACTTTTTTTAAAAAGTATTTTTAGCCATTAAGAGCAGTGGCCACCACAGACCGGAAGTGGAGAGAAGAATGGCAGGAAAGGGAGCATTCAGTCCAGTCTTTGACGATAACTTTTAGAGGTGACCATTTTTCTTTTTTTCCTCAAAGTGATCAAAACTTAACGGAAATCCCACCTTCAGCCATCCGTTTTTCCACAGTAAACAACAACAATAAACGTTGTAGCCCAAACATGTCTGTCCTTATCTTTTCAAAGCACATCTAGTGGAGCATCATCATCATCATCATCACGGTGGTAGTTGGAGGGGGGGTCCTGTGAGGAGTCGTACGCGTCCGTGCCCTGCTTGTCACGAAACGGATAAAACTGATTAAAAAAACACATATAGGGTTTAGTGAAATATTCCCTTCGGAGGAGTCCGGAGCGCTTCTACGTGTTTGCTAACAGCCAGCGGAGGGTGTGGCTTCACAACTTTAGCTTCTCCAACAGGAAGTCACATGACAGGGGACTCTTCACGCACGACGCTCTATTCCAAGCGCACGTCCGGGTAGTGCCGTCAAAATAAAAGCAAAATAACGTGAGCAGTACTGTCCCAGCGAGAAAAAAATCGGCGAAGCTGACTCAGAATGTTAGTCCGTGTCGACGCTTAAATATGGCCTCCATCATCTGCTGTACACTACTGTACACGAGGGAGATTGACACACACTTTAAGACTATGCTTTAATTTGTAGGGCATTTCAGGGTTCCGTTGTGACGGAAAGTGACGCTACAGCTGCAAAACAGTACGATAAAGATTAAATGTCCTAATGTATTGGATTATTTTGGCCAGCAATGGGCTGGCGTGCCTTTTATTCTGCTGCCAACACTCACAATTTGTCACTTGTCTAAACGAAGTTTTTTTTTCATTATGTTGTTTATCACATATTTTTATGACACAGACACATATGAAGAGCTTGCAACCAAAAGGCTCTAAATCCATTTTGACTGATTTCGAGAAAATCAATGATTTTTAATTACGCACATATCAATCTATTTGGTCATTAAGTCTATATTGCAAATGAAAGAGCTATCAATATAGGTCATAAAAATGCATGCTATAAAAATCCTGCACACACCATGTATTTTATATATTTTTTTTTATTATTTTTTTTCGGATTTAGCGCCTTTTGGCTGAAATGATGGCTTTAGCGCCTTTAACTTCTTCAATGACATTGTTGTAAAATAATGTAAGGTGCTTTAATGTGCTATGCTAATAAAATAATTACAACACAGAAGCCATTCTCAACATACAATACACCCCCCACCCACACACACACACACACACACACACACACACACACATGCACTCGTTCACCTTCACACATTACAGAAACAAAATGTTATAACCTACCACTAGTACACTGTTACTGATAAAATGTTGTTAAGATATTATAGCACACATTAACATCATCCACATTCCATGATGATCAGCTTTAACACAACTCAACATACCCAACGATACAAGACAATGGTACAAGACATGTCATGCATTGCAGGTGCATTCAACCTGTAGGCTGCAGTAGAGCCACACATGAAAAAGAACAATTTGCAGACAATAATAAAAATGTTATTAAAAGCAGTGCTCATATTTGACTGCACCATGAAGGTGACAGTGACAAAAATCATCTCATTACAAACTCTTTACATTGTATGTTTTTTAGTACAAGTAAAATAATGTTTCTCATGAAAGTCGGAGGTGTCAAGGTAGAGACATGCCTTTTATGGCGTAAAAAAAACTTCCATGTTACAGAATACTGTAAAAACACAATTTGTGTTCTCCTGAATTGCATAACATACTGTAACTATCATACGTGTTCTTAATGTACACAAACAAAACAGGATGCGCACTGATACTGGCTTTCTGTATGTGCAGTGCCAATTGTATTCTTCTCTCTGATTGGTCAGATTATCAATAGATGGGAAACTTGGGCCAATCAGAATAAAGAATAAAGAAAGGGATTTAGCTCCTTTTGGTTGAAATCTGAAATGGAAATAGCGCCTTTTGGTTGAAAGCATAAATTTCATATCACTTTTTTTCATATTTTTTAAAATGATTTCAAGACCAAAATATGTGATTTGGATACACATGACAGAGGTTATTAAACTCATGAAAAACATGCAACTTTGTGAAAATTGGATTTAGCGCCTTTTGGTTGCAAGCTCTTCATATATACACTGCTAAAAAAAGGTGGGAGGTGGGAGAGACCACCAATATTGGCAAACTAGCTACATGAATAACTTGAGTCATGTAAATTTACGACTTTATTCTGTTTTGTGGTTTATTATGAACGATTATTAGTCCAAGTCACATGTTACATAGATGAGACATGACATTATATTACACTACCTTAACAGTGCACGTGGTCAGCCGCAGCATGTGAAATGATAGAGTAGGCAAACAAACGTCCACCTCCCATTCCATGTGGAAGTGGTAAGGTTTTGCCCTCTTACTGTGTCCATCTTCCCCACGTTCTTCTGTTTACAACAAATAAATCGGAGGCCTAGTTGGAACCCTGCACATTAATGTGGTGTAAAAAAAGAATAATAGCCGTGTGAAAGTGACAACAGGGCTTGAATAATGGTAAATATTCTGATTATTAATATTAAATCCTACCTCGTGGAAATTCCAGTCAACTGCAATAAATGAGGGATAAAAACCGAAGTAAAACTGTATTAAAATTATACAGTTTATTAATATTATACTGTATATATAAAATGTTTTCAAAAATAACTGCACTGGGTGTCCATAGAGTCTGGTCATCTTATATACACATATGATATAAATACAATATATTAAAAATATATATACAATTATTTAATAATGAATTAAGAGATACATTTGTAGTTAATCGTTAACCATTTATCTAATAAAATGGCAATTTCATTATTTCTTTAAAATATAGTAATATATTATGATATAATAAAACTGTAAAATGAATACATGAAACTAAAAATACAAAATATTTACAGTGAAAACTCGGTTAGCGTGTTTTCCGGTTAACGGTGAAAATGTACGCCACAACTTTGCCTCGGTTTGCATGCATTCTCCGGTTAGCGTACAATATGGTGTGCGTCTTGTGTTATTAATACACTGCATGAATCCATCTGTAATAATACATTTAAATCACAATCACTTCAAATCACAAAATGTTCTTCCTCGCTAGCTAAGAAAATGGAAACCGGAACCGGAAGGTATGTCGCGTGACTGTGATGTCATCAGCAGATAACTCTCAAAACACATTTTGATAGTTGATAGTTGTTATCATGCTATCTAATGACAACTTTAGCATGTTGGCTATTATGCTAGGTGTTTGCATGCTCATACAAACGCCGTGTTGTTATACTAGGTGTTAACATTAGCAAGACCACTTATAACCTCGACCTTGTCTTTTCGGTCACTACCCAAAGCTATATCAGACTACATCGACCAGGAAATTGAGAGCTTTGCCTCCCGGCTCAGCTCCCTCTCCAGCACAACGGACGGATGCAGAGTCCACATCACTGCAGACTCCACACCAATTTCTCCATGCAAGGTACTTGAGGTAGGATCTCATCTCCCGACCCGGAGATGATTCTCTTTGGCCCCAGCGGGTTATTTAGCCGACAGATTCAATAAAAATATTGCACAGTCAGGGAGTCATTTAAGTGTAGGGCGCTCTATTATAGCACAGAACAAATTGGCAAACAATACTGTATGAAAACAGAGTACAGTGTACAATTTTGTACAATTTTGTGTACAAAATTGAGGCAAAACTTTCCGAACATTTTCAATGGACTGTACAGTATTATTTGCAGTGCATCCGGAAAGTATTCACAGCGCTTCACTTTTTCCACATTTTGTCATGTTACAGCCTCATTCCAAATTGTATTAATTTAATCTCTTACCTCAAAATTCTACACAAAATACTCCATTATGACAATGTGAAAAAGTTTTTTTTTTGACTTTTTTTGAATTTATTAGAAATAGAAAACTAAGAAATCACATTTACATAAGTATTCACAGCCTTTGCCATGAAGCTCAAAATGGAGCTCAGGTGCATCTTTTTTCCACTGATCATCCTTGAGATCTTTCTACAGCTTAATTGGAGTCCACCTGCAGTAAATTCACTTGATTGGACATGATTTGGAAAGGCACACACCTGTCTATATAAGGTCCCACAGTTGACTGTGCAGGTCAGAGCACAAACACCAAGCATGAAGTCAAAAGAACTGTCTGTAGACCTGCGAGACAGGATTGTCTTGAGGCACAAATCTGGGGAAGGATACAGAAACATTTCTGCTGCTTTGAAGGTCCCAATGAGCACAGTGGCCTCCATTATTTGTAAATGGAAGACGTTTGGAACCACCAGGACTCTTCCTAGAGCTGGCCGGCCTTCTAAACTGGGCGATCGGGGAAGAAGGGCCTTAGTCAGGGAGGTGACCAAGGCCCCGATGGTCACACTGTCAGAGCTCCAGCGTTCCTCTGTGGAGAGAGGAGAGCCTTCCAGAAGGACAACCATCTCTGCAGCAATCCACCAATCAGGCCTGTATGGTAGAGTGGCCAGACGAAAGCCACTCCTTAGTAAAAGGAACATGGAAGCCCGCCTGGAATTTGCCAAAAAGCACCTGAATGACTCTCAGACCATGAGAAACAAAATTCTCTGGTCTGATGAGACAAAGATTGAACTCTTTGGTGTGAATGCCAGGCGCCATGTTTGGAGGAAACCAGGCACTGCTCATCACCAGGCCAATACCATCCCTACAGTGAAGCATGGTGGTGGCAGCATCATGCTGTGGGGATGTTTTTCAGCAGCAGGAACTGGCAGACTAGTCAGGATAGAAGGAAAAATGAATGCAGCAATATATAGAGATATCCTGGATGAAAACCTGCTCCAGAGCGCTCTTGACCTCAGGCTGGGGCGAAGGTTCATTTTTCAGCAGGACAACGACCCGAAGCACACAGCCAAGATCTCAAAAGATTGGCTTCAGAACCACTCCGTGAATGTCCTGGAGTGGCCCAGCCAGAGTCCAGACTTGAATCCGATGGAACATCTCTGGAGAGATGTGAAAATGGCTGTGCACAGACGTCTCCCATCCAACCTGATGGAGCTTGAGACTTATTGCAAAGAAGAATGGGCAAAACTGCCCAAAGATAGGTGTGCTAAACTTGTGGGATCATATTCAAAAAGACTTGAGGCTGTAATTGCTGCCAAAGGTGGATCAACAAAGTATTAAGCAAAGGCTGTGAATACTTATGGAAATGTGATTTTTTTGTTTTCTATTTTTAATAAATTCAAAACATGTCAAAAAAACCTTTTTTCACATTGTCATAATGGAGTATTTTGTGTAGAATTTTGAGGTAAGAGATTAATTTAATACAGTTTGGAATGAGGCTGTAACATGACAAAATGTAGAAAAAGTGAAGCGCTGTGAATACTTTCCGGATGCACTGTATATTATATTTCTGTCTCAATTTGAAAAGGTAGTGACATGTTTGGTTTCAGAGTGCAGCAAAAAGCAGGCAGAAAGGAAAATAAGAGGAGCACCTTTGGCCCGGGTAAGCTGCTGTGTGGAAACAGTGTGCTTCCTCCAATTTGACGGCTCCCTTTCCCCTCCCTCCTTCCTCGCTCCATGGACGACATTTGTTTGGACGCTAAAGCCAACCCCCCTCCCGACATTCACATACATTCACCAAACCCCACCCTGCATCAAGGTCCGCTGAGTCAACGCTTGTGCAGGAAGGATGCAGTTGTTTTTGCGTCCCCAGCACCGTGTTGCTTGCTTTAGCTGTGTGGGCGTGTCCAAGCTTCATAGAGAAGAGGCATTTACCCGGCAGAATGGACTGTTTGGACAAATAAAGAAAAAGAGGAAGAGGAAAGGGGCCGGACACAAGACTCCCGAGTGGAGTATGTCCACGGTAACAATCACCTTTAAACCTGGGCCTGTGCTGCCTTGCTCTTATCTAGAAGACCAGCAGCAGGCTGCTGGTGGGGTCAGGAGTCAGTGGGCGGAAATTGAACGGTTTTGAGAAAAAATTGAACCTTCCTGATATTAAAAAAAAAAAAAAGGCAAAAGTTGCATAACCTCCACAAGTACGCCAAATCATGCAAAACCATACTTTTGTAGGACAATTGTAGGTGAACGCTGGCGTGATGACACTGAACTGAAATACTGTAGGCCTATAGAAAAATGTCAAATTACGAGGAATGTGAGAACCCATTCTTGGTGGGAATTTTGTCTGAGAAAATGTGGAATGTGGAAATATTTAGGAATGTGGGAAAAGATGAAAACATTTACAGTGGAACCTCAGTCAGCATCCGCCCCGGTTTGCATCTTTTTTGGGTATTTTTACACGCAAATTTTGCCTCAGTTTGCGTGCAATCGCCAGTTAGCGTACAATATGTTACCAGCATCATCCAATGCACTGCAACATCTCCTGACAGAAAAACAGTTTAAGTGGCAGATTATTATCACCAACCTGCTCCACTGTAAAACTGCCAGATCACTCTCACCGTCCTGCTCCACTGAAAGTTTGGCAGATTACTATCACCATCCTGCTTCACTGAAAAACTGGCAGATTACTCTCACTGTCATGCTCCACTGAAAAACAGGCAGATTAATATCACTGTCATGCTCCACTGAAAAACTGGCAGATTACTCTCACCGTCCTGCTCCAATGAAAAACTGGCAGATTATCAATGTCCTGCTCCACACACGTACCTTATTATGCAGTTGATCCACATTTATTGATTCTATTTTCTTATCGCTCCTATCTTGCCTTGTTGTATTTTTAAGTGCTGAAATTGATTATGAAATTTTTGCAAAGCTGCTGGAAATGTGATTTCTCTTGGAGATTAATAAAGTATCTATTCATCGTCCGTGGTCTAGTTGTGTTGTGAGTCCCTCTGTATTCTTATATTTTTTTAAAGCAGAAAACGTCCTGTCTATAGCAGAAACACTTGTATGCATGTTCAGAACGAGAATAAAGTCGTAAATCTACAAGATTTTAGAAAAATGCAATAAAGTCTTACATTTATGAGAATGTCTTGAGAAAAAAATCTTACAATCACAAGAAGTCGTGAATTTACATGATGTAAATTTATGAGGAAAAAAATTTATATTACGAGAATAAAGTTGTACATTTGAGAATAAAAAAATACATTTGCCAGATAAAATGTTGCATGATTACTTGAAAAGTCTTAAATCACGAGTATAAATGTACAAGAATGGCATTTATGGGAATAACTAATTATGCATTTGCATGTGGGTTAACAGTACAACAGCACACTCAGAATATACAAAATACAAAAGACATTGAAACAGGATTTTCTTTTATTTATTTCACTCATACAAAATAAAAAGAATGTTAAAAACTTTACAATGCAGCTTCTACTTCCTATCTGGAAATATTTCAAGTCCGCTTTCAGTTCATACATTAAAAAGAATCTTAAAATGGGGAGCGGGGATGGAATGGGGGGTGAGGTTCAAAAGCACAACACAGAAGAAAAGGAGAAAGAAAAAATGAGGGCGGAACGTAACGACTTTAAAAGCAAACGGCGCGGCTTCTGCGAGGGCCGAGCGGCTTTGCTTTGGTTTAAAAGCCGTTTAAAAGGAGAGACAAAGACAGAGGTGGATTTATCGCCATCACCTACGGAAAGGAATACGGCGTGGCAAAGGAAAAAAGCTAGAGAGCAACACAAACCACGCCTATCCTGTCTGATAATCTCAACTCAACTTCTTAAAAAGATTCTCCTCTAGAATGAAATAAAAGCTGTATTTAAAAGGAACAAAAAGCCAATATACAACCAGTTTCCTTCCTGCCTCCTGATGAAGAGTCCTTTTCTCCACTAAACTAAAATGGGAGGAGGCAGTAATATAGGTGTAGAAGTTGGCTAAGAGTCATAGTCCTCGTCGTCATAGTCCTCGCTTTTGGGCGGTGCAGAGGGCGGCGGGGGCGGAGCAGCGCTCACCATGGAGGCGTGGGGGGCAAAGGCCACGGGGCTGCGGGGCTGGCCGGCCGCCATGCTGGCGGTGTGCATGTGCTGGGTGTTGGCGCTGTTAGGGTGGGGGCAGACACAGTCAACGTAGTTCAGTGCTTTTCAAACTGAGGGGCTACGACTGCTTGTGGTACACGTGCGCCATCTGGTGGTACCTCGTGGTGGGGTCATTTTGACATTGTACACTTTGTAGTGTACCCATGTAGATATGCTAAGTGGTTGTATACTTAATAGCTAAAAGTTAATAGAAAGTGTTTGCCCCTTCCTGACTTCTTAGCGTTGCATGTTTGTCACATTTAAATGTTTCATATCATCAAACAAATGTAAATATTAACCAATGACAACACAACTCAACACTTAACTTGCAATGAGTCTCATCCAGCTCTGTGGAGGAATTGTTGGAGGCTTTTCCAGCATGATGCCTTTTGAAGGTCATGCCACAGCATGCCAGACCATCACACCATCGCCAACTCAACAATGAGTTGTGGCTGCCCTCTGTGGGTCATTTTGGTTGTCCAGCCACTCCTGGGAAGGTTCACTGTGGCCCTCACTGGAGTCCCAAAGCTTTAGAAATTGTTTTATAACCTTTTCCACACTGATAACTCTCAATTAAGTTTTAAAGAGGAGGGGGGGGGGGGTCACCTTTTCACACAGGGCCATGTAGCTTTGCATTTTTGTCTCATAACTGCATTTTGTTCTGAGTTGTGTTTACATTTGTTTGATGATCTGACCATTGAAGTGTGACAAACGTGGAAAATTTTCCAAAGAATTTAAAACTATATATATATTGTTTCTCATATTACAAAAAATTTAATTAAATGTAACAAATTATGTTTGTAAAATTTGTTTGATAATAAAATTTATAAAATAAAAATTTTAATAAATAAAATAATTTTACAAAATGTAAATACATTTTTAAATAAAATATTTTTATGATACTATATTTACGTAAAATTAGTACTTTTATTTCTGATAATATTAATTGTCTGATATTGCATTCCAATTAAATTGGTGTGCAGAGGGAGTAAAAGAAAAGGTGGCACGGTAATCCCTCGTTTATTGCGGTTGATTGTTTCCAGACCCGACAGTGATAAGCAAATTTCCACCCAGTAGGATGGAAACCCTTCTTTCTAAATGGAATTTTTTTTTTATTAAAAACCATAGAAAACCTGTTCTATAACCTTTTAAGTATCTTTAACATAATTGGAGCCCTCTACGCTTGAAATAACAACCCTTATAGTTACTACAATATAGTAAACAATAAACTATTTAAAAACACAAGTAAGACTTGTGCTTGTTGTGTTTGCGTGTGTTGCTATAAATGTGTGCAATAGGAGCCTATTGTTCCCAGCGATCAAGTCTGGCTTTGTGTGTCACCGAACATTACTGACACCCAGTGACAGTGACGGTGTAGAATACTACACATCATAAACAGTGTCTTTGAACCTTTTTTGTGTCTTTTGTCATTTTTATGTAGGTATAAAATACATCAAACATGCTTCAGTAAGTATATATTTTTTTTACCATTAATAGACATTCAACCACGGAACGGCATGATTTAATAATCATGGAAAAAAACGTGATAGAGTGAAGCTGCGAAAGTGGCGAGGGACTGACTTTTTGGAGGTAGCACTTGGTGTCAAACATTTTGACAACCATTGCTTTAGTCCAGGGGTGCTTAAACATTTTCCACTGAGGGCTGCAAAAAAGAAAAGAGGAACATTTTGTACACCCAATGTAGGTCCATATTAAGGGTGTGGAAAATAATTGATATTAATCGATACATCAATGCGCATGCGCGCAAAGTGATTGCATCAACTCGTTCACCGGGTACAAATGCAATTGAGGGGTGAAATCTAGATGAATCGCGATGCATTTGTGGGCATTGGTAAAATCCAATGCAACCGCCATTTTATTAATGTTCAACTTCACCCCATATGCTGTTCCCCAGGCGCAATGAATGCACCATCATTATTTGCAGTTTTGTATTGAATATGGACGGAAGTCGTGAGGCACATACAACTACTAGTAAAACAGCATGGACGTTCGCAAACAAGCAGCAGCGAGGAAGTTTCTATCTTTAACCCACCACAACGTTTAAATGGTATGTTTGGAAACACTACGGATTCTCAAAGAACGGCGGAAAGCTCGACAAAAGGTCCGTCATTTGCAAAGAATGCCGTGTTAAGAAGCCGTACAACAGCAGCACGACAAACATGCAGACCCCCTTAAAAAGTGGACACCACAACAACACGGACAAGTCTACTGCCGCCTCCCCGTCTAGTTCCTCGTCGGACATCGGGGAAAAACCAAGCAAATTAGGTCAGAACAAGTGGATCTTACTCTGCTTTCCAAATTGTCCAGGAGCTATTTGTCCGTCCCTGCAACAAGTGCCCCCCAAGATGGCAAAAAGAATGATGAAGAAGTGGTGCATAGTAAAAAAGACAAACAGCCCTTTAGTTGAATTTACTGCCAAGTGCCTAGAAGGAATAAAGCCAAATCCATTTTGTAGGACCATACTGAATTCCATTTTTCCCCTTTGTTTATTTGCATCATATCACAAGAAATTGCACCATATCATATTGCAATGTAATGTAATGTAATATTGCAAGTAAATGATTGTTGCATCGTATCGCATCGTGAAGAGGGTGAATCGTATCGCCAGAAAATTCCATGTATCGTTTAAGTATCGTATTGCTAGCAGTGCATCGAGATGTGTATCGAATCGTCCTCAGTGCTGAGATTCACACCCCTAGTCCATATATGCTGCTGCGGAAAGGTATTTGCACACTCCCCAATTTCTTCCATTTGTTTGTCACAATGTTTCAGATTTAACAGACTTAAATTATACAAAAAGAGCATCATTAAATGATGATTTTCCTTGTTTCAATTAAGTCACATTGAAAGGGTTTACAAGCATGTGAAGCACCTTCTTAAAGGGCCAGTTCAGGTTTTTTGACATGAAGTTGCAGGACATGCCCATCTACGGTGATCAGACAATCAATTATTTCAATCAGTTTGATGATTGGAGACATTTAGGTGTGACAAACGTGTAAAAAAAATGGCAGAAAGCAGGGCCAAATTAGGGTCTGACCAGTATTACTTTTAGTCCCACTTTGGACACAAGTTGTACTAGTTATGTGTTGGTGGAGACCATACCTGTGGAACCTGGATGCAGCCTGCAGGTTTGTGCTTGACTGAGAGCCGTCCTCTTCGTCTCCATCTCCGTCTGTCTCGCTGTCCTCAGAGTCCTCCTAAAGAATGAAAAATGTTTATAGAGATTTGAAGAGATGGCGCGGTGACCTCCCACAACACACCTCCTGCTCAGACTCGGTGCCGGACATCTTCTTGTCCTTGCCTTTAGAGCCCGGCCCGCCGTTTTTGTGCCCAGACGCCGACTTTCGACCGCTGAGGAAGAAAAATTGCAAGGTTGGAAACACAAACGGATGGATTAACGCAATTTAGTCGTCACTACCGGCGTGGAACTTTCTCCCCAGCTGCCTCGGCATGATTGTCGTCCCCCTCGCCCTGCATGTCGGGCACGGTTGCCACCAGGTCTTTCAGGAAATCAAACTGCTGCTCGAGTTCGATGCACTGCTTCCTATCGACAGAGAAGACATGGTGTTCTTCAGTCCTGCAAACGTGACTTCAAGAGGCAAATGGGCTTACAAGTGAGACGTCGTCATCGTCTTTGCGTTCTTGGACTGGGTGACATGACAAGCCTTTGTCAGCAGCGACTCCAGGAAAAGCTCCAGTGCTCTTGCTAATGGCACCGTAAAGGAACTTTGATATGATCCAACACGGCTTTCAAGTGCAACTTTAGCATAACGATATCCAAACACTGCATTATTGGCATTACTCAGGCGGAGCTTCATTCACCGTCAACATTAGCAAAAAAGAAAGTGAAGCCCTTCGACAAAAAGGATACAAATGATAACGGGTACCGCTGCAGCCACTTTGCCGATTTCTTCGTCCGTCTGCATAATCTTCTTAATTCTTGCCTGAAGAGGAAACATCGGGGCGTTACGGCAGCATTCGTGTTAGCTCGCCGTGCTAAAAACAATGCTAATCACCTATTTTGCATTGTTATTTCCCTTTGTTTTTGCACGGTGTGAATGTAACAAAATCAAACGTGAAATGATACAATTAACACCCTCAATTAGCCCCGATGAATGAGGAATATCGCCAACAAACTATATTGACAACAACAGTTAGCATAAAAACATATTAGCCGCTGTTAGCTCGCTGGGACGCCGGCTCGGCAAAGTTCAGCACTCACCGGGGGGAACCTGGCGTTGTATTTCTTCTTTTTACTCGGCATAGTTAAGCAGCCCAGGCGGTCAACAGAAAATAGAATAAAATATCAACGCCTGGTAGTTAAAACTTAAGCATACGGTGGGGAAAATCTCCTGCCGAGTAGACAAGCGCCAGGCTAGCTAGCGAGCTAGCTGGTTAGTTAGCGGCTGACACACTCGCCACTCAGCTGCGATGTTTCCTTTCCTGCAGGGTCCTAACGACCGACGGCTTGTTCCCAGTGAGACGCTCTATTATGTATCATTTCCTGTTTTGATTTTGTTTCAAGCTGACGTCATAAATGTTAGTTATGCTCGTGTAGTACAAGGAAGGGTCGAATACAACACTAATACTTTATACAAGAACAATAGTGTACAAAATCTAGAAATAGGCATTGACGTGCAGTCTTGAGAGGAAAGTAAGGAGCCTCACCTGTCATGATCAGAATAAAAAAACGAATAATTACAACGTAAAATACTTATTATAAATGTATTTCCTGTTTGATACTAATTGTTTTTTCATATCCTCATAACTTATATATATGAAGAGCGACAGCACAACTAACAGCTCCTCAACACAACATACTCCTCGGACGCATAACACATTAGTGCCATCTATAGGGGCACTAATGTGTAATAACATGGCAAATACACCACGGAACAACCCTTGCCTCTTGAGTCAAATTTTGCGGGTTTTTTCCTAATCCGTGTTTTCCAAAATGTAATCTACCGAGCGAGTCTTTCAAATGTTTCTTTCAGGTCTGAGGATTGAGAATGAATGGCAAAATTCCCCTACAAAGTGCACTTCCCCTTTTAAACTGCACTAAATGTGCTTTCTTGTGTGGAGTTGCATCATCACACGTGAAAGGCATATAAATAAGTCTCTGGTGGCATGAGTTCATTAATTATGATGGCTAATTATGATATTATTATTATTGTGCCTGTTGTGAGTTTATTTAAAGCTGCGATAAAGCCAAAGAAATATGCTTGATATTCTTAAATATTTTTGGAACTAATAAGCTATAGTCAACCACAAAACAGCACACATCACAAACATCACAGCAATCACGCTGAAAGATTCTAACCCTTCGGTTTAAAGTCTTCAACTTGTTCGGTATTTTGTATTTTTATAGTCACTGGACATGTTCTTCCTTTTAATGTCCATGGTTTTCTTTTTTGCATTCATTCCGTGATTTTTTCCTGTATCATTGCTGGCATCCAATATGATTTGCAGATGGTTTCCATTTTCAGCGAGCCGTGCATCATTATTTGATATATAATGCTCAATAATAATGCTCAATAATAATTTTAATTTGTATTTGGCAACAAACACTTTTCTGTCAAACTTGACAACTACATTTAGCAAGGAAAAAGAAGTTTCTTTTTTATTTTAAAAAATGCTTTTTTACTTAATATGATAAATGTAGATAAATGTATACAAGTATTTGTATAATATGAATAAAAATAAAAACAAATATAAGATAATTATATTTTAGAAGTTAATAACATTCAAATATATCAACAAAACATTAAAAATATTAAAATAAGTAAAAAAAATAGCAAAAATAATAAATTAATGATAATAAAACAAATAAAGCAATAATATTACAAATAATAATCTTGATTTTTTAATAACATAAGTTTATTTTAAAAATGAAATAAATAAAATAACATTAAAATACATACACAAATAACATTGAATCAATGACATAAAATCAAATAAGTGACATGTATTAATTCCAGGATTTTGTGGGCCACGTAAAATCATATGAGGGGCCGAATCCGGCCCCTTGGCCTTGAGTTTGACACCTGTGTTGTCTACACTTGTCTTTAAGTTTTCTGCTTCGTCTTTTTTGCCCGTCGTCTATTTCATGTTGTTATGAAGACTCACAAAAGCCAGCAGAGGGCGCCCTCGACTCACACAACAACAAAGTCAACACTGGGGCGACTAAACACAAAAGACGTGACTTCATTTACATGAACGTGCACTGAAAAACAATTTACTACCTAAATTGTCGTAAAACCAACTTTAAACGAACATGTAAACACCATAATTCAATCGTGTCGGTCTTTTTTCAAAAGTCGGTCTCTTTTTTCAAAAGTTGGATTATCATACCTGGATGTTAAACTAGTTCTGCATATGAAGAGCTTGCAACCAAAAGGCGCTAAATCCATTTTGACTGATTTCGAGAAAATCAATGATTTTTAATTACGCACATATCAATCTATTTGGTCATCAAGTCTATATTGCAAATGAAAGAGCTATCAATATAGGTCATAAAAATGCATGCTATAAAAATCCTGCACACACCATGTATTTTATTTTTTTTTTTAATTAATTTTTTTTTTCGGATTTAGCACCTTTTGGCTGAAATGATGGATTTAGCGCCTTTTGGCTGAAATAAATTTGAAGTCACCTTTAACTTCTTCAATGGCATTGTTGTAAAAGAATGTAAGGTGCTTTAATGTGCTATGCTAATAAAATAATTACAACACAGAAGCCATTCTCAACATACAATACACCCCCCCCCCCACCCACACACACACACACGCATGCACTCGTTCACCTTCACACATTACAGAAACAAAATGTTATAACCTACCACTAGTACACTGTTACTGATAAAATGTTGTTAAGATATTATAGCACACATTAACATCATCCACATTCCATGATGATCAGCTTTAACACAACTCAACATACCCAATTATACAAGACAATGGTACAAGACATGTCATGCATTGCAGGTGCATTCAACCTGTAGGCTGCAGTAGAGCCACACATGAAAAATAACAATTTGCAGACAATAATAAAAATGTTATTAAAAGCAGTGCTCATATTTGACTGCACCATGAAGGTGACAGTGACAAAAATCATCTCATTACAAACTCTTTACATTGTATGTTTTTTAGTACAAGTAAAATAATGTTTCTCATGAAAGTTGGAGGTGTCAAGGTAGAGACATGCCTTTTATGGCGTAAAAAAAACTTCCATGTTACAGAATACTGTAAAAACACAATTTGTGTTCTCCTGAATTGCATAACATACTGTAACTATCATACGTGTACTTCATGTACACAAACAAAACAGGATGCGCACTGATACTGGCTTTCTGTATGTGCAGTACCAATTGTATTCTTCTCTCTGATTGGTCAGATTATCAATAGATGGGAAACTTGGGCCAATCAGAATAAAGAATAAAGAAAGGGATTTAGCTCCTTTTGGTTGAAATCTGAAATGGAAATAGCGCCTTTTGGTTGAAAGCATAAATTTCATATCACTTTTTTTCATATTTTTTAAAATGATTTCAAGACCAAAATATGTGATTTGGATACACATGACAGAGGTCTATTAAACTCATGAAAAACATGCAACTTTGTGAAAATTGGATTTAGCGCCTTTTGGTTGCAAGCTCTTCATATACATAATATGTGCGGCGAGTGGAGTCGGCGGTCTGCGCACGCGCCAGTCTCCAAGGCGGGAGATAATCCGGAAGCAGAACCAAATTGAATTCACAGCAGAGGCAGACTCGTTATGTCATCGACTGCAGAGTAGACACATTTCTTAAGTGAGAAGGAGACCGACCTGTTGCATCGACAACTTTTTTTCCTAGTATATTTATGACTTTATTCGTGGAAATTTACGACTGTATTCTTATAATATTCTGATTTTTTTCCCCAGTAAATTTATGACTTTATTCTTGGAAATGTACAACTTTGTTCACGCAATATTACAAGTTTTTTCCCCAGTAAATTTATGACTTTTATCGTGCTAATTTACGACTTTATTCTCATAATATTACAACTTTTTTTTTGGAAATGTATGACTTTATTCTTGGAAATTTACAACTTTGTTCTCGCAATATTACAACTTTTTTTCCAGTAAATGTATGACTTTATTCTCAGAAATTTACAACTTTATTCTCGGAATATTCAGATTTTTTTCCCCTAGTAAATTTATGACTGTATTTTAGGAAATTTACAACTTTGTTCGTGCAATATTACAAGTTTTTTTTCCAGTAAATTTATAAATTTTTTGTGCTACTTTACGACTTTATTCTTGGAAATGTACAACTTTGTTCTAGCAATATTACAGCTTTTTTTCCAGTAAATTTATGACTTTATTCTTGGAAATGTACGACTTTGTTCGCGCAATATTACAAACTTACTTTCTCATACTTTCATACTTTCTCATAATATTACAACTTTTTTTTGCACAGAATCCTAGCCACTAGACCACCAGGGCTGCAAAAAAAGAAGTCACACCACTGTACTTGTTGGGACAGCCAAGCTAGCAGCTAGCCTAGCATGGAATGCTAATGAGGCTCGCCGAAACTCAAGATGCAAATTTTCCTGGTGATGAAGGTTGGAACAAAGCACATGTTAGCATTAGTGCTGACATTTTCTGCGCCATTAGGCGTTTGTCAGGTGATTAAACATCCATTTGCCCCGCCCTCCCTGTTATCTGGGGCGTGAGAGTAACGAGGAGCCGCTAACGACGTGACATGGCGGCCTCATGATCATCAATCAGCCAATAGGCTGGTGACTCCTCCCATCAGCTTGTCGTGGCCAATCAGAGAGCTCATCCGTCTCACTAATTAACCTCGCTCCTACTTCCTCATTTGTGTCCTTAATTTCCTTGGCTTGCATCAAGATGAATGGATGTCTCTCCTCCTTCTCCTCCTCCTCCTCCTTCTCTCGTCATCATCCCCATCCCTCCACAAGGAGAAGGAGGCTCTGCTGGAGTTTCTCATCATGGGTCATCACAAATTATTCCATTTATTTTCATTTTGTTAGAATGTGTCCACACACACACACACTTGCTCCACTTCATGAGTGTGTGAGGTCAAAGCGCGTGGAGGAGGAGGAGGAGGAGGAGGAATAAGAAAGTTGACCTCCATTAGCCTATGCCTTTGATGGATGGCGGCGGCCTAAAAACATCAAGAAAAGAATCTGCAGCTCTCCGTTCACGGCACACAAACACGCACTCGCAGACTTGGAAGTCACTCTCAATCTCCTCTGTGCTAACTTGCTAGCATTAGCACAGTCGTTTCAAAACGCTTGCCATCATAACCAGGAGCCTGACCTGCTATTCAACCTATACCACATGTTGACCTTGCGTTGCCATGACAACCAGGATTACACTTACAGTTTGACTTTGTTCCCTCTTGTGCATGTGTTATCAAGAATGCGCAGACCATGTGCATCCATCTCTTTCTCGCTGACCTTCCTCAGGTTGGCTACCTTGTCTCACCTCCTCTTACCTGTTGACCTTCTTGTTTCCTCCTCCCTCGAGGAAGCATCCGCCGTGCATCATGGAGGAGAATGACGGGAGGATGACTGCCAGCCAGCTCACCTCCTGATCACCATACGCCGTCTCAGCACCTTGAGCAGGAAAATGAACGGATACCGGAGAATGAGTCGTTCAAAACCTGTCCTATTTTCAAGATGATTTCCCAGAATTCACCTTTGTGAGGAAAAAGCGGTAGAAAGAAGAATGAATGAATGAATGAGGATTTCCCAGAATTCCCGGCGGCGCCTCTTTCACGGGCACCCATAGTTTCACTAACTCATGAGTGCTCGTCAAAGATTCGAGTTCTATTGGCTCAAGAGTGCTCGACATAGACTCGAGTATCGCAGAGTAGGGGTAGGGTTGCTCAAAGGTGTTTGAGAGGACTCGAGTTTTAGCGACTCATGGGCGCACAACAGAGACTCAAATCTCATTAACTCACGGACGCTCAATAAAGACGTATCACTGACTCATGGGTTCTTATGGGTCCTTGGGAAAGACTCCAGTTTCACTGTCACATGGGTACTTGATCAAAACTCAAGTTTCACTGAGTCACGGGTGCTCGGTGAAGACTCTAGTGCAGGGGTGGGCAAACTACGGCCCGGGGGCCACATCCGGCCCGCCAAGTGTTTCAATATGGCCCGCCTGTTTTTTCCAAAGTATTTCATTTAAACTCAACACATAACCTGGCATCGTGGCTTGGGCCAACTTTTTGATGGTTGAGGTAGCTGCTTTATCAATTTCGTTATTTGATGTGGTCTGTTGTTTACAAAATACTCCTGGAAAAAGGAGCACAAGCACAATAATAGTAATAATAGTAATAATAGTAATAATAGTAATAATAATAATAATAATAATAATAATAATAATAATAATAATAATAATAATAATAATAATAATAATAATGTTGTCAATGATAATAATACTACTAGTATATTAATATTGTTGTTAATAATATTAATATAATCATGGTAGTAATATTATTATTATTAACAAAATAATAATAATAATAATATAATAACATTACTATAACTAATAATAATAATAATTCTAATAAAAATAACAATAATAATAATAATAATAATACATTTATAACACACTTTACATCAAATAAATGATTTCAAAGTGCACATATAGCAGATTGCATGACACTTTTACATGTAAAATATGTGTAAAAATATAGGTGTAAAAATGGACTGTTACGTGTAAAATACTACATAATCCCCCCCGTCAATTTTGTTAAATTAATGCGGCCCGCGAGTCAAAAAGTTTGCCCACCCCTGCTCTAGTGTCACTGACTCACGGGTGCTAAAAAAAGCCTCAAGTTTCACTGATCACCGGGACTCAAAAAAGACTCACGGGTGCTCAAGGTTCATGAATCCTCAACAAAGAATTGAGTTTTGCTGATTCACTGGCAAACATTGATGACTTCAGTGTCACTGACTCACGGGTACTTGACAAAGACTCGGGATTCACGGATGTCAACAAAAACTCACAGGTGCTCGACAAAGAGTATCAAGGTTGCTCAAAGGTGTTTGAGAGGACTCGGGTTTTAGCGACTCATGGTGCTTGACAGACTCAAGTTTCACTGTCTCACAGGTGCTTGATGAAAACTAGAATTTCATGGGCTCATGGGTCCTTCATGAAGACTTGGGTTTCACTGAGTCATGGGTTTGTGTCACTGAATTACTGGTACTCAACAAAGACTGGAGTTTGACGGTTGCTTGACAAAGACTCGAGTTTCACTGACTCGGGTGCTCAAAAAGACTCAATTTCACCGACTCACGGTTACTCAAGGAAGAATAGTTTTTAACTGACTCATGGGTGCTCAACAAAGATTTGAGTTTCACTGACTCACAGCTAATCATCGAAGACTCGAGTTTCAGTGACTCACATGTGCCGACAAAGACTCAAGTTTCCCTTTCTCCCAGGTCTTCCTCAAAGACTGGAGTTTCACTGAATCACAGGTACTTAAAAGACTTAAAAGTGCAACTGCAAAAACTCAAGTTTAATGGGTGCTGGTCTACAGTAATCTTCACAGTATCTTCACATCACTGACTGACTTCTACCAAATTGTGTCAGTAAAAGGAATCAAGTTCCACTAATGAATCACTAATGAATACCATGTGACCTGTTAGCTAACAAGTATGAGGCCTGCTAGCCTCTTAGCATGCAACTTAATAACAGAAAGCTTATGAGATTGTAACCTCTTTGCTGTTAGCCTGTTAGCATGGGGCCTGTTAGCCTGATTGCCTCTTAGCATGTGGACTAATAATAGAAAGCCTATGAGATTGTAACCTCTTAGCTGTTAGCCCGCTAGCCTCTTAGCATGTGGACAATAACAAAATGCCTATGAGATTGTAATCTCTTTGCTGTTAGCCTGCTAGCATTGGGCCTGTAAGCCTGCTAGCATCTTAGCATGTGGCCTTATAATGTCAGAATGTCTGACATTGTAACCCCTTAGCTGTTATCCTGCTAGCATGGGGGCTGCTATCTGCTATAGTATAGCAGCTATAGCATAGCTACTATAGTATCTATATAGTATCATAGTATGTAATTAGCCATCTATTAAAGTGGCTCTATATACTCTTATTAATGACAAGATGTAATATACGTTTATGGATATAGTATGTATACGGAGTTACACACATGAAGGTACTAAATTGTCAGAGGCTGTCATGCTCTTAGTTGTTGATGAAAAGAAAGTCAACTTTTGGCATAATTTTATTGTCATCCAATGAGAAGAGGAAGCAGGAAGTTGAGGATCTGGACTTCCTGTTCACCTTCCGTTATCTTTATTTCATCTTCGTTAAAAATCACCATGTGTGCTATGTACACTTAATTATACAAATACTTTATTCTGTGCTTTTATTCTGTAAATCCTTGAGAGGATGTTGATTTATTAGCAAAATAATAAACAATGCGAATTAGCTTTTTTACACACACACACACACGCACACACACACACACACACATGTACACGCAGGGTTGAGAAGCAGGCAAAGTCATGATATCATTTATGGCTCAATAGTTTTCATCACATTCCTTGTTCTTCCGGATGAAAGTAAACGTGAGACGTTGTCCTCACGTCCTTCCCACAATGCTTTGCTGCGCTCCAGTCAGTCCACCTCACAAGCACTCCTAAACAATTCTGAACCGGATTCAAAGTAGTCCTGAATCAGTTTCATGATGGGCTATGTTGTCGTGGTTATGTTGTGTTTGTGTGGAGGCCTCCCATTGGCTGGCAGACAGGTGGGGGGGCTTAAATGCATGCTTTTATTTTGGAGGGCAGCCCTGATCCTGTTTTTTTCAGCTTAATTTACTGCTAGCTTGTTGCAGTTAGCACAGAGGCTAGCTCCAGGTAGCGTAGGTGAGGCTCGGAACTTTGCGCAGCCACTGGTAGAAATGGCGGCGATGGAGGCGGTGCCAGCGCACGTTGCCCTCCACAATCTCCAGTGCTCGCGGCAGGGCAGGCCCCGCCCCCATGCCACTGGACTGGATGAAGTGGTTGAGCTGCGGAGACAAAACGGCCATCAACGAGGGCGATTTGGTGTGACGCATGTGGTCGTGGTTACCTCGTCCAGCTCCTCCTCCGTGGTCAGGAACTCGGTCACGCCGCTGATCAGCTTGGAGTTCATGAACAACGCCTCGCCGTACCTGAGTGACCAGAGGCCGTTAGTGACACACACACACACACACACACAAGATGACAGCTCACCGTGCATTGAGGACGTCCCACTTGTCCCTGAAAAAGCTCCAGGCTAGGCGGCGTCCTTGAGGGTTCCTGCCCACGTGGATGATGACGTCGATGGCGTCCTGCTCGGCCACCAGTTCAGAGGTCAGAGATAGGTTCAGCAACCTGCCACACACACACACATGCACAAGGTGTCCCACGGCCTGTTTACAGCTCACGTGCACATGCACACCTGTTGAGGAGGAAGGCGTTGTCGGAGCACGTGAGCGCCTCCAGCAGGATTTTCTTCTCAGAGACGGCCTTTGAGGAGTGGAACTTCATCCAGATGAACTCCCACACGTCCTCATCCATCAGGCTGACCCCCGTGCAGTACACCACGTCACGGATGTTGGGGGGGATCCTGCACGTGCACACACTTTAATGTAGTAACACTGTGTGTGTGTGTGTGTGTGTGTGCGTGGCGGCGTGTGTACCTGTTCTTGTTGCTGGAGATCCAGTCAGAGATATAAGCCACGGCCTGGCGGTGGCATTGTTTGTTTCCAAAGCTACAAGCTAGCATGATGAGCTCCCGCTGTAGCTCCCTGTGCACACAAACACCGTCAGTGTGTACGTGTGTGAGGCAGTGCACGTGCGCGTGAGCGTTACTCTGTATGGTAGGATGGCAGCAGGACGTCGCCCTCGCCGTTCGCCACGTTGCTCGGCCAGCCCATGTGATGGTAGCGAGACGCCACCAGCTTCAGCACATAGTCCTTCACACACACACACACATCAGATGATTGAAGGATGGATTGACAGGTTACAGGAGGGAGGGGCAAGGGGCAAGTGCAGGTTTACACTAAACAGGCTGTAGTCGTCGGTGCGGTCCAGCAGTTTGTCCAGCTGGTAGAGTGCCCGGCTGGCGGCGTGCCACGGCAGGAAGGACGTCTCCTCGGGCAGGTAGCCAATCAGCTGCAGAGGAATTCCCTGGGGGAGGTACCCCGCCCTGCAGGAGGGAGGGGGGTGGGGGAGACACCAAACATGCTAACTCACGTCACTAACTCACGGGTGCTCGACAAAGACTCAAGTTTCACTGTCTCACAGGTGCTCGATGTGGACCAGAGTTTCACTGATTCATGGGTACGGTACTCAACAAAGACTCGAATTTTACACACTCATGGGAGCACCATGAAGACCCAAGTTTCAATGACTCATGGATGCTCAATGAAGACGTGAGTTGGACTGACTCACACGCACTCGACAAAGACTTGAGTATAGCTGAGTATTCGGGTTGCTCAAAGGTGATTGAGAGGACTCGAGGTTCAATGACTCACGAGTGCTCGACAAAGACCCAAGTTTCCCATTACTCATGGGTCCTTGACGAAGACTCAAGTTTTACTGACTCACGGGTACTTGACAAATACTTAAGTCTTCCATGACTCATGGGTCCTTGATGAAGACTCGAGTGTCACTGACTCACAGGCGCTGGATGAAGACTCGAGTTTTAGTCACTCATGGGAGCTCCATCAAGACTCAAGTTTCACTGTCTCACAGGTGCTCGATGAGAACCCGAGTTTCACTGATTCACGGGTACTGACAGTTACTTGACAGAGACTCAAGTTTCTCAACATGAGTTTGACTGACTCACACGTACTCGCGAAAGACTCGAGTTTCCCATTACTCATGGGTCCTTGATGAAGACTCGAGTTTCACTGACTCACAGGTGCTGGACGAAGACTCGAGTTTTAGTCACTCATGGGAGCTCCATCAAGACTCATGTTTCACTAACTCACGGCTGCTCGACAAAGACTTGGGTATCGCTGAGTATTCGGGTTGCTCAAAAGTGATTGAGAGGACTCGAGGTTCAATTACTCATGAGTGCTCGACAAAGACTCAAGTTTCACTGTCTCACAGGTGCTCGTTTCCCATTACTCAGGGTCCTTGACAAAGACTCGAGTCTCAATGACTCAAGTTTCACAGACTTACGGTACTCGACACTACTTGACAAAGACTCGATTTTCCGATTACTCATGGATCCTCGACCAATACTCGAGTTTCACTGCCTCAAGATGGACAATGACTGGAGTTTGAGCTACTTACGGGTGCTCCATGAAGACTCAGGATTCAATGACTCACAGGTGCTCAGTGAAGACACGAGTTTCACGAACTCACGAGTCCTCGAGGAAGACTCCCGGCAGCTGCTATGTATAATGAGGAGTTAGCTAAGGAAGTTAGCACCACTCCTCCAGAGTGGGCATATTTGCATGAGATTGCTATGATATGCTGTGATGTATTTCTTGTTCTGGTGACATTATGTGTGTGTGTGTTCTTAGTGTTTTTTTGTCCTCACTGCAAGCTGCAAGTGTGCGTGTGTTCGTGCGTGTGTGCAAATGTCAGCAGAGTGATTTGGCCTCTTTGCATTGATTAACATTTCGTTACCTGCCAGTAGCCCCGCCCACACCTCATGAATATGAATGAGCCAGACATGGTACTTTGAAAGCTAGCCGGCCTGTCAATCAAAAGGATCACTCATCATATTTCCATAATCTCCCTCATCCGACCCCCCCCCCCCCCCCCCGCCTTCATCATCATTCCCATCATGCACCTGGTCTGACACGTATTAGCATAATCCACTCGCCAGGTGGGAGAGATAAGCGCCGCCACGGCAACCGCATCCAAGCGCTAACAAGTTTACAGCCCGGAGCAGCTAATTGGCGCCGTGTTCCATCCCAGAACGGGTTTCTCGGAAAGGTCAGAGTTGCGCTCACCTGGCCAGGTTGAAGGCGTCGTCGATGAGTCCTGCCCGGTTGCCCACGGAGATGAGCTGACAGAGACAGGAGGAGGCGTGGTCACCCATCGGAAGCCAATCGGAGGCCGAGGAAGCCTACCTGAGGTCTGGTGTGAAGCTGCTGGATCAGCAACTTCCAGTTCTGGAGGTCGTAGTTGACCCGGAAGTAGCCTGTTTGGTTGATGTTGCCTAACAACCAGGACTTGTCGTCCATCTCCACCAGCCAATGACGTTCTAGAAGAACAACATCGCCTGGTCAATCCGTCAGTGAAAGGCTGAGTGACCGATGAAACGTCCTTCTGACGCCATGTGGATGTACCGGTCTTGTTGTGGATCCAGATGAGCGTCTCTGAACAGACCCAGGACTCGTTTCCCACGGCAACTGTCAGCGGGACCTGCCACTGTAAACTAATGAGACAGCTGTGTGTCATCGTCATCATCATTCATTCATTTTCTAACGCTTATCCTCACGAGGGTCACGGGGTGCTAGAGCCTATCCCAGCTGTCTTGGGGCGAGAGGTGGGGTACACCCTGGACTGGTGGCCAGCCAATCACAGGGCACATATAAACAATAAGGGTGTGGAAAATAATTGATACATTGATGCGCATGCATGCGATGTGAGTGTATCGGCTCATTCACTGGGTATGGATGCAATTGACGGGTGAAATCTAGATTCATCGCGATGCGTTTGTGGGTATCGCTAAAATCCGATGCAACCACCCTTTTATTAATGTTTAACTTCACCCCATATGCTGTTCCCCAGGCGCAATGAATGCACCATCATTATTTGGCGTTTTGTATTGAATACGGATGGAAGCCATGAGGCACATACAACTACTAGTAAAACAGCATGGACGTTTCTATATTTAACCCCCCCCCAAGGTTTAAATGGTATGTTTGGAAACACTACGGATTCTCA
This sequence comes from Doryrhamphus excisus, assembly GCF_030265055.1. Taxonomy (NCBI): domain Eukaryota; kingdom Metazoa; phylum Chordata; class Actinopteri; order Syngnathiformes; family Syngnathidae; genus Doryrhamphus; species Doryrhamphus excisus. Next base: position 30,223,799 of record NC_080468.1, on the reverse strand, counting down.
AAGAAATGCGGAAAGCTCGACAAAACGTCCGTCATTTGCAAAGAATGCCGCCTTAAGAAGCCGTACAACGGCAGCACTACAAACATGCAGACCCCCCTAAAAAGGGGACACCACAACACGGACAAGTCTACCTCCCCACTACTGTATTAGCCTACCTTCTGGTGCATTCATATTAGCAGTATGTTTTGCAGACAGGAATATAAACAAACATTGATTGCACTGTGGAAAGTGTCACTTTAACTTTGTTGTTGCTGTACTGTATTTTTTACAGTAGGAATTATTGTTTAATTGTTTTACTCCACCACTGAACCACTGCTATTGTCATTGCATAGCCGATGTGAAAGTGTTTTTGAAAAGTGGTTGCTGTTTTAAGATGGTATCGCATCATGAAGAGGGTGGCCATCAGACTGCTGAATGCCAAATAAGCCCCTCTACCTTACTTACATTATTATTATTTATTTAAATTATTTAAATTATTTGGGCAATTTACTGTTCACGCTGCACTTTACATTATGTTGTTCATATTTAGTGTCTATTCTATCTATTTATTCTCCACATTATTATTATTATTTATTATTACTTATCTTCTTTTGTGTCTGTTATTATATGGGAGTCAGGCAACGACATTTCGTTGGCAATTTCACTACTGTGTTTTTGTGCAATGACAATAAAGGGAGTCTATCTGTCTATCTATCTGAATCGTATCGCATCGTATCACCAGAAAATTCCATGTATCGTATCGCTGGCAGTGCATCGAGATGTGTATCGTCCTCAGTGCTGAGATACACACCCCTAATAGACAAACAACCATTCTTCGGGCGAGCCAGCCAACCACAGGGCACATATATGGCGCCTGGGGAACAGCATATGGGGTGAAGTTGAACATTAATAAAACAGCGCTTGCATCGGATTTTACAGATACCCACAAACGCATCGCAATGAATCTAGATTTCACTCGTCAATTGCATTTATAACGAGTGAATGAGCCAATGCACTCGCATCGCGAACATGCGCATCGATGTATCGATTAATATCGATTATTTTCCACACCCTTTGTATCTATTGTTATGATTATAATTTTCAATAATTTTATTATTGGTTAAAACTATTATTATTGTTATCTTAATTATCCCAATATTTTTTTAACATTCTAACCCTTATTTTAAATGATTCAATAAATTATCGTGAATTATTAAACATTCGTGCTAATTCATCATATTTTTATGACTTGGCATTATGATGATTATGAGACCCTCATGTCAGGGTGCTTTCGTCCTGAAAGGAGACATCCTGGAGTGTGCGCTGTCAGCTGTCAATCATGTTGATATAAATATCTTGGGATGAAATAGGTGGTTGCCAGGCAGCCGTATCGATCACCACTAAAACACGATTGTCTTACAACGATCACACACGGCATGCTGGCTCATATAGAGGGAGGACGGGTACAGTATAAGCTATAGATGGGGGGAGGGGATGTGTGTGTGTGGGGGGGTTCAGGTTGCCTGCTGGCCACTAGCATCACGGTGCGTCTTTATTTACCTCGTTTGCATGTGAATCTACTTGACTTCCTCTCAGCTGCGTGTCAGCTGCCTCATCAATAATTCAGCAGGCCGTGCGCCTCTTTAGCATTTAAGCTCATTAAATGCAACACTTCTCTTTTTTACCTGTTTGGACTTTCTTTGTTGCCTGCTGCACGCTGTGCTCTGCAGAGCCGACACAAGAGTGAGGAAAAGGCGAGCGTGGCTCGGCTAGCGCTTCCCGAGTGCAAGTCGACAGCGTGTAACACGCGTGAACGCTGCTTGGGAAAGCGGTGCATATTCCACCGGTGAAGCTGTCAACAACAAGTGTCGGCGTCGCCCCGAGGGACGCATAAAAGGAGGAGGAAGTGTGCGATGTTTAAAAAAGAAGAGAAAGTTGGTGGCAGGTTGGAAGAAAGAGCGAGGAAGCAAAGCGGATGTAAAAGAGAGCCAAGAAAAGCGGCGTAGGCGTGAATAAAACATGTGACAATCAAATATAAATGATGTCATCGCCTGCCAGCCAGCAAGCGGCCATCTGACAGGATACCTGTGGTTGCCCCTCCCTTCCTGTCCGTACAGGAAGTGCTCCTGGCTGACGGTGATGTAATGAGTGGACAGCTGCTCTGATTGGTTCTTGCTGATAGTCAGGACAGGGTAGCCCATCTGCAGAGTCCACCTGTCCATCACGGCACCAATGTCGATGTCCCGGCCCTCTGACTGCATGGCCTGCACACAGCATGAATCAATAATCAACGACATTAACAGCTAACAAGCTAGCAAAGTGAGTGAGAGACGACAATGCAGTCACGTTGCCACAGTAACAAGCAGTCCATCCTCTGAAGAAGAAGCCTGGCCTTCGTTAGGACTACTTCCTTAAATAATTCAATCGCTCTGCTTTGCCGTGCCGGGGAGAGACCCTGGGGGGGGGGCAGCGAGAACATGGAGGTGGTACCTGAGACAGCTTCTTCCAAAGGTCATCTCGTGCTGCGTTGCCGTACATATGACTGAGAAGATAATCCTGCAATCACACAATGAAGACGTTGGATTCTGTTTGTCTTCTGTTCTCCTGGACATGGAAGCACTCATGCATACAGATCAGATCATGTACAGTATACTGTATATCACAGATATACATACAATTTGTCTGTGTATGTTCACTTTTTCCACAATATTTGTATATATTTTCATAAAAAATACAATTTGTAATTGTTTTTTTAATAATTATGCCATTTATTTTGTATTTAATAACCAATTATCAATGAAATTCCATCAGACCGCCCACTGTGATGCCACTTCCTGTCAACCGGAAAGGACGCTCCAGGCAAACTGTGTCTCAACCCTTTTTCAACCGACATCGTCGCCCTGAAGTGCGGATGAATTGAATCAAAGACGAGCGAAAAGGCTCAGCGCGGTTGCCTAGCAACAGTGCCACGCCACGCAAGAAAAGCAACATTCTGCTAGCCAGGAAAATCGAGAGAAAATACAATTGGGGTGTGGGATGACTCACAAGGAGCCGAGTGTGAGGGAATTGCAATATCACCGCATCGTGAAGAAGCTAGCGCTGGAACACAAAGCGCAAATAAGAGTTTACAACCACAGAATGACAGCTGAAATAGAAGTGGATAACAAAGAGATTGATGGGGGTCGGATTACACCAAGTCTCTTTCTTCATCCTACATGTTGAACACAGCAAACATGTTAACTCTAAAATGATCATTTAACTCATTTGGTGCTGTTTTTATGGCTTAAAACTGAACTAAACATGATATATTCTATTGTGCAGTTACATCATCACCCCTTTTTGCCTCCCGTGCAAAAAAACATAAAAGACATATAAATACATCTTTGGGATCGGGCGTTCGGGTTGAAAAGACATACAAATATGTCTTTGGTCAAGAATGATGATATGTTGACGAAAAAATTATGTCATTCTACTGCCATGGATTTGAAGTAAATTCGGTCACTGCTTTTTTGTTTAACCTTGACCCCGGCCAGTCTATAGCTAAGTTCCAATCTTGTGACATCTCTTTTTTACTTCAGAACTACCGTATTTTCTGGACTATAAGTCGCTCGGGAGTATAAGTTGCACAAGGCCAAAAATGAATAATGAGGTAGAAAAAAAACATACATAAGTCGCACTGGAGTATCAGTGGCATTTTTTGCGGGTAATTTATTTTCCAAACTACTTGACCAAAACAGACTTTGCGTCCTCTTGGAAGGCAAGTTCTAACAATAAAAGAATAGAGAACAGGCTGAATAGGTGTAAGATATGCTAACACAATGCTTATTCAGCTACACAAAAAATAAACATGAACACAAAAGGTGTCCAGTGTTTATGTAACATAAACACTTTTTTCATTTATAAGTCGCTCTGGAGTATAAGTCGCAGGAACAGCTAACCTATGAAAAAAGTTATAATCTGGAAAATACGGTACTTACTATGGTGTCATTTTACAAATAACGCTAAACTCAGAACAAACTTTTTCCCATAATGTATTGCATCTGAGCAATGTATTGATTCAGGCACTGCAATGACATCGGCCTCCCTCTAGGCTCCTTTGGCGCTCTCTGGTGGACAAAGGCAGCATTGCAGTGCCATCCATTCATTTTTTTATGCTGAATGTTTACTGAAATGCCTTGCTCATAAGTGATGCATTATATTTCTTCGGGGTACTTACATAGTGTTGGGTTGCTGTGTCATGAGCTTAGTGTTCTATTGACTGTTATATTGAGTCATTTCTGATGGGTTGATCGACTCCTGTCAAATAAAGACCTGCCTGGTCCTCACCAACTCGTACAAATCAAGTTTTTTCCTCTGAATTTAGAGGATGCGGCTTACACTCGGTGAGACTTATTTAATTTACAGGTGTATGTAGTAATGTTACGAGAATAAAGAGATAATATTATGGAAATAAAGTCATAATTGCAAGTTAAAATAGTTGGAATTTTAAAACAGCTGTCATTTTACAAGTGAAATACTATGAGTATTTAAGGGGAAAAATGTCGCAAATTTACATAATATTAAGAGGAAAAATAATCTGTAAATATCTTAGCATAAATACGTACATAAGTTGCTTTACAAAATGGTTACCAACAGCTTACCAAAGCAAAGACACGCCCGCTAGTGGCTCTCATGGAGACTGCAGACGTGTCCTCATGAGGCACGCTAAATGTAACCGTGTATTATGTTTGTCTTCTGTCTGACGTTTGGGAGACCTTACCGCTAATCGTCAGAGCGCCATGCTGGCATGAATAATGCAGCGTGCTAGCGCCGCTGCTCGTGTCACTTTCCCAAGACAAAGTCATGCTCTGTTTCCCAAATCCTAAACATTGTCTTTGCTGAGAGGTCGTCCCCAAATTGACAACGGCTTTCACTCCCTCTCGTCACATCATGACTGCTGCTTCTAGATCTTTCTCTGCATCACTTAGTTCACACGACATGCCAACACGTCTCCTTACGTTAAGTCCTTTCCGGAACAGTCTCTGTCCCATGACGTTGGCCAGCATTCGGATCAGCGCCGCTCCCTGTGGGCCGCACAAACATCAACACGTTCAAGTAATTGAGGCGGCCATGAAAATGACAAGTTTGACACAAACAAAATGAAGGTAGTCACTCACAGGGCAATGTAACAGCAATGTAACAGCCCCACCACATGTCAGTGAAACTCCAGTCTTTGTGAAGCCCCCCGTGAGACACTGACTCGAGTCTTTGTTGTGTACCTGTGAGTCAGTAAAACTCAAGTCTAATTTGAGTACCCATGAGTCACTGACTCGAGTCTATGTTGAGTACCAGTGAGTCAGTAAAACTCGAGTCTAATTTGAGTACCCATGAGTCACTGACTCGAGTCTATGTTGAGTACCAGTGAGTCAGTAAAACTCGAGTCTAATTTGAGTACCCATGAGTCACTGACTCGAGTCTATGTTGAGTACCAGTGAGTCAGTAAAACTCGAGTCTAATTTGAGTACCCATGAGTCACTGACTCGAGTCTATGTTGAGTACCAGTGAGTCAGTAAAACTCGAGTCTAATTTGAGTACCCATGAGTCAGTGTAAGTCGAGTATTCATCAAGAAATTAGAAGAATAAATAAAGAATAAATAGAAGAATTAGAAGAATAAATAATAAATAAGAAAGGGTCTACATTGTAGAGTACGATTGGTTGCCTTGATGACATGGTTACATCTTGTTGAGGGAGATGATACCCATGAGTTAGTCTTCATCGACCACCCGTGAGTTAGTAAAAACTCGCGGCTGAATGAGTGAACCCTTTGTTTTATCAAGACCGTGATTCAGTTTGGACAGTCAGGGGTCACAAGGTACACGCAAGGTATGCCGGGTAACCTCCTGTTAGAGAAGTATACACATGGGCTTCATACCCGAGTAGCCAGTGTGGTAAAGTTACATTGTGTGTCCTATGTGTGTTACTTGTGTTATTTTTGGTTGAAACATGAGAACACCTCCTCAAGGTAGCTGACGCTTGCCTATGACTACTTTCTGTACAAGACAAGTAGAAATGTTTTTCCCATTTACGTAGATGACAAATCCACTGAATACCTACTTTCTTGTACGCGATCCAGTCGAAGACGCGGTCGATGTCTGTGGCCTGCTGGACCTCCTGTGAGATGGGGTGGGAGGAACTGAGGCCATCCAGGAGCATTACTTCGTGGAGAACGTCGGTCAGGAAGCGTTGCTTCTCCTGCAAACGCAAAAACCTCTTTTTAGCGAGTGTTAGCATTAGCCACCCTCCAAACTGCTCTCTTGTCTGCATGGTCGAAGAGCTCCAACCAGCGCTGCCTCACCGGGTTCGGGCTACATCCTGGACTGTGTGGCCGTGGCTAATTGGTGTTGACAGTAGAGATTCCACTTTTAATGAAAGTCCCTCTGATTAATGTTGCTGCTTTTAATTAGCAGCAAGAGCTGGGATCAGTCTAATTCCAGGATCAAAGTGCTTTAGTCCATGTAGTTTTTCATTCATTCATTTTCTCCCGCTTTTCCTCACGAGGGGCGCGGGGAGATGCTGGAGCCTATCCCAGCTGTCTTCAGGCGAGAGGCGGGGTACACCCTGGACTGGTTGCCAGCCAATCACAGGGCACATATAGACAAACAACCATTCACACTCACATTCATACCTATGGACAATTTGGAGTGGCCAATTAACCTAGCATGTTTTTGGAATGTGGGAGGAAACCGGAGTACCCGGAAAAAAACCCACGCATGCACGGGGAGAACATGCAAACTCCACACAGAGATGGCCCAGGGTGGAATTGAACCCTGGTCTCGTAGCTGTGAGGTCTGCGCGCTAACCACTAGACCGCCGTGCCGCCCCATGTAGTTTTTCAATTATTAAAAATTATTAAAATTATTAATTATTAATTTATATTTTAATCAACCTAGACACTTTTTTAATAAATGGATTAATGTTGATTAATGTAAAACAGAATTTCAATCTCAGCATGTCCGGGGGTGGGGAGGTTGCAGAAACAGCTGAAACTGTGAAAGTTGAAAAGCAGCAAATAGCGGAAATGATCAGCAGGCAGGCGGCCACTTTATCATTGTTCTACTTGTCAACACAATATACACTGAGCGGAATTTAAAAAGGGCAAAAACTCTATTCTTGTGCGTGCATGTGTGTGTGTGTGTGTGTGTGTGTGAAGGTGACATAGTTTCTCTCACTCACGGCATAGGAAAAAAACATTAATTGTGTTTTAATTGAAGCTTGTGGTGCGTGACAAAGTGCTCCACTTGAGTATCCTTTTTCAAATATTCTTTATTCACATCAAACTTTTATTGTAGTGATGGGAAATTACACTCCTTTTACCAACTCCACTTCCTATGACTCACTCACTGAGGTGAATCGGTTATTCGAATTCACCCATCCCAGAGTGCCACAGAATCAGTCAAACTTGAGTCTTCCTTGAGTACCTGTGAGTCACTGTGAGTCTTTCATAAGCACTCGTGAGTCAGTGAAACCAGAGTCTTTGTCAATCACCCGAGAGTCAATTAAACTCAAAGACACTCAAGTCTTCATTAAGAATCCAACCTGAGTCTGGGATAAGCGCCCGTGAGTCAGTGGAACTCCAGTCTTCCTCAAATATCAGTAAGTCAGTAAAATGAGTCTTCCTGGAGAAATTAAAGTCTTTGTAAAGTACATGAGTCAGTGAAGCTATAGTCCTCATCAAGCAAGGGTGAATCAGTGAAACTCCAGTCTTCATCAATGAACTGTGCCAGTGAAGCCTGAGCCTTGGATAAGCGTCCGTGAGTCAGTGAAAGTAGAGTCTTTGTCAAGCATCGGTGAGTTAGTGAAACTCGAGTCTTCCTAAAGTATCCGTGAATTAGAAAAATTCTAGTCTTTGCAAAGCAGGTCAGTCAGTGAAACCAGTCTTCATCAAGGAACGGTAAATCAGTGATGCTCGAGTCTTCGCCCAGCCCCTGTGAGTCAGTGAAATTTGAGTCTTCATCAAGCATTTGTGAGTCAGTTAAACTCGAGTCTTGGTTGAGTACTCATGAGTCGAAAGACAGTCGAAACGAGAGTCCTTGTCAAGCACCCGTGAGTCAGTGAGTGAAACTTACTGGCTGAGTGTTTGTGTCATTTGTTTTGTCTGTGATGCATTTGGGGCAGTAAGGGAAAGGAGGGAAACTATTGCATTGTGATACATACTGTAGGTACATTTTCAATATAATGTAGGTACATTATCAATACATACTGTAGGTACATTATCAATCCCTACTGTAGGTACATTAGTAATACATACTGTGGGTATATTATCAATACATACTGTAGGTACATTATCAATCCCTACTGTAGGTACATTAGTAATACATACTGTGGGTATATTATCAATACATACTGTAGGTACATTATCAATTCCAACTGTAGGTACATTAGTAATACATACTGTGGGTATATTATCAATACACACTGTAGGTACATTATCAATACCTACTGCAGGTACATTATCAATACATACTGTTGGTATATTGTCAATACTACATATTGTAGGTATATTATAAATACATACTCTAGGTATATTATAAATACATACTGTAGGTATATTATAAATACATACTGCAGGTACATTATCAATACATACTGTTGGTATATTGTCAATACTACATATTGTAGGTATATTATAAATACATACTGTAGGTACATTATCAATACCTACTGTAGGTACATTATCAATACCTACTCTAAGTACATTATCAATGCATACTGTAGGTACATTATCAATACCTACTGTAGGTACATTATCAATACATACTGTAGGTATAATATGTTGATAATATAACTACAGTATGTCTTGATAATCAAGACATACTGTAGGTATATTATCAATACTACAAATTGGGGGTATATTATCGATACATATTGTAAGTATCCATACATACTGTAGGTATATTATCAATACTATATATTGTGGGTATATTAACGATACATATTGTAGTTATATTATCAATACATACTGTAGGTATATTATCAATACATACTGTGGGTATATTATCAATACATAGAGTAGGTATATGATCAATACATAATGTAGGCATATGATCAATACCTACTGTAGGTAGTATATTATCAATACATACTGTTGGTATTTTGTCAATACTACATATTATAGGTATATTATAAATACATACTGTAGGTATATTATAAATGCATACTATAGGTACATTATCAATACCTACTCTAAGTACATTATCAATACATACTGTAGGTACATTATCAATACCTACTCTAAGTACATTAGCAATACATACTGTAGGTACATTATCAATACCTACTGTAGGTACATTATCAATACATACTGTAGGTATAATATGTTGATAATATACCTACAGTATGTCTTGATAATCAAGACATACTGTAGGTATATTATCAATACTACATATTGTAGGTATATTATCAATACATACTCTATGTATATTATCATAACATACTGTAGGTGTATTATCAATACATACTGTAGGTTTTTATCAATACATACTGTAGGTATATTAATACATTATCAATACATACTGTAGGTATATTATCAATATATACATTATATACCATATTATACCTACATACTGTAGGTATATTATCAATACTACAAATTGGGGGTATATTATCCATACATACTGTAGGTATATTATCAATACTATATATTGTGGGTATATTAACGATACATACTGTAGGTATATTATCAATACATACTGTGGGTATATTATCAATACATAAAGTAGGTATATGATCAATACATAATGTAGGCATATGATCAATACCTACTGTAGGTATATTATCAATACATACTGTAGGTAGTATATTATCAATACATACTTTAGGTAGTGTATTATCAAGACATACTGTAGGTATACTATCAATACATATTGTGGGTATACTATCAATACCTACTGTGGGTATAGTATCAATACATACTGTGGGTATATTATCAATATCTACTGTAGGTATATTATCACTACATACTGTAGGTACATTATCAATACATACTCTAGGTATATTATTAATACATATTGTAGGTATATTATCAATCCATATGTAGGTACATTATTAATCCATACTGTAGGTATATTATCAATACATACTGTAGGTATATTATCAATTCCTACTGTATGTATATTATCAATACCTACTGTGGGTACATTATCAATACCTACTCTAGGTATATTATCAATACCTACTGTAGGTTTATTATCAATACATACTATTGGTATATTAGTAATACATATGCTATAGAATAGTACTAGTCTGGAGTGGTGGGTGTACCTAATGAAGTGGCTTGAGGAGGCGTGCTTACCATGTTCCACTTGGGGAAGAGGAAGTCGGTGCCGACGTACTCGAAGAAGTGGGCGAAGCCTTCCTTTAGCCACACGTCCTCCCACCACATGGGGGTCACCAGGTCACCAAACCACTGGTACACACACGTGGAACACGTTACAACCAGGAAGTGATGACAGAGTCCCTGCTCCTCTGCTACAGATATTTCCGTGACCTTCTATTTTTGGTTGACCTTAGCGTAGCCAGTACAAGGTCGTAGGTCCTCACTGGTCTTCACTAGTGTGTCTTTGACCGTTGCCATGGTAACACCTAACTAACCAAGAATGCCGCAAACAACTAGTTGGTCTCTGACAAGTATAAACTGACTGTGACTGCCAATCACAACAAGGATGCCATCTTGGTGAAGATTTCGGCTTTGCAAAAGCAGTTGGATCAACTGGGAGGCCAGAATGGACAATAGGGTGGTCCGGTCTATTGGAATGTGGCTGCCCGAACTAACCCAAACAATATTCTTATTCTGGATTTCAGCGTCCCCACCACGGCTAACCAAGGTTGTGTTGTGAAAACAACTTCTCCCAAACGATTGCTGCAGCGGGACGCTCTGACCCTCGTTTATTTCTTCACGGACACCTGTTGTTTCTCTTTTCTTGGCCCACCACAGACTTCTCCATGGCAACTGCTATGTATCGCAATAACACCCTGCGAACTGAGCTCCATGTTGGGCAGGGGAAGCGTTGCAGGCACCCCCCCCCCCATGGCTGGGCCGGCCGCTGCTCGTGTCGGCTATTTTCCCTGGCGCTGGTCTTGTGTCTATGTGTGTGAACAATGTTTTTACTTGTATGCCAATTTGTATGCCGAGGTTTTTTAACAGTCCCACACTGTACTCCTTCATTTAAGAGTCTAGTTTGGAAATGTTGTTTTTTTCCCCTCCCCTCTCCTAGTGTTGTCTTCCCCCCCTTCATCGCCCAATCATCCCATCCCGTCACCCCTTGTCTCACTGCATAGTATGTTGTATATGTATGGACGGATGATTGCACTATTTCGCTCGTACTTCTGTATAAGTGACAAGAATAAAGGGCTACATCATCATCATCATCATCATCACTTCCTCATCTGAGCTCATTAATATTCATGAGCACGGTGTGCTGCCAGCTTCTAATGAGGGTGCCTGCAAACAGAGTGGGTGTGCACATGCACGTGCTGGCCATACTTAAAGACCCACCTCCAGCTGATTGCAGCGACAGCAAGATGATTATTTTTAACGATGCGGCTCGCCACTTGGCATTTAAACACTTTGAGTTACTTTTGGCCGGCCGACCAATCACAGCCGTACGTGGAGGAAACGTTTCTATTTCGGGACACCGGATGATTTCTCGTGGATGAAAGATGCCACTGACGCACCGAAGCGGTCGCTAAGCCGAGCCGCTTCCGCTTTGCACTCCCGATCTGCATGGTCAGCACACCCGGTGGCTAACGTCCACTTTCACTTTGTCACAAATTGATAACATCTGGGAAGGAAGTTGGAAGAGAAGAGGGAAGGTAGAAGGTAACCAAGGAGAGAAGTAAGGAAACATGAAGACAAGAAAACACTAAAGACAAAATAAGAAGGACGAAGAAAAGAAAAAATGAAAGAATAGGAAAAGAAAAAGGAACAATGGGGAAGAAAGAAAAGATGAAGATGAGGAATGAAAAATAAAAGAAAAAGGAGGAAGAATAAAATACAAGAATGGAAAACAAATCTAAATTGAGAAAATAACAAAAATGAGATAAAGAAATAAATAAACAAAGGAAAAAGAAACAGAAGAAAGAAAGAACATGAAGAAAAGAATAAAAAATGAAAAACTAGAAAGAGGAAAAGGAAAGAAGAAATACGACTAGGAAGAAGGAAATGTGAATAGACGGAAGAAGGAAAGAAAACAAGAAGAAGAAAAGAAAAAATGAAAAGAAAGAAGAATAAAGAATAAAGCCAATAAAGAAGAAAAATGACAGACGAAAGGACAAGAAAGAAAGAAGGAATGAAGGAATGAACGACGGAAATAAATAAGGAAGGAATGAAGGAAGGAAGAAACAAAGGAAAGAAATAAGGAAGAAAGAAGGAAAGAAAGAAAGGAAGAAAGAAAGGAAGGAAGAAAGGAAGGAAGGAGAGTGTGAAGTCTAGCAAACGTGGTCCAGTGGAAGAAAGGGAACAGAGGGAGGAAAGGGAAGAAAGGATGGAAAGAAGCAAACACAGGAAGAGGAAAGAGGAACAGATTGTCTGTCTTATTAAAGACGGCAGGCAGGAGGACAAGAAAGACGGCAGCATGTGTTGACAGCAAAGACGCTCGTTAACAAGCTGAACAAGCGTGGACTCAAACAACGTCCCGACTGATTGGGGCCTCCGTCTTGATGCAGATGGCGTCAGATGGCGTCTCCCCGCGGCGAGACTCCTCCCTTCAACTTCCATGACCCCCATCGGTTTGTTGAAGACCGTGTTGCCATTTTTTAGCGCACTGTGCTCTCTTTCTGTCTTGTCCGCTTCTGTCTGCCATGACGGTGTTCTCCCTCACTCCTCTGCTTCCTGTTCCCACCCCCCCCCCCCCCCCTCGCTTCCAGATATTGGGCGGGGCCAAAGGGTCTTGGCCTCACCTGGTGGCAGATCTCATGGATGACCACCATGGTCAGCTCCATGCGGTAGGACGAGGACGACACGTCGGCGTCCAGCAGGATCTTCTGCTCCACAAAGACGCTAAGGCCCCAGTTCTCCATGGCGGCGTACGGATGCTTGGGCACCGCCAGCAGGTCTGAGGGCAAAAAGACAGGCCGTCAACCAGGATGTGGACACCCGTCAGAGAAGGAAGTGGATGTAGCAGCTAAAGCGTCATGAAAAAGCCACCGTGACCAGAATGCAAAATGAAGCAATAAAGGTAAAAACGATTTCGCGACCGCCATCTTTCAGCCAAGTCATGATGACATTTCCACCAGCGACTTTTTACCGCAGCGCTTTCGCCAGCTGTCAATCAGCGGCGTCGGCGACTAACCAGCGGTAGCACTAACCACTAACGCTGCGTGACAAAAAGCAAACAAGAGTTGAGTTACCACGGAAACAAAGTTCTGTCACACAGCCAACCACAAGCTGGCATTTGCCTCTGAGGAGACGTGTGATTGGTTAATTTCCCGCACGACTGAGCCGGCGCTGACAGCTGATTGGCTAGCGGGCGGGATATGTTAATGAAACTCATTCACTTGCGGTGCACATGCAAATGAGGTTTAAGGTGGAATATGCAAATGCGACATTAAAGGAATTAGACGTTGAAGACTGAACTGAAGTGAAACCAATCTTACTGCAGTGACACACACACACACACACACACACACACTTTCAGAGCGTGCTTGGTCTCATGTGATTCACCTGAATGGTGCCTGAGGCGTCTTGTCTGCACAAGAAGACAAGTGCACACATTCTCTGAGTCTTTGTGACGGAGACAAAGACAGCCAGCTACCTCACACACACACACACACACACACACACACACACACACAAGGTGACAATGGCATGTTGCTGAAAATAGCTGAAAGGTCTATTTTTGTCATGTGTGTGAAGGACAGTCAGAGGACCGTGACCAACATGAGTCACACGTGTTGCCAGGAGGAGCCACCAGGGGGCGGTGCAAGGAGCTGTTTGATGATGCATAATGAGAGTTGTCATCAAGTTGCTGTTGTGTGTCTATTCTTTTTCCACAAATTGTTCCCTCCATCTGCTTCCTGGCGTCGCACCTTCTGTCTCGCTCAAGTGTTTGCCTCCCAGTTGCTGCGACGACTGCAGATAGCTTTGTCAACAGCCTCTCCGCTGCTGCGAAGTCTGCAAGCCGGGTGTGCTTTGACCCCCGTGTGCAAGGTGTAAGAGTCGTATTGGACTTGACCGTGGAAGAGAGGACATGGAGTTCATGCTGGTTTGTCCTCGGGGGCCTGCGAGGGGGCTCATTACCAGGATGTGTGCTGAAGTACTGTCCGGTGGCGTCCATGGGGCTCCAGGCTGAACCACTTCTGTCTCTAATAATCTTAAGTGAGCTGAAAGTGTGACTGCAGCCTGCAGACACAACACAAAGACCACACTCTCATCAATTAGCTCTTATTTTAGGAAGGGAGATGAGCGCACACACCTGACAGCTGCCTGGGGGATAATGCTGGAGTGTAGCATGTTGGGGTTAGCATGCATGGTTAGAATGTGCTGGTTTCCACCAATGTTAGCATGCGATGGCTAACATGTAAGGTTAGAATATAATAGTTGACATGTTGTAGTTAGTCGTATAAATGGTTAGCTTGTGGTGCTTAGCAGCTATGCTTAAGAGGTTGTGGTTATCTATAGTTAGGATGTACTGGTTAGCACACATTGTTAGCATGCAGTGGTTAGCATTCTTGGTTAGAATGTTGTAGTTAGCAATATTGTCAGCATGTAGTGGTTAGAATGACGTGGTGAGCAATGTTGCTGGGATGTGGTTGTTAGCATGCATGATTAGTTTGCGTTGGTTAGCATGCATCGTTAAGATATAGTGATTACCATGTATTTTTAGCATATACTGGTTAGCATATGGTGGATTCCATCAATGTTAGTATGTGGTGGTTAGCATGTATGGTTGAAATGTAGTGGTTAGCAAGCATGGTAAGAGTACAGTTAGCAACATTCTAGCATGTTGTAGTTACCGTTATGCATGGTTAGCTTGTAGTGGTTAGCATGTGTGGTTAAGATATATTGTTGGCATCTATAGTTAAGATGTAGTGGTTAGCATGAATGTTCGCTTCTGTGGTTAGCAATGTTGCTGGCATGTGGTCACTTGCATGCATGGTTGGCATGTAGTGGTTCACAACCATGGTTAGTATGTACGTAGTGGTTAAAATGTAAGGCTGGCAATATTGTTAGCATGTGGTAGTTTCCATGAAGGTTAGCATGCATGATTACAGTGTAATTGTTAGTTCGCGTAGATAGCGTGTAGTGGTTAACATGCATGATTAGCATGTAGTGGTTAGCATATACGTTGAAAGTGTAATGTCTGCGTGGTTTGGTGACTTTGGGAAGATTAGCGTGAAAGTGGTGTTTGATGGGTTTGTCTTTGTTTTCCTACGATGTGTAACTATGGACGCACTTTTACTTCTTTGTTTCCTTCTGCTGCTGCCTTCTTCTTCTTCTTTCCTTTTTCAACTCGCACAGACGATCCCAAGAGAACGGCCCGCAGAGACGTGCTTACCCCCCCACACACCCTGCTTTATGTGTGTGGATCAGCATGGAGGAATCACATGACAGAAAACTGCAGAAGCGGTTCTAATTGTCCAGGCTGACCACAGTGGAAGTTTTTCTGACACGTCCTAATTGGATCAGCGCACGTGTCCTAATGTGTCCATTCGGCCGTGCAGGAGGACACGAACCAGCGCTGCAGGATCGATTGGCGCCGACACGTCTTGTTCCGCATCACGTCTGTGTTGAAGACGACTCTTTTGGACGTGGACTTGAACAGGGACCTCATTTGGACAAGTTGAAGACATGTTGAAGACTTTATGTAGAACCTTCCACACTTTGCTGACTTTGATTGACTTTCACAGCAGATGGGCAGTCACCAGAGACGTTGCCATGGCAAAGATGCTGAGCCAAGACAGGTCAACCAGATCTGAACCCTTGAGTGTGTGAGGTGCTACCGATGTCCACCTACAGCTGTCACTGTGGAGGAGAAGTCTTCACCAGCTTTTATGCAAAGTAGCAACATGAGAACGTCCAAATGTGTTGTACTACTTGTAGCAGTAGAACATCTTTGCTTTGGTTCGGATCCATCTTTGATGTGGTTAAGAAAGGCAAACAGCTGACTGGCCCGCAGCTCTGAGTGTGTGTGTGTTTTGCTTAAGTCCATCTGTTGTTGCGTGTCGGCCCAAGGCGGACAGACAACAAGAGTAAAGGCGGCATGTAGGTGTGTGTGCGCGCGTGCACGCCAGTCCTCGGGCGCCGCTGTCTGTGCTTCTCTGCGGATCCCAGATGGAGCCAGAACTCTACAGAACACATCAGTCCACTTGGCGTGCTCTCACACACTCTGACTCCTATTGTGCGGGCAGGCGGATCACCTGAGCCGCCACGCTCCGCCGAGCTGCTCGCTCGTTACGACACCGACGCCCAGCCAACATTCCTGATGGTTATGATGATTGTATCCGTCTGATTTGGAGCGTTTATGAATGCTAACGTGTTTCCATGGTGTTTACCATCACGAGACTTTGCTGACTCCTACGGTTTGCGTTGCCGCTACAGTGGAGTCCATGTGGTCCCTCTGTGCTCCTCGGGGGAGAAGGCCGGCCGGACTGACAACAGATGGCGCCCGGCGGCTCTGGGACCTCGCACACATCAAGCGAGAAAGAGGAGCCAGGCCGAGGCCGCATGTCAACATCAGTGCGCTCGCTCGTGCGGACGTGGGCCTGAACATGGCCGACGCGCGCACAAGTGCGTGCACACAGATGGAGGAGAGCATCAACACCTGCTAACATCTGCTGATGTCAAGTCTGAGGAGGCAAACGAAGACAGCCGCGCTGTTAGTATGCTAACAGGCCACTGCTCTCATGACTGATCTGATTGACAGCTGACGCTCCTAAAGGTCAGAAAATAAATGTCACCCCCCGTCAGACTAACAGGACAGACCGTCCCGGTCTGGACTCACAGTCCTCACTTTGGCTCCGCCCACCACACACAACAGAGGCGGGCCCACTTTGCTGTGACGCCCAGCTGAGGACATGTCCAGGCTGCTTACCTAGCTTAGGCAGCGAGTACTGGACCTTGAAGTAGTCCTGGTAGAATCCCAGCAGCCTCTTGGTGATGTGCAGCGCATAGTCCCCCGCCCCGCTGGCAATGGCGTCCGGACGTGCGTACAAACGGATCTGAGGGAAGAGAAGAGGAGTGAACTTTCTCTGGCATCAATAAAGACACATCGTCAACAATGCAGCCAGATGTGGAAGCTACGAGGTCGACGAGCACCATGTGACTCATCGCTGCCTTCCGCTCAGCGAGCATCATGTGAGCAGATGTGTGGCCCACATGTGCAACACACATGGTGATCAATAATCCATACTTCCTGGTCACGTGACTGGCCTCATTGTTGCCGTGATGGAACATGAACCACAGAACTGCCTCAATTCATGCACTTCCATACTTCATACTATCATGCAGAAGCGCTGAAGTATTTGACTGCACAAGTATGCAGAAGTACATGGCTGCATATATTTACATTTAGTATACATGCCTAAGTATGGACATCCATTCTTAGACTTGACATTGCAGTGAGTGCAGTGCATACTTACACCGAGCATTTAGCATGATTGTATGGACTTCCATACATCCACTTAACATTTTGAGCGTATAAGTACTATATACAGTACACGTACATAGATGCATACTTATATTCAGCATTGTGAATGCATCAGTGTGCATAACGTGCATTAGTATGGACTTCCATACTTACATGTAACAGTTTGAGTGCACATATAATTTGTGGAAGTGTCTACTTACACTTAGCATTTTGAGTGCATAAGTTTACAAGTATGGATTTGCAAATGTATAGTTAGCATTTAGAGTGCATGAGTATGCATAAGTGCACAAGTATGGACTTACATACAACCACTTAGCATTCTGAGTGCACAAGTGCATACATGCATACATACTTACACTTTGCATTTTGCACTGAGCGCTTCGAATGGATCAATATGCATAAGAGCGGTAAGTATAGACTTAAGTATATACTTACACATAACATTTTGAGTACATACGTACGTAAGGGTAGGTGTGTAGTGCATACTTACTTATCATTTTACATTTAGCATTTTACACTTAGCACATACTGTACAGACTTCCAAACTTACACATAACATTTTGAGTGCATAAGAAAATGTGCATAAGTGCATACTTACATTTAGCATTTTCTATCTTACACTGAGCACTTGGAGTGCAGAAGTATGCATAAGTATGGACTTCCACACTTACCTGTGCATATTATACTGAGCACTTGTCATTTTGTGTGCATAAGTGCACAAGTAAGCACGCAAAATGCTAAGTGTCAGGATGGAAGCGCGCAAATTGAGAGAAACGCAACATCGAAAGCCTTCATCGCAAACTAAAAGGTCACTTATCGTCGCCATGGCAACAAGATGTCTCTGTCTTTCCTGAGTGTGAAGAGACGTTCCACTTGAGCAGAGATTGTCTTCGAGACAATTGCTCCGGTGAGGATGACGAGAGCAGTAGCCATTGAGGAAATGAGCATTCTCTGTCCACCAATCAACACATGGAACTGCGTCCAGCCCCGCCCTTTTAGAAGCCCCTCAACCAGTGTCTCCTAGAGATTTATTTTCACAACTAAAGCCAAGAGGTCAAGCTGAAGCACCCCGTTTACTTATCTCCCCTCGCTCGCCTGGCGCCGTTGGCTTTGATGGACAGTTTAGTGACTGATAGCGGCAACGTGTCCGCATCGGACGTCTACGTTGCGACAGCCAGGAAAACAGCCGACAAGAGCATCAACATGCCACTCACAGGGGTCAGAAGTCAACAACTAACCAGTAAACACACAACGCCCACAATTACAATGGAAAACGCTGACACTAGGAAGTCGTTTCCAGGAAGTGGAAACGGCCATAAAAACACCTGCTTTTCACACTCTAATGAAGCCTGCATGACACTACACCAGCTCACTCCTCCCCCTCCAAGCCATCCTGCGTCGCCGGCATTGACATCCAACCATTTTGGATCAACATTTCAGAGAGAAAACACACAAATGGGGGTTTTTCCACCCCAAAAAAAATCATTTTTGACCAAAAATTTGCAAATTTGAGAGGATATGAATGCTGAAAAGCAAATATATAGGGATCCACCGTATTGCTATGATATACTGTGATGTATCAGGAGTATCCAAAGTGCAGCCCTGGGACCATTTGTGGCGCACTGCTTTTTTTATTTATATATATTTTTTTATTTAAAAACATAATAAAAAAAACAACAATCACAGCCAAAAAATAATTATATATATATGTTATAATATTATTATTATTATATAAGTAATAATTATTATAAATAATAATTATCAGTAATTTTGCGAGAATAAAGTCAAAACATTGAGAGAAAAAAATAGTATGATAAGCAAACAAATCTCAATAAAGTTTTGGGAAAATTGGGTTGGCAATAAAGTCCAAATATGGAATAAAAGCATCATTTAGGAAGATTATTTAAGAATAAAGTTTAAATATGTGGATAAAGAAAAAAAAGCAGGGGGGGGGGGGGGCAAGTTGCTTCCAGAGCAATCAGTGATAAGTGAGTCAATATTAATACATTTAATATTTTTGCAGTTTGAGCATAGGAAAGCTGTTTATGACTTTCCAAACACAGGTTTTAACATTATTAGAGCTCTGCAGACATGAAATAACACCCCAACAGTCTTACTTTTACACTCCAAACTTCAAGGGGACCTATGATGCTTTTCCATTTTTCTGACCTATGAATGGAGTTACAATGTTGTATTCTAGTGTTAAACCATGCCAAAGTTTCAGATCATGAGGTTTGCGCATTTGGAAGTGAGCCCTGAAAGAAGTTTGGAATGGCTCTGAATGGCTTTTCATAACACAGGCTCTCTGTGAAATCACAAGGAGCTGGGCTTCCATATATGGGCATGTGCTGTAGGCCAGATACTCTCTAGGACTGCCCACCCCACTGCTCTACTTCGCTGTTTACGGTTCTTAGCTATGGCTCCCAGGAAATCTTTCTACGAGGAAAGCTAAAGC
Source organism: Doryrhamphus excisus (assembly GCF_030265055.1). Classification (NCBI taxonomy): domain Eukaryota; kingdom Metazoa; phylum Chordata; class Actinopteri; order Syngnathiformes; family Syngnathidae; genus Doryrhamphus; species Doryrhamphus excisus. The sequence goes on along the minus strand of NC_080468.1, from coordinate 30,203,740 downwards.
AAAAGTGGTTGGAGTTGGTGATTCCCGGCAAGAGAAAAACATTTTCATCTGTCAACAACATTTCACACGGGATTGTGTTTGTAAACATGAACGTGAAATATCTGCCAAACTGTTGCTGAAGCCAGAAGCAGCGCCCTCTTGCCGGGAAAGGTGCATTCATGTCGAACACACGATGCCCACACTTATTAAATGCAGACCTAGATTCATACACGGTAAGTCAGGGGTCTCCAACAAGTAGACCATGAGCTGCCAGTAGCTCCTAAACACTTCTCAAGTAGCTCTCCAAAAGCTTAATTCATTTATTATCCACTCCTATACCCACCATATTACCAAGTGAGGTTCTGCGGTGGTTCGGAAGTACTTGGGAGTGTGACCAGTGCATGCTCGGAGGCGGGCTGTGGGTGGAATAAATTCCGTTTTGGAAATACAGCTGGAATATGTGCAGATTCTGGAAGTTCCTAGAAAGTTTTCTGTGCGGGTTATGGTGTGTAGTTAGGAGCACTTACCACTTCCACACGGAAACAAGAGGAGAAGCCTTTTTTCACGGAATGTCGGCATATCTCCATGCAGTGTGGAAGTTAAAGTCATCTAATGTCATGATGCCCAGTGACCACAAGACAACATATAACTTTTTCAATATTTCTTGACTTGTAAATGGCCATTGCCCACCACGAAACAGAGATGATTTATGAATATATCATTTTTTTAACTACAAAACGTCTTAGCATAGCTTGTAAATAATATCAAATATATAATAATAATATCAAAAGCAGCCCTTGCAGCCTTTCATTTTAAACCATGTCAGCCTCACTGGAAAAAATTTGGACACCCCTGTGTACTCCAACCTGCCTCCTACAGTGCACGTTTGTGTGTGTGTGTGTGTGTGTGTGTGTGTGTGTGAGAGAGAGCGAGAGCTTGACAAAAGAGAACAAAAGAGATTTATCATTCAATTCATTTGTCACATAATGAAGTCGTTTGTCTCTCACAGCTTTGCTTCTGTTGATGCTGCACACACACACACACACACACACACACACACACACACACACAGGGTTGCCTGCAGGCGCTAACAAGACATTGCATATGAGAGTGATACTGCTACTGAGAAGACTTCCTCCTCAAACACACTCACTCCCTGCAAACCTTTAGTGAAATGGTCACATGACCCTATTCATGCTCTGGTAGCAACATGACCTCCACCAAGGCAAGGCTCCAACCACCAGGGCAGGTTTGTGTGTGTGAGGGAAGATGGATGAGGTGTCATTACACTGACAGAAACAATCATAGGAGAAACAAGGTCGAGCACGTCCTTGTCCTGGTATTACAATAAAATTATATGTCTGTGTGTGTGTGTGTGTATTGTGGGCGCGGGGGGGTGGTCACTGATACAAGTTGTGTGTTGACAAGTCAGAGTGCAAATGGACGCTGACGCTACACAATCAGCAGAAAAACATCAGCGCTTTGGAGCGCCACCAACGAGCCGCAGCTGGCGTGGCTTGGCGAGTGCTAACGCAGCGCAGCTGTGACCGAGGAGGAAGTCGCGCGCGTGAAGGAACTTGATGAGCTCATCTCTCAAGACGGCCCCAAAACAACAACAACAACAACAAAGCTCAGCCTCACCCGTGAAGAACCCACACTCGCCTTCCCCGCATCAGCTTCGCATCACACGACGCTAAGATGGCGACTCACCGTCACGCCGCTGTCGCTGTGTGTCTCCCTGTAGGTGAAATTGCACACGGCCCAGGCCAGGTAGTACGTGGACATGCGCGGCGTGCGGGCGAAGCGCCGCGTCAGCAGGCCGTCCTCCGCCGGCCTGCTGCTCTCCACAGGCATGTTGGACAAAGACGTGTACTGAGCGTCATGACGCAGGCTCAGCGAGAAGGTGGCCTTGTAGACGGGCTCGTCGAAGCATGGGAAGGCCTTCCTGGCATGCGTCGGGCTGAACTGGGTCACCGCCAGGTAGCTGGGGGGGCATAAACAGGAAGTGGAGGTCAAACAAGGGCTGGGGAAGAAAGAACGAGACTTTGGTGAGAGGAAATCACACAGAAAAGATCATCTTTGAATCCTAATGTGTGTGCGTGCTATAGCTTTACGAGGAAGCTGCTGACTCGGCCAAGAAAGGGGTGGGGCTTCATGGCTCAGGTTTCGGAGGAGGGGCATCAATAACATCATAGTGGTGGATCACGACTCCGAGAAGGTTCCATTCAGAACAAAGTAGCTAAAAGTAGCAGATTTGATTTCATTTGAGGCTCTGGTGTCATGCGATCACTTCCGTCATCAAGTGTGTGTGTGCGTGTGTTTGTGTGGGCAAGGATTCATTTTGTCACCTAAAAGTAGTGAAAAAAGCTGTGCTTCTGCCGCATCGCTGCTAATCCTCAAGCTAAAACACACACACACACACACACCACATGTGTGAACACGCTTGATAAGAATGGTGTTTGTAGCTGACAGTGTGGACTATATATGTGTGTGTGTGTGTATTGATCCAGTATCGAAACAAGAGCAGTCAGCAGTGAAGCGAGGACCACTGAGGGTCTGAACTAATGTGGAACATCACAGCAGGAGAACATAAAGCACCTTCAATCTTCTCCTCTGCACATTTATTATACATACATCACTTAGCATTCAGCAGCAGCTAATGCTAACGACATCCTTCATTCCAAACTACAACCAAGGAAGTGTTGCCCTTTTATGGGCGTGATGCTGCTGCCCTGACTAATCAGAAGATTTCCTTCAAGTCTAAAAATGTATCAGTGTGTTTTGCCAGGCTTCAGCAGACTTATATATAAATACATAGGGTGTGCGTGTGTGTGTGAGAGGTAATCAATGATGTGGATGTGAAGTGTGACCTTTTCCACAGCAACCACCTGCTGCAGCTCCACTGTGTGTGTGTGTGTGTGTGTGTGTGTGTGTGTGTCTGTGTGTGTACGTGCACATACTGCCTCTCGCCCTGCAGCATGTACGAGCTCCTGAAGAATCCCAGAAGCTCGTCCTCGATAGCGGCGTCGAAGGTGATGTTGAGTCGGTAGCTCCGGTTAGCTTTTAGCTCTCGGTGCAGGACCACCACGTACATTTGATTGGCCGGGAAGGGGAAGTGGCGGTGGATGCGGATGGCTCCACCCCCAGGCCTGCTGGCGGCACGGCCGCCGGCCCCGCCCTCCGTCGTCACAGACACACGCTCCACCTGGGTGAGACAGGAAGTGACCGGTGACTGCTAACGCTAATGCTAACCAACATAACAAGACCTTCACAGCCAGAGGGCGTGTTACTCTGACTGAAATTGACCTTTGACCTCACCGAAGCTGCTGTCACATTAGCCAGATGCTCCTGGGGGTCTAATTAGGATGTTTCAGCATCATTAGCCCCCCAGGAAGCTCAAAAATAACCATAGCAGCAACATGCTATAACACAGGATAACAGTGGAAGGGGGTAGGCCTGTGCAGACCACACCCCCATAAATATTTTTGTCCATGTGACCAAACCAAAAGTGATGAAGAAGGAAGTGCTGTCGGAGCAAACATGGCGTACGGTGGGTACCTGGAGACGGTCCGCATGCAGCACGATGACTCTGGTGGTGTTGAGGCACTCGATGTCGATGCTGACCTCGCCAGAGAAGGTGAAGTTGTCCATGCAAATGGCGAGGACAATGTCGTAGTGACGTGGCCTCAGCGAGCCCGGCAGACGCGACCTCCGCCATGGTTGGCCCGCCTCCTCCTCCCCCCTGTCCCACACCCTCTCCCCTCTGCTGCCGTTCGACTTGGGCGACACCCCCGGGCCCCGGGAACCCGAATCCCCCGCCCCCACCGGCGCCTCATCCGGGCCCACGCACTCCTCAAAGCGCACGCCAAGCACCACGGCGACCACAGTGACCACAATGAGGGTGAGGATGGACAGGGCGAAGGCGAGCACCAGGCGCTTGTGCACGGTCATGTGACGCTCGCTGGTCCGGGGCCGCACCGCTACCGACTCCGCCCACTGCTCTGAGAGGCCACGGCCGTTGCGCATGGCCGTTCAGTCCCATGGAGATGGGCAACTTGACCTCTGACCTGCTCTCACTGGGGGCGGGCCCTCTCGCATTGGAGGGCACTCAAAGGACCAATCAGACGCCAGGAAGCGGTCTTAGCTCAAAGGATCAAAGCTGCTTTTGTCTGCTTTGAATATAAATATAAAAATAGATTAATATATGTCAGTAAGATTTATGATACACATTAAATTGATTAATTGATGAAGCTGTAATAAATTGTACTACATTTTAATTGATAGGAGGCAATTAACATTAACATTAACATTAACTTAAGTGAGTGTTTCCCTCACGTGGAGTTGTCCATCCATGATCGGCCGCTGATGGCTTCCTTCGTCACGCTAAAGTCCACTCTCATTTCCGCAGAAAAGGCCGAACCAACGCGGTAATACGGATCCACCGAGCCGACACCACCAGAACATCCCGAACACACCAAAGTGAGCCCGGAGAGATAAAGCGGCTATGGGTTTCGGCGCCGCCGAGCTGTCGGTGCTCCGTTCGAGCTCCAGCAGATCCAGCAGGTCCGTTTCCACGCACGACAAAGTCTGTTGCAGAACCAGAGGAACCTTAGGAACCTTTCTGAGTGCTGCTCCTCGCTGCTTTCAGCCTCCGTGCACGCGGAGGGAGGAGGAGGACGAAGATGATGAAGAGAGGAGGAGGAGGTCTCGTGCACACACAGCCCACTGATTGAGCTCGTGCTCGAAAGAAAAAAAATGTTTCAACGCGCTACGGCTGAATTGAACCACACTAATCACGCGATTAGACTTTAAAAAAAAAATAAAACTAGTCACGTGGTGCTTACCTATCAGTCACTTATACTTATATAGGCGTGGCCACCTGGTGTTGGAGAGGTGCAACGTCCAATCAGAGACACAGACACGTGACGCCCGCCGGAAACATCTATTGACTGATGACACACGTACACGTACACGCACATACACATGCACATGCACATGCACACGTACACATATGGTGCTAGAATGAAGGTCATGTTTTGGTCACGGGGTTGTTGTTTGATTCCCAGCTGTCACAAAGTGGTCGTCTTGGCTAACTGCTAACGAGCAAGATGGCTGTAGGGACCAATGCGGCCTCTAGAGGGCCGCACGGCACAACGCACGTGCACGTACGCATACACACACAACTGCCAATTAGCGGTGTGTTTGAGCCAAGTGGATTAAGGTGGAAGACGGCGAGGAGAGTCTGCCTCCGGAGCGTGGATTTCAAACACACTCACATTGCCATTATGATATATATGTGTGAACAACGAAGCATGCCTGTCAGCATTTGCATTAAAAATACGTGGAGCGGGGATCGCGAACGTTCAAATATGGGTGAAAAAACATTGGTTTGGCTCGTTTCTTGAAACAAGAATGACATTCTTAGAATAAAATGTACAAACCTCATTTCTCATTCAATTCATCAAATGACATGACATGAACGTCTCAATGTGTAGGTCCATCTCTGTAAATGATGTACAGCGAGCTAAGTACAGGTAGCTAAAACATGTTTTCGTTCATCAGCCTCTCTATGAATGCGAGTGTGAATGGCTGTTTGCCTATATGTACCCCGGGACTGGGACTTATTGAAACATTTGGAACTTCAAACAAAAATAATAAAGTAAAATAAGATGTTTTTCAGACCACAGGCTATAAAAGCCAAAATCTGTTCCCAATTCTTATTTTCTGTCAGGCATTGACACGGTCATGCCCTCCTGATGGCTAAAGCTAAGAAGCTTTTTCTTCTTCAAGGTGGTGGGATGGTGGAGCTCCATAAGCCAGGCTTCTGGCAGCGTGCCATTGATGCTGAGGTTGGACGCAGTAAGATGGTCAACCTACATTTTTAGGGAAGATTCTCAGCATTACGGAACTAAAGAGTCAAGCGTTAGACCCCCAAAAATGACACCTGCATTGAGCCGGAGGATCCAATGGGCTGTCCGTCAAGACACGGGGCGGTCCTGGACCCACATGAAGGCCCTTACTGGTGCCCACTGCAGCACAATAACCGTCAGACGCCATCTGTGGGAAAAGGAATCCAAAGACCTGGTCTCCTTCAACGCCACAAAAGTGCCTGTTTAGACTTTGCCAGGGAGCACCAAGCATGGGACATTGGAAGGTGGAAACAAGTTTTATTCTCTGATGAGGAAAAATGGAATCTTGGCAGTCCAGATGGCTTCAGATGTTACTGGCACGACAAGGAGATCCACCTGAGATGTTTTCTACTCGGCACGATGGAGGGGGGTCCATCTTTTTCATTCAGTGGAACAGGTGGTACAGGGTCATCAAACGGCGATCGTGACATGAGCGAGGACCCTGGTCTGTGTGGTAACAGCTGGGTTCTTCAAGAGGACAACGCTACAGTTCCCAATGCTGGCTTGACCAAGAACTTCTTCAGGGAGAAGAACATCCATCTTTTGGACTAATCCGCATCTTCCCCTGATTGACATCCCATAGAGAACATTTGTGTATGGATGGCAAGCGAAGATTATAAAACAGATTATACAACAGTTCAATACAGTTAATGTACAGTGACGTCATCTTCACCACTTGGACCAATGTTCCCAATAGCCTCCTGGAAACTCTCGCATCAAGCATGCCCAAAGACATTTTCGGAGTGATGACCAAGAACGGTGGAGCTACTCATTACTGAGTCCTACTCAGATATTTGTGTTCCTCCGCTTTGGAGAGTTTTTTTCTCATTTTTGCCGCAATGGTCTTAAACTTTTGATCAGCTGAAACAGCCTATTTCTTTTGAAAAGTGCTTTTGGTCAAACTCCACCATCTTGCTTTTATAGTGATGATGTCTCATTTGATAGCAGTGTGGGTACGCCCAGTAGGCTGAGGGCAACAACAGTATGTTTCCTGTGAAGACATTTTCTTCAAATGGAGTACACTAAGCCAGTGATTTTCAACAACCGTGCCGCGGCAAACAAGTGTGCCGTGAGAAATCGTCAGGTGGGCCGTGACGAATTATTCAATATCACTTTTTTTAATTAACATGTATTAATCATTTTTAGCGCACAGACCTCACAGCTAGGAGAACAGGGTTCAATTCCACCCTCGGCCATCTCTGTGTGGAGTTTGCATGTTTTCCCCATGCACTCCGGGGTACTCGAGTTTCCTCCCACATTCCAAAAACATGCTAGGTTAATTGGCGACTCCAAATTGTCCATAGGTATGAATGTGAGTGTGAATGGTTGTTTGTCTATATGTGCCCTGTAATTGGCTGGCGACCAGTCCAGGGTGTACCCCGCCTCTCGCCCAAAGACAGCTGAGGTAGACTCCAGCACCCACCGCGACCCTTGTGAGGAAAAGCGGTAGAAAATGAATGAATGAATAATAAAGACTGGCAGAGCAATGTAATATTTGTCCGTGTGGCAACACGCAGCTGATTGCCTCATTCCTCTAATAGACTTAGTGATGCACGTGAGAGGTAGTGGTGACATTTTGTAACATTGTTGGTTAAATCAGTATGCGGATCAAAAGGATCTGCTGTGGCGAGTCCGTAATCAGGAAAAAGCTGAAAGAAGCAAATAATGTTGGTTGGTGGTGTGCCGCAAAAGTTTTCCAACGTAAAAACATGCCGTGGCTCAAAAAAGGTTGAAAAACACTGCACTAAGCATAGCGAGTGAAGGACTGGGCTCAGAAGAGAGGTGGTCATGGTGATATTTGGATGGTCCCTTGCCGTAGTGCCAAAACATCCAAACATTTTCACTTGCAGTGCAAGTGACAGATGAGTGAAGTGTTTTTGGGATATGAGCTTTTTGCCAATGAACCATGGGGGTGTTGAGCTGAACCATTCCGTTTTTTTTTTTTTTTTTTGCTAATTTTACCAAGAGTGTCGAGAAAGTCTCAGGAAATGAGCCTTTTTGGTGGCATTGTGACTATTTTACATAGGAAAGGATTTAGCCTTGAAGCATGAATGAAGAGTGTGGTGAATGTGTGAGGGCGTGTCGTGCTCAAACCGTGAGCCAAACCGACTGTAAAACAGGAAAGAAAGACGAAACAGGGTTGACAGGTAGGCAGTAAGGTGGAGGAGGAGGCGAAAGCGAAAGCTCATTCCTGTCATGGCTAGCTGATGTGCTTTCACATGACCGTTTATCTTTTGTGTGCGCGTTTAAAAGCGTATTCTTTCATTCCCGTGTCTGATTGTGCGTTCATGTAGTTGATCCTGTGACAGCCGTGTGAACTACTACATTACTATTCCGTGTGCGTGTGTGTTTAGCTCAGTGTGACGCTGATTAAAAGTGAGAGCTTTTTGATTGCTTCTGCACTTGCTGCTGGAAGTATTAGCATACACAGAGTGCTGCACTAACAAAGCAACATTTCGCTGTGTGTGCATGTGTGTGTGAGTGTAGATGACAAGGCGCACATGATGAACGAGCTTGTAGTGTTTGTGTGTGTGTTCAGTTGTTCTCATGGGAGTCCTTGTTGAAATCAACAATAAGGTTCTGCTTGTGGGTCTGTTGGACAAATCAATGGAGTCCATTCATTAGCAGCTGGTAGAATGGCGCCTCTTGCTGGTAGGAAGTGGACCTGCTCCTTGGAAAAAGGCATCAAGACAGGTGTAAGTTAGTTGCATGAAGCGGACGCACTGTAGCTTCCAGCAAGTGAAGCACAGACCTGCAGTGTTTGTGGGGACCAGCAGGGGACGCAGTCAGACATGAGTCACTTTGCAAATTGTTCTTCTTCCAAACACTTAAACATCTCTGCTAGTGTGTAACAACACCTCTTTAATAAGAAGCTCTAAGCTAACAAGACACGCTAAGCTAAGCGTTTGCCAAATACTAAATACATAAAGGTAGAAATAAGAGATAAAGTAAATGTGACTCCGGTTGCCAGATAATAAATAAAAAGGCCGGTGGGCACCAGGTCATCAGTGAAGCTCTCGCTCTGCAAATTGCATTGTAACTCAGCTTTGTGTGTGTGTGTGTGTGTGTGTGTGTGTGTGTGTGTGTGTGTGTCGTGGAGACAGAACCACTTGAACCAAATTGCCCCCATGGTACCCACAGTGCATCTGGAGCTGGCTGGGCTCGTGCTGTCCCTTGCAGCAGAACACTCGTCTCATTGTGAACCCCCAAAGCCTGCTGCCGTTGCCATGGCAACCAGCTGTGCGAGTCGACAGCCGGGTGTGCGGGATGTTTGAGTTGCCGTGACAACAACAAACAGGAAGTAGCTGCTCATTTGAGTTACTGACTGCGCGCATTGTCATTCAATGCGATCTGGATCGATCGAGGATAACATGATCGATGAGTAACCATGGCGACCAGCCTCCTAAAGCATGTGCATGTTATCGGAACGCATACATAAAAACGAGCTGCACTGTGGTGCTCCTTTAGACGGCGTGCCCGTGCAACGTGCAGTCGTTCAGCGTGCAGAGGAAGGTCAGAGGTTGCTGCATGCAGGCATCAGGCTGACACACACAGGCAGACATAAAGAGGTTAGAAGGTATTGCAGCTGGAATGAAAGTGTGCGATGTGATTGCTTGGTCCCAGAGGAGGCCATGAAGACCATCAAGAAACAATCAAAGGCGTAAAAAGTATCAAAACGATCAAGCAGATGCAGCATTTGGCTCGTAAAGCTCCAGCTGGAACGCATCATTTTCACATGCTCACAGGTACACTTTGAGACTGATTGGAGGGTTTTTTTAACCAAACAAACACACAATGATGCCTTCAAGACCACTTGAAGTGCGTGTGTGTGTGTGTGTGAGTCAGCTAAGTCATCCTTTCTTTGCGTCCTCACTGCACCCGGCTGCTTTCAAAGACCAAGCCTCAGCATCACTTCCTGTGTGGCCCCATGGGGTCCTCATTGTCTTCCAGTCAACAACATGGCCGCCTTGCTTTATAATTACTATGCACTGTTTGTGTGTGTGTGTGTGTGTGTGTGTGTGTGTGTGTGTGTGTGTGTGTGTGTGTGTGTGTGTGAATCATTGATCAACGTGACAGAGACTTTGTACTGTGTCACTTTGTGTGGCCCTGCTTAACCCCCAAACCCTGTTTGTGTGTGTGTTTGTGTATTGAAGTGTTTTTGCTGTTAATGACTCGTCAGCCTCCACCAAAAGTGACACAAAGTGGTCTCTCTCACACACAAACACACACTCACACAAATCAATAAGAGAGAGCTGCTTCGAGATTGTTCTCTTAGCCTTCATTTCAACTGGCAGGCTATCGGTCACCATGGAAACCCTGATTGACAGTCATCAATGAGACTGACTGTTATTGTGGGATGTTGTACTGCAGCAGCCAAGATTAGTGTGTGTGTGTGTGTGTGTGTGTGTGTCCTGAGGCAGTGGACTATCATCCTCACTTCCTAATGAGATTTACAGCCTGCCACACACACACACACACACACACACACACACACACTTTGACTTTGAATGACCTGTATAGGAGATGTGAGCTTGCTAAGTGAGTTTGTCCAAACTCCTCCAGGTGGCACTGTTGCTGTCAAACATCTTCACTATCCTTCCTCCTTCTCTTCTTCTTCTTCTTCGTGTGGGAGGAGTGTGAGTGGAGGAGCAGAGAGAAAGCGAGGGTTTTGGCTTCTTTTTTCCGTTTTCTGTACTTTTTCTCATCACGTTTTCTCTGTGGTGGCTTTTGTAGGTGTTTGTGCTTGTCTTGGTGGTTTTTGGGCTTAATTGGTGGGGGTTTTTGTGGGTTTTGCCGGCCGGGCTTTAGCCGGCTGGGGCGCTGTTGCGGGAGCCGTAATGGCGACGACAGCCTCGCCAAGCTGTCGCGGAAGCACAGCGTCAAACTGGGCGCTGGCTCCCTTTGCAGCGTGGAGGAGGTAGTGCTGGCCGTGGGGGAGATAGTTGGCAATAAGGCTATTAAATCCACCGCCTGTATGAATAAGGCAGTGGTGCTGGACAAAAGTGGACAAAGTGGAGCAGGTGAACAGGCTGTTGGAGACGGGGATCACTGTTGTGATCCCCGTCTCCTGTTTGAGCCGGTGCTGCCACTCACGCAGCCCGCAACAAAAATCATGTTGTCTAACGTGCTGCCATTCATCAGCGACGAGTTTCGAAACAACAAGCTCTCTCGTCATGGGAAAGCGGTCTCCCCGATGAAGGAAGTTCTGTCTGGGTGTAAATCGCCTTGACTGAAGCACGTTGTGTCCCATCGCAGACAGGTGTTTATGATCCTGAACAACAGAACTGAGGAGTTCGACTATGGTTTCATTGCGCGGGTGGACGGGTTCGATTATCAACTTTTTACCACGTCCTCCGTATTGAAATGTTTTGGCTGTGGGGAGGAAGGGCACATTATTAGAGCTTGTCCGAACCGCTCCGACCCGGCGGATTCGCGGCCAGCAGATTTGAGAGGGGCCGGCGGATCCGCTGGAGGGACTGTCGCAGCACAGCAGGAGGGAGCAGCGAATGAGCGTCAGGTAGAGCAGAGTGAGCACAGTGAGCACACTGAGGTGGCTGGCGATGGAGTTAGTGACAGAGGTGTAGAGGAGATGGTGGTGGAGGGAGCAGGACAGGTGGGTGAGCCAGGAGGTTTGGTGGATGGGGCTCGAAAGTTTAGTGAGACAGGTCAGATTGTGGATGAGACAGATGAGGTGGTGGGGGCGACAGGTGAGGTGGTGGAGATGACAGATGAGCTAGGTGAGGTGGCGGAGGTAACAGGTGAGTTAGGTGAGGTGGTGGGTGACAGGAGGGAGACAGATAGGCGAGACAGGTAAGAGCAGGCAGGCAGTGGGAGGGTATTGCCGCTGTTCAGGCCGGGGTTATGAGAGTGTGTCTGGGAGTGTGTCTGTGTGTGCGTCTGTGTCTGATTCCGTGAAGCAGCGCAGCAAAAGCAAAAGCAAAAACGTGCTGACTGCAGTGGTGGAGGGCTGTAAAACCGGGCGGCTGGAGGCCCTGCTAGCCACCACTGCAGACAGCGACAGTGAAGCATACATGTCTGACTGCAGTAATGTGTCGAACATCACCACTGCCAGTCAGGAAAGCAAGTATTATCCTGAGAAAATGTTTGTAAGCGTTTTCTACAGCAGACAAAAGGATTTAAAGGTTTATTTGAAATTGAAAAATATTTCCCAGACTAGCTGCTGTTTTTGAAGTCAGCAAAGCACAAAAATAAAACGTCTGATCTGACCGATCAGGAGATTTTCAGGCTCAAAAAACAAATGGTAAAGGTCAGAAAGGAACTCAATTTTTGATCATCATGAACATTTTGCTTTTGTGTCTTTTTTTCTTCACCAGTGCTTTTAACCTCCTCTTCGACATGAAGTCTTTTAGAGTGGGGATGTTGAATGTCAACAGCGCCATGGTGGCAGAAAAAATTGCTTTGGTGTTTGATACAGCAAGGAGGAAGAACATAGATGTACTCTTCTTGCAGGAAACACACAGCGACAGGCTGGACTGGGACAGAGAGTGGGAAGGACAGGTGGTCCTCAGCCACGAAACCACCGTTACTGGGGGTGCGAGGCTCCTGTTCTCCAGGACTTTTACTCCCACCTCGATAGAAGCGGAGCACGTAAAAAGAGAGAGATATGCCTCTTATTGAAAGCTTGCTTTGATGAGCGTGTCTTTGTTTTCATATTAATATTTATGCACCGACTAACGATACGGAGAGGAAGAGTATTTTTAGACTGAGCTGCTGCGGCCCGAAGGATTTTTTAATCTTGGGTGGGGATTTTAATTGCACCGAGAGCGAGTCTTTGGACCGCAATCATGCAGACCCTCATTCAGGTTCCCAGCACGCTCTGAGGCGGCTGGTCCACTCCCACGGCCTCGTGGATGTGGGGAGGAGGATGCACCCAGACTGTCGTCAGTACACATTGATCATTTCTATGTTTTCAAGGATCAAAAAAATCACGCCAGCTTGTTGTACCGATCATTCTTTGGTTTTATGTCAATTTTTTATCAAGAATGTGTCACCGAAGAGCAGTTAAGGTTTTAGGGAGTCCCTTATTTATTTTTGGACTCGTTTTAGACACAGGAAAACTGAATTACATGTCTTAAGCAGGGGTGGGACAATGGCAAAACGGAAATTAAGCTTCTGTGCCAACAGTATACACTCAATGTCACACGCTACACCTGTAGATCTATCAGAGAGCTGGAAGGCAAGATCGTGGACTTGGAAACATTGAGCGCGCCCATAGAAAATCTAGGACACATTGAAATCCTCAAGCCAAAAAATGGCCTTGAAGGACCTGCGGGGTGCCAAGGTGCAAGGCGCATTGAGTCCAGTCGCGGGTCCAGAACATGTAGAGATGGATGCCCCTTCTGGTTTCTTCTGTGGTCTGGAGAAACAGCATGGTCAGAGGAGGCTGATCCACTCCCTGCTCTCTGACACGGGGGAGGAGCTGACTGAGCCTGGCCGGCTGAGAGAGCGGGCAACTGGTTTTTATTCTTCCCTGTACTCGAGTGAGTATGAGGAAAGGGAAGAGCTGTTTGAGGAGTTCTGCGGAGAGCTGCCTCAGGTCTCAGGTGCCACATGTGACCAGCTGGACAGGCCGCTCCGAGAGCCGCCTGCCAGGGCACGCTGCCCTGCAGAAAATGCAGGAACGGCGGGCTCCCAGCATCGACGGCCTTACGGTTGAGTTTTACATGGCATTCTGGGACATTTTTAGCACCTGATCTTTTAGTTGTTTTCAATGAAAGCCTGGCTTCAGGCTCCTTGCCAGTGTTCATAGCCCTGTTGCCAAAGAAGAGCAACCTGCAAGAGATCAGGAACTGGCGCCCTGTATCCCTCTTCTGGACCGACTCTAAGATCTTGTCCAAGGTGTTAGCTTCCAGTCTGGGGTAGGCAATGGAGGAGGTCATCCACCGCGACCAAGCTTACTGCGTACCCGGTAGGTCCATGGTGGACAACGTCCATCAAATTCGGGACATCTTGAAAACCTCCAGCCTTTTGGGACTGAACACCGGTCTGATTTCACTGGACCAGGAAAAGGCAATTGACCGTGTTGACCGAGTTTCATTGCTAAGATCCAGGCATTGTACGAAGGCATTGAGTGCATACTTAAGTTCAACGGCAGTCTGTGTGCTCCCTTCAGGGCGCGTAGAGGCGTACGGCAGGGCTGCGCTCTGTCCGGGATGCTCTATGCCAGGGGTGCTCACACTTTTTCAGCATGCGAGCTACTTTTAAAATGACCGAGTCAAAATGATCTACCCACTACAAAAATGCAAAACATCTATTTATTTTCAAATGTATTGAGGATTATTTGTACGTACAATGTATGTTGATGTACCTTACATAACCAAATGAGCCAATATTGCAAAACACACATAATTAACTATTAACATTTTTTGTAATTACCTGAGTTTACTTTGATGACTTGCACTGAATTGAACCAGCCAGGGATGCATAGTCCGGACAGTAGCTGCTGATAGCCAGCCTCAAGCACACTTCCAAATGTTCATCAGTCATGGTGGAACGGTATTTGGACTTAATGATCTTCATGTAAGAAAAGGCTGACTCACATAAATAATGCAGTCAAAGAGATAGCACATTTCCTCATGTTGGGGTACTTTTCCTCCGTGAGTAAGTTCCAGAACTGTCCATGAGCTCTCGACTTCAGCTCAATGTCGGTTTGTAGAGTCAAAATCTCATCTTCCACTCCAGAAGAGTTCATGTGAAACAGTGATGCAATGTTTGATGCGAGTGAATCAACCTCTTCCTGAAAAGGATAGCACATGAATGTAGCGACTGGCTCAAGCAAAGAAAAGTCTTGAAAGCGTTTGTCAAATTCTGACAGACAATCGGTGATCTGCTCCGTGTAGCGTGCACTGTCAAGTTGCTCCCAGGCCTTCCCTTGCGTCTCCAACTCTGACGCCAGGTTCTGGAAATGTGCCAAATCATGGCGCTGCAGCTTTGTGGAGAAATGTTGCATCTTTCGTTTGAAAGCGTTAACTGAGCTGATCATATTGGTCACTGTTTGGTCTTTTCCTTGCAGCTTAAGATTAAGGTCATTCAACAAGTTTGTCAGATCGGTTAAAAATGCCAAGTCTAACAGCCACTGACCGTCATTTAGCTGCTTGTATTCTGCATGTCCAGATACACGGAAAAACTCCTTAATCTCCGGACAGACCTCTCGAAATCTTTGGAGGAATTTCCCACGACTAAGTCATCTCACTGTCATGATCGGGCTTCACCCCCTCATGACAGCTTCCTTAGTTTTTCTCTTTCCTCTCTGTTCCTCGTTCGTGCCCTTATTTTGTATTCACTTCCTCTGTTGCTCTGTCCTGCTTTCCGTTTCTTTCCATTTTCTCCTGCACCTGTTTCCAATCGGTGATTGCTATTTAGTTCAGGTGCACGCTCCCTTCGTTGTCGGTTCATTGTCTTGTGTTTGAGTTTTCCTGGCTACTCCGCCACACCGCTGCATAGCATAAATAAATATACATTTACCTGCATTTGGGTCCTAATCTCTGCATCCTGGGGTCGAACTTTACAACTCACAAGCCGGACCGTGACACTCACGTCAGTATGTAGCAACAACTCACAGTGGTCGCAGTCAGCCTTCTCCAGATGTGCACGGAATAACCGTCTTTGAAGAGATCTGGCTCGAATAGAACATGCGATCTTCGTTGTCACATCCATGATCTCTTCATGTTGAGCATTTTAGCGCATAACGCTTGTTGGTGGATAATGCAATGGTAATTCAAGAAGTCTGGGAACGCATCATCCTGCCTGCACTTGGCAATGAATCCATTCACACGCCCAACCATTGCAGGTGCTCCATCTGGGGTGATAGACACCATTTTGTACACTGGGAGCTCAGTTTTCTCGATAAAGTTTTTAAACGTCTGAAATATGTCCTCTCCTCGCGTCTGTTCTTTCATGGGAAGTACCGTTAATAGCTCCTCTTTTGCAGTGATATCACTAAACACCATGCGAATGAAAACGCACATCTGGGCTGTGTCACTCACATCCGTAGATTCGTCCAACTGCAGTGAGAAAAATTCACAATTTCTGATGTCCGTCCACATTTGCTGGGTTAAATCCTCGGCCATGGCATCACAGCGACGTGTAACTGTATGTCTTGACAGCTCCAGAGCTTTGATTGAAGATAATATCTCTGCCTTATTTTTAAAGTCCTGGAACAATGAGTCAGCTGCTTCAACGAATGCCTCTTTTTCCATCTCTCCGTCTTGGAAGGACTTCTTGTTTTTAACAATGGCGTGACACACCCGGAAAGATGCTTCGGTGGCCGCCTTCGCTTTTGAAGTATGTTGTGTGAAAAATGACTGCTGTCCTGTCAACTGGGATTTTAGTTCATTCACCTTTCTCTTTCTGAGCTCGCTTTTCGGCGGGAAGTCGGTGTCGTATCTTCCATGAATAGTCCGAAAATGCCGCTCCACATTTCCCTTCTTTGGTACTGCGATGGTAGAATGGCATATGAGGCAAACGCACTTGGAAAAAGACATTGTGAAAAAAAAGTCCACCTCCCATTCCGTATGGAAGTGATATGTTTTTGCCTTTTTACTTGGTCCAGCTCCTTCACTCATTTTAGTGACCATAAACTTTAGCGAGGGCTTAAAATCTGACGCAATTCGCCGACTAGCTTAGCACTTTGCATCGTTGTTTACGCATGAGCGGTGACCTAAAGGTCAAAATTCAGTTGTCATCTGACTGGTTGTCCTGTATGTCAATCAAGTAACGGGGATGGATGATAGGCTGACATCGTAAGTTCTGCTGCACTTAGAGACGTTGTTTGATTTGATTGGTCGCCCGAAGGGCAACATTCAGTTGTCATCTGAATGGCTGCCCTGTATGTCAATCAAGTGACGGCATTGATGCTAGGATGATATTTTTTTAATGTCACGCCGCAATCGACCAGCGATCGACCAGTACCACCTCCGCGATCGACCGGTAGATCGCGATCGACTTAATGAGCACCCCTGCTCTATGCACTCTCCCTCGAACCCCTCCTCTGTAAGATTCGCTCGAACATTGCTGGTTTGGTTTTACCCGGCTTTAACAAGAACGTTATTTTATCGGCCTATCCCGACAACGTCGTCGTTATGACCCACACCCAGGAAGACATAGAGGTTTTATCGAACTTGACAGATTCTTTTAATGCCCTGTCTGCGGCGAGGGTAAACTGGAGGAAAAGCGAGGCCCTCGCCATCGGTCAGTGGGCCAGCGGTCTCCCGGTCCTTCCCCAGAACCTCTGCTGGAAGAGAGATGGTTTTAAATACCAAGGGGTCTATTTAGGCAATTAAGGTGTCGAGAAAAGAAACTGGGAGGACATCCCGGCAAAAGTAGAGGGAAAACTAAAGAAATGGAGATGGTTGCTCCCCCAGATGTCCTACAGAGGTCGCGTACTGGTGGCTAACAATCTCGTGGCCTCGCTGCTATGGCAGGCCGACGCTGACAGATGCTGGGGCACTGGGGTCGCTGCTGGGGATCCGGTCCACCAGGGCAGTCCAGAGAGCTCTGGAGCTGTGGAGGAGGAGGCTGACCACTGCAGACAAGCTTCTCCTGGCCAGATACCAAAGAGGGATTGAACCCGATCCAGAGGACCCCTTTCCGGATCTGCAGTTAATTCTTCAGCTCGGCGACGCTTCCGGCCCGCTGCTGGAGAAGGCCCGGGAACTAGACCTCCGCACAGGTGACAAAAAAACTCCATGACTGTGTGTGTACCATGACTGTGAGAGTGATCTGCAGGAGAGGACTGAGCGACAGGACGCCATCCGTGTGGAGCAGCAGGCTGGATGGAGACGGAGCAGCTCCGTGCTGGCGAGTCCTGTACAAACCCCCGATCCCCAAACGAACTGCTGACCTCCAATGGAGGATTTTGCACGGTGCCATCGCCTGCAACGCTGTTGTGTGCACTTTTAGCACCGCTGTGTCAAACATCTGCCCGTTTTGTGGCCACCCTGAGATGGTTTTTCATTTTTTTAGCGTGTGTGAGGGACTCACGGTTTTCCTCACTCTTTGATCTCAGGTTTTTGATCTATTTCATGTCACCTTTTCAGAGAAGATGTTCATTTACGGTTCAGGGTACCAAAAGAAATCTCAGAGAAAATGGCAGATCCTCAACTTTGTCTCGGGCACAACAAAGCTGGCTATTTATGTGTCGCACTGGAACAAGGTTGAGGAGCATGCAGGTCAGGACGCAGCCTCAGTCTGGCGCTGCAGCGTCCGATGCAGACTGAGGCTCCAGTTTGGTTTTTATAAATTGTCAAATGACCTGCCAACTTTTATCGATACATGGTGCTTTAATGATGCTTTGTGCACTGTAGCTGACAACACTTTACACTTTTCTGACCTTGTAAACAATTAATTTATTCATTTTGTATTAGTTTATTAATTGCAAATAAAGTGTATTTGTAAAAATCTAATAAAAAATCTTCTTCTCCTGGGGTCATATCAGAGGTCATGTGCACCCATCACATGCACACTGGAGTGGACATGCACATGCAAATCAGCTGTCACGCAACAACACACACTCACACAAAACATGCATCCGCCCACCCCCCACACACATACATTTCAGTGGAGTGTACCCGAGTGTGCACAAGTGTTCATGAAGACAAATGACAGCGTGAAACACACACACACACACACAAACACACACAGGTGATTGTGTACTAAAAAGTGCACTGTACACCTCTGGTGCTGGCGTCCTTGTGCAAGGTCGTGCACGAAGAGCTCTCTCCCCGCTGTGATGGGAGGGGATGCACATTAATACATAATTGATCACCTGGGGGGTGGCGGGGGTGGGGGGTGTACACAGTGTGTTGAAACGGCAGCGAGGTTCACCACAAAGTGTCACTTCCTTTGTCTTGTTAATGCCACGTTTCTGTGTGTTTCCATGGCGACACCTTTCAGCTCTTCTGTTTGTTCACACACACACACACACACACACAAGGTACATGTGCTCACAAGGCCACATGAACAAGAACCCACACAGTCATGTCAATGTGTGTGTGTGTGTGTGTGTGTGTTTCTGTATGTTGCATCAGTTGTCCATCACAGGACATTCTGAGAAGACGTGTGTGTGTGTGTGTGTGTGTATGTGTGTTATATATGTGTGTGTTGGTGATTGATATTTCAATTAAAGATGTGTCAAGTAGGATTAAAGTTTTATTTTTAGGCCACTCACACACGTATAGTTGGAGCGATGCTAACAAAGCAGCTAATGCTAAATGACAACAACATAGAAGACACACACGAACACACACCTTAAATTGTGTGTATGCATGTGACAGATTGGTGTCACTGTGTGTGTGTGTGTGTGTGTGTTCATTGGAGACAAAGTGTGTCAGCTCCCATCTGAAACACACACACACTTTGTGTAGGGTTGTGTTTTGGAAGGAAGTGGGCGGAGCTAGCGTGCACACGTGCCCCTACTAATGGAGTCAAAGTAAGTCAAGTAAAAGAAAAGAAAAAACAAAAAGAGAGGAGTCCCAGATGCGAGTGTTGCCCACCCGGGCCGGCTGGCCCGCAGGCAGCAGCAGAAGGCCAAACCAAACGCACCATCTGAGCCCCCGCAGAGTCCGGGGGGAAGGGGGGGGGCATGATTCACGCGCCAGCGCGCACGTCAGTTTGGACTCCTGGCGGTGCCTGACTTCCAGCACGTGGGAGCGAGTTGGACCGCCGCCCGTTCTGGACGACAACGAGTCCAATCGACGTTCTTTTGTCACATGATGATGACATTGCTGCCTTTACCACCTAAGTGTGTGCGCGTGCGTGCGTGCGTGTAATTAAGTGCACTGAAAGCAGTTTGGTAGGCTGAGATGAAAGAGGAAGAAAAACACTCTTCATCACTGTCAGCGGAGGAGGAGGTTTGTTTTTATTTAATCACTCAGCTGATGTGTGCGTTTCATCATCATGAAGAAGAAATGTGCCGTGAGGGGAACAACAACAGCTCCCCCTTCAGTCACCACTCTATTTATCACATGCAACCACATTAGCATCAGACACCAGGGCAGCATAGGGTTAGGATTAGGGACAGGGTTGGGGAGGTTTTGGGTTAGGGTTAGATTTAGGATTAAAGTTGACTTTGGCGTTGTGGTAGGATTAGGTTTAGAGTTATGGTTGAGTTTGGGGTTTAGGTCGGTTAGGATTAGGGTTGGTTTTGGGTTAGGATTAAGGTTTGGGCAAGGGTTAGGATTAGAGATAGAGTTGGGTTACTGTCGAGTTGGGGTTTAGGTTGTTAGAATTATGGTTGGGGTTGTTTTTTGGTAAAGGCAAGGATTAGGGTTGGGGAGGTTTTAGGTTAGGGTTAGAGTCAGGATTGGTGTGGAGTTTGGGGTTGGGGCACGGTTAGGATTAGAGATATGGAGTTGGATTTGGGGTTAAGATTAGAGTTAAAGTTGAGGTTGAACCTGGGTTTAGATTGTGGTTGATTTGGGGTTAGGATTAGGGTTGAGTGTGGGGTTGGGGTAGGATTAGCTTCATAGTTAGAATTGATGTTGAGTTTGGGGTTTAAATTGGTTAAGATTAAGATTTGGGTTGGTTTTGGGTTATGGTTAAGATTTGGGTTGAGTGTAGGATTGGGTTTAGGATTTGGGTTAGGGTTAGAGTTAGGGAATTTGGCGTTAATGTTGGGGTTTCGATTGATTAGGATTAAGTTTGGAATTGGTTTTGGTTTACGATGAGGCTTGAATTTGGGGTTGGGATAGGGTTAGGATTACAGATACGGAGTTGGATTTGGGGTTAAGATTAGAGTTAGAGTTGAGGTTGATTTAGGGTTAGGATTAGGGTTGAGTGTGGGGTTGGGGTAGGATTAGCTGAGTTAGAACTGATGTTGAGTATTAGGGTTGGGTTGATTGGTTTAGGGGGCGGCATGCTAGGTTAATTGGCGACTCCAAATTGTCCATAGGTATGAATGTGAGTGTGAATGGTTGTTTGTCTATATGTGCCCTGGGATTGGCTGGCCACCAGTCCAGGGTGTACCCCGCCTCTCGCCCAAAGACAGCTGGGATAGGCTCCAGCACCCCCACGAACCTCGTGAGGAAAAAGTGGTAGAAAATGAATGAATGAATGATTGGTTTAGGGTTAGGATTAGAGTTGAGTTTGGAGTTAGGGTTTTGGTTGGTTAAGATTAAGATTTGGGTTGGTTTTGGGTTATGGTTAAGATTTGGGTTGAGTTTAGGGTTGGGGTGGAATTAGGATTAGAGTTAGAGTTGAAGAATTTGGGGTTATTGTTGGGGTTCCGGTTGATTCGGATTAGGGTTGTTCTTGATTTTGGGTTAGGATGAGGCTTGAGTTTGGGGTTGGGTTAGGATTAAAGTTGGGGTTAGAGTTGTTAGGATTAGAGTTGGGATTGGTTTTGGTTTTGGGTTAAGATTGTGTTTGGAGTCAGGTTTAGAATTGGATTTAGGGTTTGGGTTGTTAGGATTAGAGTTTGGATTGGTTTCGGGTTAAGGTTGAGTTTGGGGTCAGGTTTAGAGTTGCACTCTTAAAAATGCTGGGTTATTTTTTTGACCCAATCGCTGGGTTATTTCTGTTGGGTGCTGAGTTATTTGCTGCCGGGTTGTGATTTCCATTATTTTGTGCTGGGTTATTTTGGACAACCCAAAGCGTTGGGTAGAATTTTGGACACGCGCAACAAAGCCCCGCCCACAAACTTACTTCGTTCGGACCCCACATTTCATCTGAGGAGACGAATTTCAGCACGGAGCAAGGTTTGTTACATGCCCACTATTGTTTTACCGTAGAATTGACTTTATATTATTATATAAAGCTTCATAAACTTGTTAAAATGTAAGTTCGTGAAGCACTGTTGAGTACTAGCTTCAGGAATGGATCGGTAACCTTAGCAAACTTCCATTCCCTCCAAAAGTGGCAAGCGAACACATTCGCTGGCGAGCTATGTAGGAACCAAACTATGTTGTTGAAGTTACAAGAGACGTGCACTATGTGTGATAGTTATGAGGACAACGTCAGTTATCTCGTCAATTTGCCATTTTATGTGATATCAAGTTAAAGAATCTCGTGAATTAATACGAGCGTGCTGATGAACCGGTGTTTTTTTTACGCTAGACTGCTGCATGCTAGCGGGCTTCCGTTAGCCACCGATAGTCCACTGTATACTTAGCAGTTTCAACTAGTTTGGGCGCGAATTCGACGACAGTTTTGTAAGTCGCATATAAATGTGGAGAATACGTTTAGACTACTGAATCTTATTTCATTTCATGGTATGTTTGTTCTTATGGACCCTCTTTGTGATGTTTCAGTTCGCTGGAAAGCATCTATGGATGAGTTTGTCAGTTCCAAATTGACTGAGTGGCAGCTGATTGAAAGGTAAGTCCTCTTCATGCCTTCGTTTTATGGCTATTGTTTTACAGTAGCTACTGTGCCTACTATATGCTCTATACATAAGAAATGGCGGTGGGTCAGTCACTGTAGCTTGTACCAATACCCACATTTTTAACAGAGTGATCCATCTTGTGATTCCAATATATATTGCTGTTATATCAGCCTGCGAGTCAAAAAGTTTGCTCACCACTGCTCTGGACAATGATGACAAACCCTCTATGGTACACATTATGATCCCAGTTGGTAAAAAATGTTTGGGGTTTGTTTTAAAATAGACCAAGTAAACATAATCAAGACATTTTCTTCATATTATGTTAGGGTTGATTGCAATATGACAACACTGCACAGTAGTTGAAAGTAATGAAAACAAGACAGTTTTATCTAAAATTGTAATTGTATTATATTATTTAAAACTCATGTTCTCAACAATCTGGTAATGACACCCATAATTGTCCTACAGATGCCAGGGGAGAAGTTGCCCTGACGCTTCTGCCCATCCTGCTCCCTCCGCCTGTGTTTAAAAAGGGCAGGAAATTGGTCGGGGCGAGTATTCAGGAGGTGAAGAGAGCCTTCATCGATGTTAAGCCCGTAAGTAATTTACCTTTCAATAGAAATTAAAATGTAAATGAATTGTGAAATGACTCCAGTTGTTCTTTTACACAGTTGTAAAGCAGGACTCTTTTTGTGAGGAGCTACTACTTAGCTACTACTAGAAAAGATTGTATTTCGTGGAATGTGTGACAACGTAACATTTGGCTGTGTTTCTCATTTCATGAAGCACTATTCTTACAAGTTGTAACTTGGTGTAAGTTGTTACTCCATAGTGATGTGTGACGTATAAACCACAGACCAAACATAAGACTGGCCAAACCCCCTGAATAAATTGTTGAACAACACGCCATTGAATTTACAGGTGTCATACTTCTCCCTGTAGAATATATATTGAAATAGCTTCAGTAGAGAGCTGATGACAATTGCTCTGCACTGCTAGAAATACTTACAAAATACTTACCTTTTTTTCTTTTCTCATCATAGGTCGAAGCTAACATGGTGGAATACTTGCAGCAGGCAGAATGGCCTCCCCATTTGTGCTGCTGCTCACAGAGCCTCTTGTTCTATGTATATATCACTCTCTCATAGCTGTCCCCTCACCCGTTCTTAAAATGTTATTTTTTTGTACATAATTTGTTCATATGTGAAGGAAATGTTGTGAGTTGTTATATTTGTATGTTCTGGAAATGTTGAATTTTAATAAATATTTTATTGTTACATTGGTGTCATTATCATTGTAATATATTATTAATAGTATTAGCATACAATAAAAATAAATAAATAATAATTTAAAAAAATATATATGGTGTATTGGCAACCCAACTTGCTGGGTTGAAATAACCCAGCCGTGTAGTAAATATGAACCCAGCGTTGGGTCATTTGAACAACCCAATGTACAACCCAATTGTTGGGTTAAGAGAACCAACCCAACTTGTTGGGTTAAAATAACCCAACGCGAGGTTGGTCCTATATTTAACCAGCGTTGGGTTGGAAAACAACCCAGATTGGGTTGTTTTTAACCCAGCATTTTTAAGAGTGTGGGTTTAGGGTTGGAGTTTAGGTTGCTCGGATTAGGGTTGGGATCGGGTTTAGGATTTGGGTTAGGATTAAAGATGGGGTTAGGGTTGGGGTTTAGGTTGCTAGGTTAAGGGTTGGGACTGGTTTTTATTTAGGGTTAAGGTTGAGTTTGGGTTTGGTGTTAGGATTAGAGTTAGAGTTGCAGTTGAGTTTGGGGTTAAGGCTGGGTTTGGGGTTTTAAAAAGCAGCTAGCTGACCTTTTGTCCCCCCCAACACAGACACAGGCTTACACACACACACACACACACACACACACACATATATAACCTAATAGCCCACCTGTGTGTGTGTGTGTGTGTCTGTGTGTAAAGATGGTAAAATGATGCCATGCTCCAAAAGAGGAGAAAATGATCAGGAAGTGAAAAAGGAGTGAGACGTAGAAGTGTGTGTTTAATGAGGTCTGACACTGTTTGATACCTGCAGGACACGTGCACGCACGCACAAACACAAACACACACACACACACACACACAAACACACACAGTAAACAGCAGAAACTGTCAATCAGATTGTTGACTGGAAATTTTTCGTCCTCCAACTCTAACGAGGCACAAAGTTTGTCTCAGAGCACACACACACCTTCACTAACAGAACCTGCTAAACCAGTGTGTGTGTATGTGGGGGTGGTTGTGTTTGTTCAGTAAAGACTATAGCTGATGAAGGTCCGAGAGGAGATCTGCTGGATCCATGGTCTTTAGGCTAGGAGAGCAGCTGAACATTGAGAAGAAGAAGAAGAAGACACGGTAAAGGTCACGTCAAGTAATAGGGATACTCTATTTCCGGAGAGTGAATAGTTTTGTCTGAGACTGTGGTTCCACTGGGTTTGGATGAGGGTAGGAGGCGTAGTGGAGAGAAAGGCGTGGCAGCCAAAGCAGGCGTGGATGTGAATGGAACGGAACACACCGGTGCTGCAGCATTGAAGCGCGCTGACACATCAACATCAGGAAGTCCGCAGCAAACAAACCTCATTCTTGCAAAGACTCTGCCACCCTGAAGACGACTCCTGCGAACAAGCGAGTAGCAAGACTGTGAGCTCCAAGATGTTTGGCGCCAGCACCACCGCCGCCGCCAACTGTGTGCTGATGGAGGATCAGTTCCTGTGCTGCATCTGTCTGGACGTCTTCTTCGAGCCGGTGACGCTTCCCTGCGGACACAACTTCTGCAAGGCCTGCATCGAGAAGCACCGGGCCATCCAGGCCAAGAACCACTGTCCCACGTGCAAGGTGGTATTCCCTCAAAAACTGGACCTGCACATCAACACCTTCATCGCCCAGATGGCCGAGCAGTTCCGAAAGTCCACACAAGTTACCGCTCCGATCAGCAAAAGACCGGATGTCACCTGTGATGTCTGCGTAGGGAACAAAGCGCCAGCGTTAAAGTCCTGCCTGGTGTGCGTGGCGTCCTACTGCAAGGTCCACCTGGGGCCGCACCTGACGGCGTCGCGCCTCATGCGACATCAGCTGACCGAGCCGGTCCAGAACCTGGAGGGCCGCATGTGCGTGTTGCACGACAAACCTCTGGAGCTCTTTTGCCGTAGCGACCTGAACTGCGTGTGCATGCTGTGTTCTCTTCTGGAACACAAGAACCATCAGGTGGTTCCGCTCAAGGAAGAGTGCGACAGAAGGAAGGCCGAGCTGTGGAAGACGGAGGCAGAGCTCACGCACTCCATGGACTTTAGGCTCAAAAAGAGGGAGGAGTTCAGGCGCATCGTTAAAGTCAACAAGGACGCTGCGGACAAAGAGCTAGCCCAGGGAATGGACTTCTTCCGTTTTCTGACACAGTCTGTGGAGAAGGCCCAGGAGGAGCTGGTCCAGACCGTGGAGGCCAAGCAGAGGTGCATTGAGGAGGAGGCCAACGTTCTGATCCGAGAGCTGGAGAAAGAAGTCAGCATGCTGAACAACAGGAAGTTGGAGGTGCAGCAGCTGTCACACACTAAAGATCAACTCCACTTCCTGCAGAACCTCCGCCCTCAACCCTCACTGCGCACCAGAGACTGGACCAGGGTCCAAGTCAGTGCTCAGCCCGTTGAGGGGACCTCAAGGACCACCGTGGAGCAGCTGGAGGAGAAGCTGGGGAAACAGTTGAAGAGAGTGCTGCGGTCGGCTGAGATGAAGCACATGCACAAGTTCGCTGTGGACGTCACGCTGGACCCGGACACGGCTCATCCCGCACTAATCCTGTCCGACGACAGGAAGCAGGTCTTTCACGGCTCTGTGGACAGAGACCTCCCTAACAATGGCAAGAGGTTCAACCCGAGCTGCTGCGTCCTCGGAAAGCAGAGGTTCTCTTCAGGAAAGTTCTACTTTGAGGTCCATGTGGAGGGCAAGTCCAGGTGGACACTGGGCGTGGCCAAAGCGTCCATCAAGAGGAAGGGCGTCATCTCCATCAGTCCAGAAAACGGCCACTGGGCCATGTGGTTGAAAAATGGCAACGAGTATGCGGCTCTGGAAGGTACTCCTCGTCCTCTGGTGGTGAAGACCAAGCCCAAGCGTGTGGGAGTCTTTGTGGACTACGATTTGGGCCGGGTCTCCTTTTACGACGTCCTCACCGGCGCTCTGATTCACTCCTACAACGGCTGCAACTTCTCTGAAGACATCCAGCCACTTCTCAGCCCCGGACTCAACCATGACGGGCAAAACTCGGCACCTCTGATACTCGGGTTGGCTAAATACTGACGAGAACTTTAGCTTCAATGGTGGACTCGTATGGGTGGAGCCTCGTGGTGATTGGCTTGTCTTGTCTTGTTCTTGACTGCTGTCTTTCCTTACAACTTTTGTATTATGTACATTTTCATGACGAGGACTCTTTTATCATCTGAAAAGTCTGTCAATAAAGTTATTCAAAGCCAAAATGTGTGTGTGTGTGTGTGTGTGTGTGTGTGTGCGTGTTGACAAGCATCCATTCCAGCAACAACAAGTTGACATGAAGTCGACGTTCCTGTTAAATAGTGCTCTTAAAGTGAAAAGTTTCACTGTCAATTGTGATGTTGTATTATGCTGCCATCTAGTGGCTGGTAGTCAGTACTGCAACAGTTTAAAGTCAACGTGATATACTTTTGACTCGTTCAAAATACCAAATAATATTAGTAAAAAAAACGCTATTTAAAATTTGTTTAAAATACCATTTAATATTAGTCTAAAATATTATTTCAAATTGGTTTAAAATACCATTTAATATTGGTCTAAAATACAATCTAATATTGGTCTAAAATAATATTTATTATTGGTCTAAAACACCCTTTAATATTGGAATAAAACACTATTTGATTTTAGTATAAAATACTATTTAATATTGCTATAAAACACCATTTAGTAACATTGGTCTGAAATATTATTTAATATTGATCTAAAATACCATTTAATATGGCCTAAAATATTATTTAATATTGGTCTAAAATACCATATAATATTGGCTTAACATATTATTTAATATTGATGTGAAAACAACTTAATATTTGTCTAAAATTTTTATTCTAAATTGGTTTAAAATACTATTTAATATTGGTCTAAAATACCACTTAATATTGGTCTAAAATACTATTTAATATTGGTCTAAAATAATACTTATTATTGGTCTAAAACACCCTTTAATATTGGAATAAAATACTATTTGATTTTGGTATAAAATACTATTTGATATTGGTATAGAATACCATTTAGTAACATTGGTCTGAAATATTATTTAATATTGGTCTAAAATACAATTTAATATTGGTATAAAATACAATGTAATATTGGTCTAAATACAATTTACTATTGGTCTAAAATACCCTTTAATATTTGAATAAAACACTATTTGATCTTGGTATTAAATACTATTTAATATTGGTATAGAATACCATTTAGTAACATTGGTCTGAAATATAATTTAATATTGGTCTAAAATACAATTTATTTGACCTAAAATATTATTGAATACTGGTATAAAAACACTTAATATTGGTTTAAATTATGATTTAATATTGTCATAAAATATAATTTAAAATTGCGCTAAAATATTATTTATTAACGGTATAAATTATTATGTAATATTGGTATAAAATATTATGTAATATTGGTATAAAATATTATGTAATATTAGTATTAAATACCATATAATATTTTTTATTATTTTTTTATTTTTTTTATTATTATTATTATTATTTATTATTATTTATTCTAATCATATTTCATAAAAGTCAATTTAATGTTGGTACAAAACACAAAGGGCAATGTAATATTGGTATAAAAGACCATTTATTTTTTTGGTACAAGTGACAATTGAATGTTCTTATAAAAGACTGTTTAATATTTCTATAAAAGACAACTGAATGTTGGTGTAAAAGAGACGTCAGTGCACTACAGGCTGGACTCATTGTAGTCCTAAGACCTTTCAGACCTTTCAGACCTTTCAGACCTTTCAGACCTTTTTAGACCTTTTTAGACCTTTTAGACCACATCCCCAAAAACCATCCAAATCTGTGATTTCAACACAAAGAGAAGATGACAAAGTGGATAAAGTAAGATTTCTTCTTAAAACCAAAACGCAAAACAAACACAAAGGCAACCATTTTGGATAGAAAGCAGAGCTGGTCCGTGCTGGGTAAATAACTGTGCTGGCTCTTCCGTCGCCGCCGCCTCACTTTGAATATCACAACAAAAAGCTCAAAGTGGATGCAAAATGAAGAAAAAAAGAGAAGAGGCCGTCTCGTTGCCTCAGTAGCCCTTCATGGACATGGACGACGCCCCGCCCTGATCGTGGCGCCTGACCTGGTGGATCATCAGGAGGGACACCAGCAGGCCCAGAAGCTGAAAGGCCACGCGGAACCGGTTAGTTCCACAAGCAACCAGCAGGCTGCGCCCCCCCCCACACACGAACAAGTACAAGGAAACTTACCGCAGTGACAGCGAAGGTAAACATGACGCCCATGGACACGTTGAAGAGGAAGTCGGACCAAATGATGATGAATTCGCCGCACGTCTGCAAAGACCGAGGAATGTCTGACGTCAGACACAAGACGTCTGGCGGCACAGGGCATCATGACTTAGCGGCCCAAGTTGCTTACCTGCGTGTAGATCTGATCAGGGCCTGAGGTTCCCTGCAAGGACACACAACATCATTCACGGCTCATTGACGACCACATTGAGCAAGCAGAGCGGGTTCAAACCTGCGGCCGGGCTTTGCACTCGGCCGCTCCGAATGTTCCGTAGCTGCCCGCTTTGCACCTGCAGGTGGAAGGGATGTTGTCGCCCCAGTCGCCGGGGCTGGTCAAGCCGCAACACTGAGCCTGCCAGAGAAACAGTGCTTTTATTTTGAAATGCCGAGAGCGGGAGAAGAAAAACAACCTCGACATGCGATCATGTGACATTTACAGTTTCTTGGAGTTGATTAAGCATGGATTGGAATCCTTCCTGTGCCATGTAGGTCTTGATCACTTCCGAAGAGGCACTGCGGAAATTATCTCTGACCTTGTGGACACACACACACAAAGGCGTCTTTAGCTGTGTGCAATGCAAGTGACGTTACTTTAAGTGGGTGCTGAGTCTGGGAAGTATACCTTGTTTCTCATCACAACGGCAACAATGCCAAAGATCAGCATTATGATCATTCCGATGCCCATGAAGCCTGCAAACTGTCACACAACAACACATCAACAACACAACAGCAACACAACAGCAACAACAATCTTCATCAGTGGCCGCACAGTGGTGGGACAAAGTGTTTGCCCCTTCCTGATTTCTTATTTCTTTACACTTCAATGTTCAGACCATCAAAGAAATGTTAATATTATTTATTAATAATATTATTAAAATATTAATATGATTGTAAATATTAGTGACAACACAACTAAACACTAAATAAAGCTAAGAAGTGGTAGAGCCAGCCTTAGCAGCAACAACTGCAATCAAGCGTTTGTGATAACTTGCAATGAGTCTCTTCCAGCGCTGTGGAGGAATTGTTGTCATTCAGCCACATTGGAGGCTTTTCCAGCATGAAGCCTTTTGAAGGTCATGCCACAGCATCTCAATAGGATTCAGCTCTGGACTTGGACTAGGCCGCTCCAAAGTCTTCATTTGGTTTTTCTTCAGCCATTCAGAGGTGGACCTGCTGGTGTGTTTTGGATCATTGTCCTGCTGCACAACCCAAGTTGCTTTCAGCTTGAGGTCACCAACAGATGGCCGGACATTCTCCCTCAGCAGAATTCAAGATGTTTTTTGGCAAAATGGAGACCAGCCTTAATGTTCTTTTTGTTCAGCAGTGGTTTTGGTCTTGGAACTTTGCCATGCAGACCGTTTTTGCCCAGTGTCTTTTTCTTATGGTGGAGTCATGAACACTGACCTTAACTGAGGCAAGTGAGGCCTGCACTTTTTTGGATGTTGTTGTGGGGTCTTTTGTGACCTCTCGGATGAGTCGTGGCTGCGCTCTTGGGGTCATTTTGGTTGGCCGGCCACTCCTGGGAGGGTTCACCACTGTTCCATGTTTTGGCCATTTGTGGATAATGGCTCTCACTGTGGTCGGCTGGAGTCCCAAATCTTTAGAAATGGCTTTATGACCTTTTCCACACTGAAAGATCTCAATTCATCCCAGTTATGTTTTACCAGGGAGGCCATCACTTTTTCACACAGGGCCGCGGAGGTTTGGACTTTTGTTCTTCTTCCATAATAACAGGTTTCATTTAAAAACCCCCATTTAGTGTTGAGTTGTGTTGTCATTGGCTAATATTTACATTTCTTTGATGATCTGAAACATTTAAGTGTGACAAACATGCAAAAAAGAAAGAAATCAGGAAGGAGGCAAACACTTTTTCACACCACTGTAATAGCCGAAGCCTGTCTAAGGGGTGTGATGGTGCACGTATTCCTAGCCGCACTTTTCTATATGGAAGCCTCAGGACAAATTAAAAGTGAGAAAGAGGAAGTGCTCTAGCCTTTAGCTAGCAATAGTGCCAAGGAGAAGTACGAAAAACCTTGTGAAGAACCTCGCCTGTTGCTTTCACAATTTCACTACATTTCAAACCATAAGGAACTTAAGGAAATAAATAAAATAAAATAAAATAAAATAAAATAAAATAAAATAAAATAAAATAAAATAAAATAAAATAAAATAAAATAAAATAAAATAAAATAAAATAAAATAAAATAAAATAAAATAAAATAAAATAAAATAAAATACTTCAATCAAAAGAGTTCAATCCCACCCTCGGCCATCTCTGTGTGGAGTTTGCATGTTCTCCCCGTGGGTTTTCTCTGGGGACTCCGGTCTCTTCCCCCATTCCAAAAACATGCTAGGTTAATTGGCCACTCCAAATTGTCCATAGGTATGAATGTGAGTGTGAATGGTTGTTTGTCTATATGTGCCCTGTGATTGGCTGGCCACCAGTCCAGGGTGTACCCCGCCTCTCGCCCGAAGACAGCTCCAGCACCCCTGCAACCCTTGTGAGGATAAGCGGTAGAAAATGATTAAATTAAATTAAATTAAATTAAATTAAATTAAATTAAATTAAATTAAATTAAATTAAATTAAATTAAATTAAATTAAATTAAATTAAATTAAATTAAATTAAATTAAATTAAATTAAATTAAATTAAATTAAAAAAATTGTGTTTTCATTAATTAAGTGGTTTGAAGGTTTATGTATATATTTTGCAATTTGTACCCCTCACAAAAATCCACATTGTGACCCTAAACCATGATTCCGGGGCACCATGACACCATGACACCCCTTGGTGGCAGCTATGTGGAAAAAGTGTTCTTTCTACATACGATCTTGAGGGCCAGCTCCTTTTCAGAGCTTCCGGCGTAGATTCCCAGGCAGGAAATGCCAAGGACGCCGATGGCAAACACCCATCCCCAGCCGAGCCCGGGGGCCCCGACCGCCGACAGCTGCTCAGCACAACAACACAATTACACCATGACACAGTCACGCTGTTTCAAAGCTTCTCTCGTACAAGAAAGGTGGATAAAAAGGAAGCCTGGCTCCTAGAACTGCTACAAAATACAAAAAACGCTGTGGTGTTTCTGTAACCTTAAAGGGTTCAGATTGTGAAAGACATCTGCTGGCTTGAAAAAAACAAGCATAAGTGCAGATTTGAACATGCGGTCTCCGCCTCCTTGGAGCTGCGTTTGTAGACATACGTTCTAGATGGTTCTCATCAGAGTGTTTACGCCCTGCCGTGTGAGTGGAAAGTTTTGCTTTCTTCCATATGAGGCTGATTTTCTCAGCCGAAGACTCGTCATCCTCTCAAATGGACCTCTGGCAGCACACTTAATGAGGGGCCCTGAAAGGGGGCGGGTGGGGGTGTAGGTGGGGGCATCCAGCAAATCAAAACACATGGCTATTGTTTCGCCTTGGCCCTGGAACACTGTTTTTTTTCCCCTTCATACTTACTACATTTCCCGACAAAGCAAGAACAGGAAATATGAGCCTGCTGTTGCTGAGAGGGAGTTTCTTTATTATTTCATTATTTTATATTTTATTTATCACGCGTCCCGCACCACACTTTCTATACATAATCATTAAATCATAATATTTAGAGTTAAGATGTCAAACAGCAGCCCAAAACAGTCATTGATTGAGTAACGAGGAAAATCTTCAAATATGTCAGGAATTTAATGCAGTTATCTCCAAAAACGCTAGAGGGCAGTGTTTGTCTCTGGATTGACCAGCTATTTAGCTCCCTGTATCTTGGGCTCACGTTATGTGTGTCAGATGCTTCTTCGCCTGCTTTCTTATTTTGCTACTTTGCCTTTTCTGTCTCTGTGAGGTGATAGTTGTGTTTATTAAAGGGTTGATGGAACCTACTTTCCACGACCTCTCTGACAGAGTTTCCCATTAACTTCCGTTATTTTAACTTTCTTTCTAAACTGTGTTATATAATACAATGTGTGTATTATGTGTTATATAATACGTCGTCAATATAAATAGGTTATATAACGCTGCACGGCAATTTTACAAGGTGCTTTTACTGCCATCTAGTGTCTACTGTGTGTGATGTAATGTGTGAGTGTGTGGAAATAGGGGAATATATGTTCAATTTTTCTTAATTCAGACACATTTTTTGAATTTAGTAGCTCGGTGGTTCTCAATTAGCCAAAAATGTACAAAAAGTACGCGCTTTTATTCCTGAGGTATTCGCTTTTCATGCGGCAGGGTGCCATCTATCAATTCTCCTCTAGGTGGCGACAATGCCCTGTAATGCTATTTGAAACCCGCTTCCGTAGAAGAAAAACTTTCGTTATTAGTTGTCTGCTGCCGTAATTGAGATTTTGAAAGTAAAGTACTACCCT